>NC_058130.1:684215867-684238447 GCF_016433145.1 Gracilinanus agilis
TTCCTTTCCTTTCCTTTCCTTTCCTTTCCTTTCCTTTCCTTTCCTTTTCTTTTCTTTCCTTTCCTCTTCTTCTCTTTTCTTCTCTTTTCCCCATTCTGCCATCTTGGCCAGAAGACATGAGCTTTGGAAGATCTAGCAATTTGGGGACTTATCAGCACATTAGCAGTTATAACCAGAACAGCTCTTGGAAGTGATGACATTGCGAGCCAAGGTCAGATTGGATATAGTGAAGAAAGGGAGCATTGGTGCTCTTCAAGGAGCCCAGCAGAGAACCTATACCAAACCTAGAGAGAACATCTTAGGGACTCTGATAAAAGTGCCTCTAGGATTTGTGAGTTACTCCTTGGCCACAAATGTTCTCTGAGCTTCAGTCCACTTTCTCCTAGACTCCTATGTATTCGTGGAGTAGTATGTAAAAGACATTTAGTGAAGAAGAAATGTTTTATACCAACTGTACCATTGTAGTAAATACTCCTTTCTAAAATTTAATTAAGTATGGCTGATTAATTGATACCAATTGACACCAACCAATAATTATGTGATTAAAGATATAAGTTAAGACTCATGTGGTATAGCATTAGAAAATAACTCCCAACCCCTGCGAGCTACTCTGGGAACCCTGAATTGGCAGCTATTGAGCCATGCTCTAAGAACTGAGGTCAAAAGCAAGTCTGAGTTGGAAGAATAAGTCCAAATTATATGATTTGGAACAACAGTTCAGTCATTTCAGTCATGCCCAACTGTTGGCGACCCCATTTTGGATTTTCTTTTCAAACCTATTTGAGTAGTTTGTCATTTACTTCTCCAGCTCATTTTATAGATGGAAAAACTGAGGCAAACAAGGGTAAGTGACTTGCCTACAGTCACACAACTTGTGTCTGACGCCAGATTTCAACTTAAGAAGATGAGTCTTTCTGACTTCAGGGCCAGAAATTTATCTACTGTATGTGACATATCTATTTTGTTTAGTTATTTATTTCTACTTCTCTTATTCTCCTCCTCTAGTAAATTCAAAATCTTCCTCTCCTTTTTCTCTTCTAGATTGCTTATTTCATCTGAGAAGAATTTCTTATTCTGTTACTTTCACTAATTCTCTTTCTTTCCAATTTATTCTAAAATTTTCTTCTCTGGAAGTTCCTTCTAGAGTTTAAAGATGCTAATGGTGGAAATAAGTACATAAATATCTATATTAAAATGTATATATACAATATAATTTAAATACCTACAATATAAAAATAATTGTACATACACAATAAATATAAACTGGGAAGCTAAGTAGCAATGGATAGAGCACTGAGTCTGGAATTACAAAGACTTATCTTCCTGAATTCAAATCTGGCCTCAGGCATTTGCTAGTTGTATGATCCTGGACAAATCACTTAACCCTGTTTTGCCTCCGTTTCCTCATTTGTAAAATGAACTGGAGATGGAATTGGCAAACCCCTCCAGTATCTTTGCCAAGAAAACCTCAAATGGGATCACAAAGAGTTGAACATGGCTGAAACACCTGAACAACAAAAAATACAAACTACAAAGTAGTTAAAATATAAGGTTATTTGAGAAAAAAGGCTTTAGCAGTTGGGGGAATGAGGGAAGGCTTCTTGTGCAAATTCTTAACACAGAAATTCTTGATGTCCCTTCAACCCCAGAGCAAAATTTTACAAACTGAACAAACAGAATTTAAAAAAAAGTACTGAGGGAATACAGAATAAATAAATGGTAGAAAGGAGGTCTCACTTGATCAAAGATTTCTTTTTTTTTAAGGAGTGAAATAGAGTGCTTAATTCAATATAAATGATGTATTTTCATATGGCCATTGTCTAAGGACTAGCCTCTGCCAATTATCTAAGTTTTGGGTGATTTGGAGGTTTGTTCCCCAGTTGGCTGTAGAATGATGAATTTTTTTCAGTCAAAGAAACTCACAAAGACAGTCTACTAAAGCAGGGGGGGGGGGGCTGCTGCAGTTTGCATCGACAAAGGAAGCATCCACTGAGCCTTGAAATATGATAGTAATCATTCTTGCCTGGAATAGTTTGTCTTGGAAAGGAATGAATTGAAGGAAATGAGGTATGTAGCAGGAAAGCCTCCACTTTCACCTTTTTCTGGTTTCATCTTGAATGTTAAATTTATGTTCCAAGTTGAAAAAGGCTTGTCATATATGACAGTTAATTGCATAAATGCTATTATCAATGTTGGATTAACCCTGGGGTGTATTTTGAGCTCCTCAGTTAAAAATTGAGAAATAGTGAAAGGGAGGCACTTTCTAACATAACCCACGGATCTCTAGATATTGGCTGCAAAAGCAAGCACACACCCCAACTCAATGGATTTTTAAGAGCATGTCATTATGTGCAATCCATCAGCAATGACAAGAGTCAGCAACTAATGTGAAAGTGTTTTATCTCTATAACCAAGCCTGCTGAACCAGGAAGTGGAATTAAGCCAATCATTTACTCATCATTGCTCAGTAGAACTTGGACTATTTCAGGATTGGAAGATTGGGGTTCAAATCTTGCCTGACTCTTAATACCTGGCTTATTACATCATATAAAATATGTCCATTTGCATTCATTTGAGCAACATGTAAACACTCTGGACTTCAGTTTCTTCATCTGTAAAATGAGGAAGTTGACTCTAAATTTATAATCTTATTAGATAAAAGTATGCCTATTTCCCTAGAAAAATATTTTAAAAGAAGTGATTTTCCATACCCATCTCAACCATATCACAAATTAGAGCCCAGGAATTGGTTAATTTTAGTGCAGTTACCTATAGGTAACTAGGTGATGAAGTAGATAGAGTGCTGAGCCCTAATGTCAGGAAGACATCATCTTGAATTCAAATCCATACTTATTTATTAGCTGTATGACCCTGGACAAGTCATTTAGCCTTGTTTACCTCATTTTCCTCATCTGTCAAGATGCTAAGAGCTGGAGAAGGAAATAACCACCACTCCAGGAGCTTTGCCAAGAACAACCCAAATGGGATCATAAAGAGTAGGACACAACTGAAACAAATGAACAACCTATACTCTGAACTACTGAATTTACAGATTTTTTTTTGTAAAAAAAAAAAATAGGCATGATCCTAGTAATTTTATATATTATTTATATATATTTATATGTATGTAAAAATAATTTTCTCTTGGGTAGTAGAAAATTATGGTGAAACTTAGCAGAAAAATACATTAAGTGGTATTAAACTATAAAAAAAACAGTTTCTAAACCTGCTTCTACTAATTTGATCTTCAGTTTCCTTAACTGTAGAAGGGGGAGAAATTGGTTAAGTCATGTCCAAGATTCTGACTCTAAATTTTATGACTAAAATTTCAGGCAAGGTTGAGTCTGGGGCCTGTGTGTGAGCAGGGAGAGCAGGTTGAAAAACATTCTTAATGGAAATCATGATAAGAAATAGCATGAATTTAATCTCTTTTTTGTTTGTTTCCTTAGATGGCTGAATTTGTTCCAGTCAGACTAGCAGGATGAAGCATAAAGAATTGCAATTAAGAGTAAGAAGAAATAGGCTCAAATCCATAATTCCACTATTCAGCTGTGTGATTGTGGGTCTTTCAGGATCTGACCTGACTGACCTCAAGTTCTCTGAGTCTTGGTTTTTCATCTATAAAATGAATATAATACCAACTTCATAAGTTTATTATAAGGAAGGCGTTTTGCAAACTGTAAAGCCCCAGCTTTCTTATTATTACTGCTTCACTGAACTAGCTAACATGTCCTTATTTCTTCTATGGCTTCCTAAAAATAAAAACTAAAAACATATGAAATTTTTCACCCTAGACTTTTGAAAATTGAATGACTAGGTATGGGTAGTCATACTCAGGCTATAAACCATTGGAGCTGCAATGGTTAAAAAAAGTTTATCACTTGATTCTCACCTCATAGTGATCAACATCTCTCTGAATTTAGGTAGACTGTTGCTTGGATGAAGAGTCCATCACCAAGTCTGCCATAAAATCCTTTTGGGGTAATAGAACTTGTTAGAGCTTCTGTTTTTCTGGTACAGGCAAGATGAGGCATCAGATGAGGATGGCTTTCATTGTGGTGGGGGAAGGAACAGATGCTTCTATTTAACAGAAACACAGAACTCCCTACATTAGACAGGACCTCAGAGATCATCCAGTGCAACTTGTAACTCAACAGGATCTATCTTATCCTTCATAAATAGTCAGGAGAGGTCCTAGAATAAAGAAGACATTTTTAAAAAAATGATGGTGATAATAATAATCAGCATTAAGGATCCACTGTATCCAATAGCATTTTACTGGCTTGGGTCTAAAAACTTGCCAATTGACTATAATCTGAAAAGATCATAAATTTTGGATTTCCCTCCTTTAATCTGATTCTTTTAAAATTAGTCTCCTGTAGAATACAGTATAGAAAATGAAAAATACTCCCACTAAAATATTAGCCATTTTATCAAAGGTCATTCATCTAATGGAAACTAAATCAATTTGTGGTGTTTTTGGTTTTTTTTTTTTTTTTTTTGGTTTTGCTTTTTTGGATTACAGAGAAACCAGGAATCCACTGATTAAAAACAGACATTTGATCAAAGTCAGCGAAATTTTCTTATGCACGTGTAGCATCCAATATGATATATTAAGACATGATGTTTATCATCTCTAGTTTTGGTGTCTACTGTGAAAATGTATGAACTTTGATAGCCTCCCCACTCTCCTTAACAAAGTCCAGGAAGTTGTTCTTCAAATAATTAGTCATGAACTCCTCAGGCATTCTCCCCAACATGAATCAGCACCCTGATCTGTATACCAGGTCCAGGCTCTCAATAACTGCTCATACATGACCTAGGGAAGAATCTTATCTTTATCATATGTGGGATGCTTAATTCTATGCTAGAACCCTGCAGACCAAGATAAGATTTGCAGATAAAATATTTCCTGCTCCTGGTTAATAATGGGGGAGTCTGAGTTTCTTCCATGTGAAGAATGTATGAAAAGACATGAATGTCACATATCACAAGCGGAGAAGTCATGAATGAATTTGAATCTATACTGGTGGTCAAAAGATTATTAGTGAGATCACAGATCTATTGAGAGATGAAATATATATATCCTTACTCATAATAACATTGGTTTAGGGGAAAGATGGCGGCGTCTGCGGCGGTGGCGTTTGTGACCTTCGGCTGCCTTCTGGGCCGCAGCCAGGGCTTCCCTGTGGCCGCCAGATGTTTTGGTGTGCAGGTGTCGCCCACGGGGGAGAAAATTACCCACACAGGCCAGGTTTATGATGAAGATGATTACAGGAGGATTCACTTTGTTGGTCGCCAGAAAGAGATAAATGAAAACTTTGCAATTGATTTGATAGCAGAGCAACCAGTAAGCAAAGTGGAAAGTCGAGTGATATCATGTGATGGTGGAGGAGGAGCTCTGGGTCATCCAAAAGTATATATAAACTTGGACAAAGAGACTAAAACTGGGACTTGTGGGTATTGTGGACTTCAGTTTACACAACATCACCACCACTGAAACCAGTTATACACTGAAACCAGTACAATTTTCTGCATGTAAGAATTTTGGTATTTTAAAAAAACGTATTCAAGAATCACAAAATATAAGCTTTGTTTAAAAAATATTCTATGAATAGAACATGATTGTTGAATATAATTTAAGTTTAAAGTGACTTTTTCCCCATGAAATACAGTCCTTGAACTGCATTAGTTTTTTGCAAGTCAGTTAGTCTTTTAACACACTGGCTTGGTCTCTTATGAAAAATCAAAACCTTTCTGTTAGCAAATGTTAAAATAAAACTACTTTAACCTGTTTATATATTGAATTTTTGGTGATAGTTCAGAGATGATAAAGACAACCTTACATAGATTAGAAAAAGAACTGAACTCTCAAAGTCAAAAAAAACTTGAGTTTGCCTTTCAGTTCTGATACTTACTAGCTTTATAGTCATAGATAAATCATGTAATTTCTCAGAGCTTATCTGTAAAATGGAATGTTTTTTCTTATATCAAAAATGAACATTTCAATATTAAGAATAGAAAAGAGAGTTGTAATTAAACTATTATGTATAGTTTATATATGTTTATGCCTGGCACATATAATAGTAGGCGCTTAATGAAAATATTGATTGATTGTATGTATTATATTTAATATGATAGTAAGAAAACTTCTCTGCTTGTCTTTGTCCCTTTTTGAACTTCTGCTCTTTTCTGTATATCTTAAAATATAAAATGTTTCACTGATAATCTTTTTTTCTTGCATCATTACGATAATTACTCAGTTTCTATCCCTACTAAAGGGAAGGCCTTCCTTGTAACAAGTAGCTGTAGCCAAGCAAACAAATCAATATGTTGGCCATGTCTGAAAAAAATGTATGTCTTATTTTGTACCATTATTCCATCACCTGTTCTAAGATGCAAAGAAATAAAGAATGCTTCACAAAAAAAAAAAAATAATAACATTGGTTTACAAAATGATTGTTATTGTTTGTCCTTTGTTTTCTTTCTTTTTTAAAAAAAAACCTTTATCTTCTGTCTTTGAATTAATTAATTAAGTATTATTTCCAAGGCAGAAGGGCAGTAATAGCTATGCAATTGGGATTAAGTAACTTGCCCTAGGTCACAAAGCTAGAAAATGTCTGAGGGCAGATTTGAACCCAGGAACTCCCATCTCCAAGCCTGGCTGTCTATCCACTGAGCATTCTAGATTCATTTTCAAAGAGGTCCAAAGATATCACAAGGTCATGTCTTTACTTGCTCTTGAATTGAATTTAAATGAAGTGGAGTTGCACAAAGTCTTTAGCCTCATTCCCTTTTCCAGAGACACAGAAATCCAGTGGTAAGATAAAATTTAATATAACTGATGATGGCCCAGGATGTAGCAGACAACCTTGGCATCTTCAGTCTCAGATCAAGCTCTAAACACTCCATGGCCTTCATGGCAATTGAAACACATTGTTCTCATCTGCCCATTCCTCCAAGGGGACGTTTGCACATGCTTGGGTTGATGTTCCCCTAACTCACTCATTGAGTTTGGAGCCTATCGCTTTTCCTCAAACTGGTTTAGCCCATCTGGAGAGATGGTTTTACTAGGATAAGGCTGCAGATGTGGAGTATAGGAGGTATTCTAGCACCTCTAGGGTGAGAGCTTGCTGATCCCTTTTCAGAACTGTTCATCTACCTTTAGTGTTTACATTTCATTTAGCTCTTACCTGTGGTTCCAAGAAACTATATCCAAAGCTAGATGGAAAGGACGTTAGAAGGCATTGAGTCCAACTCTTTCATTTTCTAGAAAAGTAACCATAGACTCAGAGACAAAAAGCTAAGCTAGTTAGCCTAAGGCAGGCAGGATCTGACCCATGGTCTTCAACAGCTCTATCTATATTATACCATGCTGCCTCCATAACTGTTCCAGCTAGAGTAAAATCTTATTACAGTTTTTTTTAAGTTTCCAACTCTGTATTCTTTTTTGCTCTCTCCTTTATTATTCCCTACACTAATTTTACTCCTTAGCAAATTCTCCTTAATTATATGCACCTTAGGTGAAAATTAAATCATCAAAAAGACCTTCAGGTTCACTGTTCCATCTAACAATTCATGCCTGAAGTAGCACAGATGGGGAAACCAGCAGTCTAGCATGTGTCAGACTAGAATATTTTGCATGTTGTTTCCTGGTACATTGTTTTTTTGGATGCTGACAAGATTTCATCATTTTTCCTTTCTTTATCACTAACGAAGTTAAGTAGGAGTTACTTTAAAGTCCTTGAAAACTTCTAAATAAAATAGTGGCCAAGGAGAAAACAGTGATCACCTTAATTATAGTAATGGGCTGGAACTGAAATGGGAGAAATATCTAAATTGGGCAGTATGTCATGTGACAATTCCCTTTTGTTCTTTTCTGTATTGTCATGGAAAACATACCTCTATATTGGTCATTGTTGTAAAAGCATACTCATTCAAAGCCCCAAACTCCAAAATAAAACCAAAGATACATTAATGTAAAAGACAACTCCCACAGTTCTTTCTCTGGAGGTAGATAGCATTCCCCACATGTGGCAATTCCTACCCTCCTCAAAAGTTTGAGAGTATTTTCTCAAATATTCCTGGAATACTTTGTCAAGACCTATCACCATCTCACTCCTTCTTTGCTGCTATTGTCTGTTATTCACTCATTTGTGTATATGTCATATGTTTTCTGCTAGATTGTAAGTTCCTCGAGGGAAAACCAATATTGTTTTTCATTTTTATTTTCCAAGCACTGAACAGTGCCTTATACCTAAGTCCTTAATAAATGCTTATAAAGGAAATGCCTGAGATGACTGGCAAGATAGATGACTTTTTCCTTAAGCTTCTTCGAACTCAAAAGGCTCAGGAAAGAAATTATGAAGATATAGAGTAAATCATGCTGAATCTATGATATAATACAAAAATACTTCAGAAAAAGTCTTTAAAACTCAATAATATTAGGAAATTTAAATACTTCAAGACTCTGTTCAGCTTTGCCTACTCTTCCCTTATCTATAAATCTCTCCCTGTACCAGGTACCAGTGAATACAAGCAATTCCTTAGGTTCAAGCTTCAAGGGACCACTATGGAAATTCTTAAATGGTCCTCCTATAGCAATGAGTGGTTCAGCCTGTGTCTTCCCGTCTTATAAAAGGTGATAAGAGAGGCACCAATTCTTCCTAGCCTTAAGGAAAGGGAAAGGAGCATGAAGGAAGAAAGCCGAGGGCAATGTGGATTCTACAGAGAACTCTGTTTTGGGAAGGCAGGTAAAGAACATCCCTGAGGCACTAGGGACTGGAAACTCTGCTAGATCTGGTCCTTGAATTCCTAAAGTTTTATTCTTGGCAGGGAATCAGGCAAGACTCCTACACTGCTCATTCCCCAAAGTAAAGATCCTAAGAATTCCCAGGCTCTGGGGTATTATGTAGAGGGGGAGGAGGAAAAGAATGAAAAAAGAAAGCAGAGACAAGTGACTGGGATTTCAAGAGAAAGGAAAAAAGAACAAAAAAGTCCAGGGACAAAACTCAAATCAAAAATCTACATGCAGATTAACTAATAATTTTATGAAAACAGAAAGAAAATTGAGTAAAAATTAAAGAATCAGAACATTCTGAACCAGTCCTTTACTATAAAAGAGGATGAACAAAGAACTCTGGTCAAAAATATAATTCCTTGGAATCCCTAGAACACATGAAACTACTAAATGGTAGGGAAAAAAAAACAAATAAAGATGACACTAGGAATGAAATTGTTTGAAAGCAGAATCATCAATGCAGAATTTAAAAAAATCTTTTATTAACCCAGCAGGGTTCAGGACTTAGGTAATATAATAGGTAATCTCTCCAAAAATAAAGAGTTTGCAATAAAGAAAATAGCAGAAATGGAACATAAAAATACAAAAGTGGGAAAAAATGACAGAAGAGAAGCAAAAGGAAACAACTTTAAAAGAAGTCACATATTCTGTACAGCCCAAATGAATGAGCCTGAAAATAGCAAGTAAATAAATAATTTAAGGATTACAAGTCTACCAGAAGAATGTTATCAATAACAAAAATTGAACATCATATTATAGACTTTTGAATAAAGAAAGTCACATGGAACTTTGAAATAAAGAGAACAAGGGAATAGGAAGGAAGTACACATTTATATGTCATCTACTATGTGCTAAGCACTTTACAAATTTAAATTATTTGACACTCACAATAACTCTGAAAGACTGAGGTTACTATTATTCCAATTTTACATTGAGGAAACTAAGGCATTTAGAAGTTAAGTTATTTGCTCAGGGTCATATCATTAGTGATTGAGGCTGGATTTAGATTCAGGTCCCTCTGACCCCAGGTCCAATGACAAAGCACTATTTTATCAAATCTACAGTTAAACACCACAGGGAAAACACTCATCTCTAAAATGTCAAGGCATACAGTATAGCAGTTAAATTTCATAATTTGAGTTAATAAACAACAAACCTTGCAAATTTGCAGATGAAAAACCTTTAAATATGAAGAAATCACAACTGAAACAACCTAGGATTACAATACTGTAATATAATACAATACTGTAATATAATATAATAAAAAATCATGTATTTTGTACATTACCAGGAGCAATCAGGTAGTTCAATGGATTGAGAACCAGGCCTAGAAATGAGAGGTCCTGTATTCTAATCTGACTGTAAATACTTCCAAACTATGTGAACCTGGGCAAACCTCCATTGCCCAGATTTACCACTCTTCTGTCTTGGACCTGATATACAGCATTTATCCTAAGATGGAAGGTAAGGATTTTTTTTTAAATAGCATATTACAAAAGCCAAGAAGCTCAGTTGATAATTAAAAACAACACATTTCCAGAAAACTGAATCTAAATATAAATGGAAAAGATGGATCTCCAATAAGACAGACATTTGGGGCATCATTACCAAAAATAAGAAAACAAGAACAAAAATTTGGAAAAAGGTAAGGTTAAAGTATAAAAAAATTAAGTGGTTGGAAGTAAAAAGAATGATTATGAACTACACCTCTAATTGAGTGAGAAATGAGAAGAGTCTAAAGTGGCTGAGGGGACAAATAAATAAACAAAAGAGAAGAAAAAGAAATTACTTAAGTAAAGTCATGAAACTTGGGATGAGGCAAGTAAATAAAAGTTTGTGCTGAGGGAGAAGGGAAAGGTCTAGGAATATGGGAATAGACTAACATTCAGGTAGTATGTCCAAAACTAATTACAGAGACAAAGTGGTGACAAAGAAAAAAATGATAAAAATGATAAAAGAAATAAATTAATAAAAGCACAAATCTAATCATCATAACCTTAAATGTAAATGGGTTAAACAATACAAAAAAAAAAGAAAAGGGAAAAATGTATGATAATAGACAAGAAAACAAAACCCAACAACTAGCTGAATTTAAAAAAACATGCATCTAAAAATATAAAAATATGCAGAAAAAAATTTAGAGGTAGGCACAAAATTTACTATGCATCATATGAGTACAAATAAGTTTGAGTTTTAATCAGGTTATCAAAGAAAGCAAAGCAAAAATAAAAATTAATAATATTAAAAAATGAATACAAAAGCTACATTATGCTTAATACACATAGATAATGAAAATAACCACAAACACTCATTTACTAAAAGACAGTATCTAAATTTGAAAAGGAAAGGTTAATGGACTTGCAAAAAGATACAGAGAGTAATGCTAAGATAATAAAAAATTATGTCACCAAATTAATTTATAGAATATTAAATCGATAAAATTATCAAAGAGCATAATTTACAAATCTTGGCAAAATAATAAAATTGTGAACAAAAGGTCCAGAAAATCAAAGGAAATGGAAAAAAAATTAAAAATTATTAAAAATAGTACATCCAGACTTCAAGCAAAAATCATCAAAATTATTTGATACTGATTTAAAAAAAGAGAAGGTGAATCACATAGTTACAAAAGAATCAGTACAAAACCTTAATGGCCCTTTGTTCAGTAAATTAAAGAATAAAAACTACTTGGAGAACAACTCCTATTTGGCAAGAACTTACAGAAAACAAGAAAATGGTTTGGTACAAATTAAAGTTTAAACCAACATTTTATATCAAATGTCAGAACAAACTTGAAATGAATAAGCAACCTGAAAATGAAAGGTTATACAACTAAAAAAGAAAAAAATTTGGCAGAGAATGAAATCAGGTACTTTTTACAGATATGGCTAAGGAAGAATTCTTAACCAAACAAAGGATAGCATCAATTACAAAGATCTCATAATTTTAACTACATGTAATTAAAAGTCTTTTGCATTAATAAAATCATTGCATCTAAGATAAGAAAGGGAGTCATCCTTTGAGAAAGAATCTTTGCATCAGTTATCTCTTGTGAAGATCTGATATGATAATAGGTAGAGGCATCTAGGTAGCAGAGTGGATAGAGTGTTAGGATGACCTGGGTTTAATCCTGTCTTAGCTACTCTCTAGTTATGTGACCCTGTACAAGTCATTTAACCCTCTGTGCCTCAGTTTCCTGAAAATGAAGATATTAACATCTACTTCACAGTGTTATTATGAAGATCAAATGAGTTAAGCATTTTTGAAAATCCTGAAGCAATATAAATGCTATCCCTAACATCATCTTTATCATCATTATTATTGCCTAGGATTCAGGAGGGGCAGCTAAATGGTACAGTGGGTAGATTGTTAGGGCTGAAGTCAGAAAGACTCATCTTCCTGAGTTCAAATCTGACCTCAGACACTTGCTAGATATGTGATCCAGGGCAAGTCACTTAACCCTGTTTATTTCAGTTTCCTCAACTCTAAAATGAACTGGAGTAGAGACTGACAAATCACTCCAGTGTCTTTGCTAAGAGAACTCTAAATGAAGTCACAAAGAGTACAGCAGGACTGGGAAATGACTGAAGGATCTGATATCCAAGAGAGCTAAGAAATTAACACAGAATGGTAAGACAAAGAGCAATTCTCTAATGAATAAGTGATGAGCACTAATTAACAAATGGTTGTGAAGAGAATTAAAAAATGTTAACATCCATATCTTGGAGCTAAATGGTTCAGTGGATAGTATGGAACCTGGAGTCAAGAAGACACATTTTCCTGCAAATCTGGCCTCAGACACTTACTGGTTGTATGATCCTGGGCAAGTAAGTTAGCCCTGTTTGTCTCAGTTTCACATCTGTAAAATGAGTTAGAGAAGGAAAGGAGAAATCATTCCATTTTCTTTATCCAGAAAATCCCATATGGGATCATTAAGAGTTGGACATGACTGAAAGGACTGAAACAACAAAGTCATCACGATAATAAGAAAAATACAAACCAAAGCAATTCAGATATTTCTGGCTTCACATCCAGCAAACTGTATTAATTAGAATCTTGAACCTTTGGACTCCATCTCCCAAAATTCCTTTTCCTTTTCATGTATGTGCGTGTCAGGTTGTTTGTATATAGTTTTGGGGTCTCCGCCCCCTTGCTCTCCTCTTCCACATAGGTGGCTTGGGTGAGCTTCCTCTGGACACTAGCCTTTTAGTTTCCCTTTTGTTTCAAGTTTTATTTTAATAAAACTTTTTAAATATAATACTTGAATATAGAATTAGGTATTAATCAATGATACATGTAAAACCCAATGGAATTGTGCATCGGTTAAGGGGGGTTAGGAGAGTTTGGGGAGAGGGAAAGAACATGAAACATGTAACTATGGGAAAATACTCAAAATAAAAATAAAAATAATAAATAATAAAAAAATAAATATAATACTTAGAGTATTGGATATTAATTTTAAAATCTACAAAACCAATAAAGAAGTCAAAAGATAGAAAGAGTCAGAATTGGAAGGTTTGCAGAAAATTAAAAACATTAATACGTTGTTAGTGGAGTTGTGAATTGATCTAACCATTCTTGAAAACAATTTGGAACTATACCTAAAATATCTATACCCTTTTCAGAGTTCTTATTGCTAGGTTCAGGGATATGGAAGACAGAAAGAAAAATGTATGTATTTGTATACACATAAACATAACATTTATGTATATGTACAATGTAAGGTTTAATTAGTTAATTAGCTGCATTAAGAACAGCTCCTAGTTAGAAGCAAGAGTTTCAGCCCAGAGAAAGGGTTTGTCATTTTAAATCTATTCCCTTAAGGCAGAGCCAGAGGAAAAGGGTGATGTCAGCCCCTTAAGAAAATATTCCAGAACCCCCAGAGAGAAGAGTCAGTTGGGGCTCTCTTGAACTGGTCCTCAAGAGAGTAGGTTGACTGGTTAGTTTTCTCTGAGAGTGATTTTTAGAGATAACTGTAAGGAGTTGAAAAACCATCTGGAAAAGTCAAAGAAAAGTTTGGTGTGAGTGAAGACTTTTCTGAGAACAAGAGGACCAGCTACCAAGAGGGTACACTATTTTCCTTTAACTGGTACAGTGAGAGCTTTGGGCATCCTGTTGAGAAGTCTGACAGCTTAAGGATTTCTAGCCCCCATTTTGACAGTTAGACTGAAACAACTTGTTACTTTTAATTTATATTTTAAAGAGGTTAAGAATAGTTAAAGTTTATAAATTAGAATAAGGTTAGAAAGATAGATTTGGGTGTTAGGTAGAAAGTGGTAGAATATTTTAAGGAGGTTCACCTTTGGTGGACAAGAAGAAAATCCTTACAGATCAGTTTGTTGGGATATAGCTAGTAAATCTTAGATTTAGATTAAGAGTTTTCCTATTTTATCTTCACCTCCTTTTCCTTTCCCTGACTCTCCTAACAAAATTAATAAATAGGTATTGGATTATACTGTGTCCAGCAGCTTTTTATATTGTCTACCACAAAGTGACCCTAACAGCTCAAGTTTATAATCAGCTATCTATCATCAATAACAGATAGTAAGATCAATATCATCAATAACAACACATAGGTAGATATATATGATTTTCATATGTAAATATTTATAGCATCACTTTATCATGGTAAAAAAAAAATGAAAACAAAGTAGATGTCTATTGAAAATGGTCAACAAATTGGATCCCTAATATAATGAAGTTTTATCGAGTCATAACAATTAGTGAATAGTAAGAAGCAAAAGAAGCATGTAAAGTAGAATTGGTAATACAGTATACATTTTGCATAAAGCAATATAGACAGAAAGGAAAAAACAATTCAAAACTTAACATTACATAATTTTTGCCAAAAAAAAACTGGTCCCAAAGAAGTTATGGAAATTTAGTTTATTCCACCTATTACAGAGTTGGGGGACTATGCATATAGAATACTTCTTGTGATGTCTGACAATTAATGCATTGGTTGTTTTTGCTTAATTGCTTACTTTTCCTCTTTTTAAATTTTATTACAAGGAATGGCTGACTGGGTAGAAGTGAGAGGAATGGTTAATTTGGAAATAAATGGAGCACAAAAATCAAAAGTCATCCACAGAACTTATAAAATAAATAATTTTAAAATGGAACTATCCTGAGTTACTGCATATTCTCCCCAACAAATGGTAAGAATTTTATTGTTTTTTACTAAAAACTATTTCAAGAATGATGAAATGCTCCTTCAAACTATTTGAAAACAGAATTGGCAAACTTTTACCCAAAATGTTACAATTAATATTTTTCTTGAAATCATGCTATATTTTAAAAAAGAAATTTATATGTTAGGTGCAATATATGGATTTATATATTTGACATAAATTTATATATTATATATATTACATATAATATAATTGAGGGGATGTCCATCAGTTGGAGAATGACTAACAAATTATGGTATATGGTTGTGATGGATACAATCATGCCATAAGAAATGACAAGCAGATTAACTTTTTTAAAACTTGGAAAAATCTCCATGAGATAAAGAGCGAAATGAGTAGAACCAAGAGAATATTATATATACTCACAGATTTAATATTTGAAGGATAACTTGCAAGTGTTCACCTCCAGAGAAGAATGAACTGAATAATGAAAAAACAAAACACGTTATATTACATATATATGTATATATGTATATATTCTTCTATGGTATGGGGAGGGGAAAGAAGGACTGAAGTGACTGGAGACAAATTCTATTCATAAAATAATTAATTAAAATTAGGCACTAGAAAAATATATATCAGAGTCATTTTTGAAAGTCTTTCTGGAGTCACAATTAAAACATATACAAACTTTACATTTGCTGTAAATGTACAACTAAGTATTTTTCTAAGTGTTCCCTGACTGTCCATTTCTACTACATACTTTGGGGGAAGCTATTAATGGTAGACAAAACCTCTTATTGAAAACCTCTCATTCATCTTTCACCTAATAGGAAGGAAAGATAAAGGTTTTCATAGTATATTCTGAGTAAAAATTGCTAGTAATGCTTAGATGAAAGGTTCTTTAAAAATAGCAGAAAAGGTATGATTATAAAATATATATGCATATCCTATAAATATATATGACCTTCTAACATCCTAATGGAATGCCTTCTGGTAGTACGGAATTTTGAAAGGTTTTGCCAGTGGATAATGAGCTCTCATTTTTACCTTTTTGTAAGATACAGCACACAGCTCAGTGCCAGCACACAGAAGGCATATAATGCTCATTGAGTGATTGAGTTATATAGATACATACGCATGCACACATGAGTACTAACTCATTCAAATACATTTCATTATTTGAAGGATCATTGATTTTTGTTAGTATGACTACTCCTCCACCAATAAAGATGATAACCAAGCTTTGATTTTATTTTTTATTGCACAATGTCTTTATTATAGTGAACAAAACTAAAAAAGGAGGAGGTGGTAGTAGAATTATGCTGAAACAGATAATAGGACCTAGGCAGCAGGTCCAGATAGTTGGGATATGAAAAGGCAGACACATTTTCTATATAATCTAGGAGGTATTTTATTGCCATGGAACAGAGAAGGGGCTCTTAAATACAAAATAGAATACGAATAGGATCAAGAAATTCTTCCTTCTCTGATGCAGCTTAAGGTTTCTGATGACTAAAACGTGGGACAATTTAATTTCAAAACTCACTACCAACAACTGATCTAACCAGTGTCTTTTTGTGAAAGTAAATACAACATATAAATGTCAGGGCATAATCCCAACCACCCAAATTCATTTCTCTTGGGTCAAGGAGAAAACATGGCCAAAACAAGACTTTTGTGATTAGGCAAATTACCATCAAGACTATATTCAGCCTCTTTTGCCACTGGAATGACTATAGCCTCCATGGAAGGCTGCATTTCTGGCAGGAATGCTTCATAAGGATAACTATGAAAACAATTGGTCTCTCCATCCAACATTGGTCACTTCTTAACAGGTCCTTTTCCATCTCTAACCCCTCAACCAGATCCAAACCACATAGATGCATTTTGACTAGTGTGGATGAGGTCTAAAAAGTGGTCTAAAAATGTAAAGAACCTTGAAAAAGAATCAACAGTTCTAAACCACTCCACATCAATCCGTACTTAAGCTTCATGATCCCTAAGGCAGTTTATAGAGAAGGGACGGGAAGAGGCATGTTCTAGACTGAGAAAAAGAAAAAGAATTTACTCTTTTGCTTACATATGTGAGGAGCCAGCTTTAGCTTGACCCTCAGCTACCCTGATTGACTGATTGACTGTGTAATCCTGGATAAGTCAGTTACCTCTCGGTGCCCTCGAGCCTGGCTAAAAAAGACAGAGATGGATTTGACCTTAGATTATAAGGAGTTTGCTGACCCCTGATCTCTGCAATTCTCCATTAATGGAAGTTGCAGAGAGGATGCAGACCTAAATTGGTAGTAGTTTCCTCATCTGAGAGTGAAATGAAATCTGAAATCCTAACTTTTGTCTTGCCTCTGGACTTGGATAATTCTGGAAGAGAGAGTGGGACTGATGACTTGGTGTAATTCTGCCTTACTTAAATCCAAATTATGTGAAAGTCAAATGATGTCATTTTGGTCCTTTCCAAGTATGAAGGACAATAATCAACCAACCATAAGGTAAGTTTCTTGTAGATAGGGACTTTCCTTTGGCTTATATTTATATTTCCAGATTTTTGACACAGTAGGTGGCACATAATAAAATGCTTGTTGCACAATTACAAGTCACTTTTCCCACATATAAAACTATATCTAAACAATTGGAAAAATATTCATTGCTCCTGAGTAGGCAAAGTTAATAAAAATGACAATCCTATCTAAGTTAACTTACTTATTCAACGTCATACCAACCAAACTACCAAATAATTATTTTATAGAACTAAAAAAAATAACAAATTCATCTGAAAGAACAAAAGGTGAAGAATATCAAGGGAATTGATGGAAAAAATGTAAAGGAAGGTAGCCTAGCAATATCAGATCTCAAACTGTACTATAAAGCAGTAATCATCAGAACAGTCTGGTACTGGCTAAGAAATAGAATGGTGGATCAATAGAATACATTAGATGCACAATTTATAGGATTAAATGACCTTAGCAACCATGTAAATATTCATGACACACGTGTGTACATATTTGTGCTATATATTGTGATATGACCAAAAAATTGAGATGTGCCACCAAGCAGAATCTTGGCTATCCAGAGGATCTCAGCATCTCTAGATCAGAGATGGGAGTTGCCTGTCCATTCATGTATACATATTCACATATACGCCCCAAATGCTTTAGCATTTATATCAGTTATATATATATATATATGTATATATATATATATAAAGGTTGTGTGCAATCTTTTTTGATGTTGTTATAGAGCTGTTATTTCATCAGTGCTGGCAAAGAATATCATATGTGCAAGCTCCCACCAACAAGGCAGTAATCTCTAATCTGTAAGAGTTTGCCTGAGGGAGACTCAAGAGGTCAGCTAATTTACTCGGGTTATATAGCTAGTAGCAAATAGGACTAGAACACTGGTCATCTGAATTCAAAGGTAAGACCTCTATATAGAGATGTCTTAAAATATGACACCCAGAATTGAACAGATTACTCAATGTGTTTTCTTATCATCAGAATTAAATGAGATGAATAACTATCTCATTGTACACACTGTAATCTATTTTTGTAGGCTAAAACTACCTTAGCTTTTTGCTAGCCATATCACACTGTCATCTGAATTTAAATCACTTCCTCCGGGAATTTTTCACATGACCTTAAAATTATGCCTTCCTCATCCTGCACTGGTACCTTTGGGTTTCTGCAAAACTGTTTATTTACAAGGTACTGGGTTCAAACCTGGCTTTAGACATTTTCTAATTGCTTGACCCTAGGAAAATCACTTAGGAAAATCACTTAATCCCATTTGCCTAGCTTTTACCACTCTTCTTCCTTGGAATCAGTACTTAGTATCTATTCTAAGACCGAGGGTTAAGAATTTTAAAAAAGGAAAGGAAAAGAAAAAGAAAAATTATTTACAAAACAACTTTTTTTCTGCTTAGATTTGGCCCAATATTCCAAAAGGCTTTTACATTCTAATTCTGTGACAAAATGAATTAGCTAATCCTGCAAGTCTAATTTTCATCTACTAATTTGATAACCATATAATCAAATCATGATAAAGATGCTAAATAAAAGAGTCAATGGATCAGAAGTCTGTGACACCCCACTGGATACCTTCCTCCAGCATCAATTTCCACATACATTTATTAAGCACCTACCATGTGCATGGCAACATGCTATTTTCTGGTTTTATAAAGGGAAAATGTAATAGATAATACTGTTCCATTCATTAGCATTTTTTGGTTGTGATGGCTTCTCTAGATTGAAATCCATTAAAATGTGAATTTAAATCCAGTTTTCAGGTTATCTAATCCACAAGGATGCTACAAGATATTTTTGTTGAGCTCTAAATATACTGTCTCTATAACATTGCCCAGTCTACCAGTTTTGGAGGAATTTATGTCAATAAAGAAGAAAAGATTAATCTAACAAGACATTTTTAGTGAGCACATATTGGCTGCGGTGATTACTATTACTTTAACTATTCATCTACCATGTATTTAATTATCAATTTAATTTTTTTTGCAAAGATAGGTAGTGCTTTTTTGTAGAATCTGCTGTCTACTTCAGAAAATTAAACAACAAGGTTCAAATGAAAAAACCCATGGTCAGGAATATTAAAGAAAATTACTACCCAGAAAGGATGGAGATATTCATGCTGATAGATTTCAAATTAGGCTTCAAATGAGTAAAGGTGAGGAGAGAAAATATTCCAGGCATGGGGGAATAGATTGTAAAAATGGGATGAAATGCCCTATTCTCATTTGCTTGTAATATTGTGTGTGTGATGGGGATTATTGTGATATCAGCCTTTAAAAACAGACTAAAGCTAGATAATACAAGCCTTTAAGTGTTAAATAGAGGAGATTGTATTTTATTATGACAGAACAGGGACTCTCTAGAGCTTCTTGAACAAGAATGACATGGTCAGGGATAGCTGGGTAGCACAGGGGATAGAAAATCAGGCCTGGGTTGGCATGCTGTAGGTTCAAATCTGGCCTCAGACATTTCCTAGCTAGGTGATCTTGGACAAGTCACTTAAACCCAATTGTCTAGCCCTTGCCACTCTTCTGTCTTAGAAATGATACTATGGTAGAAGGTAATGTTTTTAAAATTAAAAAGTGGAGTAGAGACATTGTGGAAAGATGGTGGCGTAGGGTGTGAAGCTTCCTTAACCTCCCAATTTACCCTATAAAAAATGAAAATAACTCCACAGAATTAATATTAAAAGCAGCAAAATCAGACTGGGGTTGGGAATGAACTGGAAGAAGCAAGAATTACTAGAGAGGAAAGCTTTTGATTTCCCTGGACTCAGTCCCACCTCCATAGGTCCTGGGGCAGAAACAGATCAAACAGTTTAGAATCAACAAGACAAACCCCTGAGGTCAGGATTGGCAACCTCTTCTTGTTTGCTAATCTGAGGAGTTTATATCTAGGAAGATACAGTTGATATTCTGAGACTGAGGGTCCTGAGAGCAGCTATGCTCAGGAGATCCCCACTGCTCCTCCACTAGGTATTGAAGGATACCAGAGAGCCCACCAGCACCAGACCTTAAGGGAGCACAAGCCTCACTGCTGACAAGCAAGAGACTTTAAGGTCCCAAGAACTGGACTAAATGCCTGCTCTATCTGGGGCTGCAGCAGTAGGAGATAAGAAGTGAGTGTGATTGCTGAGGGATTGGGGCACCTTTAGCTGTGATTGCTCCCAGGAGAGTGGGGTCTCTGGTTGCCACTGTAGAGGGAGGTGGCCTGTCTGCTTGCAATTGCAGTGGCAGAACTGCCTGCATGGTATAGTTGGAGCACCTGAGACCAATCATGGACTGACATTTGAGTGGAAGATTTGGGATTACAGCAGTCCCTGGAATATAAAAACTAGAATAACTAAATGAGGCCCAGGGAAGAAACAAACCAAAAAATCCTGAAACCTTAGGTAACATACACCAGCATAATATGAACCCTAGGAGTCCAGTGAAAAGCCAATAATTAAGACTAATGCCCTGTATGCTAAAATTTTAAAAATAAATGAGCAGTGAAAGAAGAAAGAATTCAACTATTGACAACTAACTGGGAGACAGAAAAGACCTCAATTCAAACTTAGAGGACAATGAAACACTTCACTACTTCAAAAGCCACAAAGAAATACAGTAAGTAGCAACTAGGGTAGGTAGAAGGAAGAGCTGGTCATCACTTTCTCTGACACTTTCCCAGATTGTATTAAACTCCTAACCTGAGAATATGAGAATAGTAGTCTTCTCTGAAGGCTTAGTGAATGCTGGGCTGCAGTACCTGCTTAATCTTTTTCCCTCTGGACCAAAGGTGCTTTTTCTTTTGTCCTGAAACAGGAAGGAAAAGAAATGCTAAATATTAATGCTACCTTTCAATCTTTTAAAAATTAATGTTTCTTTATTCTCCTGTTCCAAAGTGACAAAGCAACAAAGACCAGAACTCTTATCTGGCAAATTTTAAAGACTCAGAAAATAAGAGAATAGGTTGATAATACCATGAATCCAGATAGATTTGTATGAGCTGAGAAGAGCAGATACAAAGGGAGATCTAAATAATAATAATAATAACTTGTTTTTGTTTTTAGGAAACACGAGATAGTTTTCTTTAAATATTCAAGGGGCTTTTGCTTGAAAAAGGGAATGAGTTCTGCTTGGCCACACAGAAACAACTGGGAATAGTGAATGGCAGATTTAGGCTAAATACAAGAAAACAACATTCTAACAAGTGAGATGATGTACCCAAAACACATTGAAAATGTTTGTTGTTGTTCAGTCATGTCTGATTCTTCATAATCCCATCTGAAGTTTTTTTGGCAAAGATACTAGAATGGTTTGCCATTTACTTTTCCATACCATTTAACAGATGAAGAAACTGAGGCAAACATACCTAAGTGACCAGGGTCATACAACTAGTTAGTGTCTGAGGCCAGATTTGAATTTAGGAAGAGGAATCTGATTCTAGACTTACACCATTTTTAAAAATTGGTTAAATGTGGGGGCAGCTGGGTAGCTCAGTGGAGTGAGAGTCAGGCCTAGAGACAGGAGGTCCTAGGTTCAAACCCGACCTCAGCCACTTCCCAGCTGTGTGACCCTGGGCAAGTCACTTGACCCCCATTGCCCACCCTTACCAATCTTCCACCTATGAGACAATACACCGAAGTACAAGGGTTTAAAAAAAAAAATTGGTTAAGTATCTTTATTTTCATGGAGGTAATTCTTCATTATCTTACCGTGTTCTCCAGTCATCCAAAAATTATGTTCAAACAAATGTCTGTGGAATAAAACAAAATGTGACTTCTGACCCACACCAAAAAGTACCAATATAGCCACTGGATAAGACCTTGATGGGAACTGTTCTGTATTTGCAAAATTAATCGTGGATATTATTTGGGATTCTGGAAGCACCAGTGTCCAGAGGCTGCCAATGACAATTCATTAGGGAGTCATAAAACTCTTCACTACCCATCATAAATTCCTTGTTCAGGTTCTCTATATCCCAGTGAATCTGTGGATCTTCAGTTTGCTCCTCATTATTATTTGTAGTCTGAGCTTCTGATATATCTGGAACTTCAGCTCCTTTAAAATTGAAAATATTTTTAAAAAAATTTTTTAAAACCCTTTCCTCCTGTCTTGGAATCAGTACTGTGCATTG
>NC_058130.1:684238947-684286207 GCF_016433145.1 Gracilinanus agilis
TATATATATATATATATAATGAAAGAAAAATCAAACCTTTGTATCCTCTTAAGATTCCATCTAAGAGCCATTTTCTGTACTTGACAAGCATCATTACACACAAGTATCTCTATTTACTTTGAAGAATGGAACAAGATGATCTATATATGAAGCCATGAATCTCCTAAAGTCTATCTATATGACCTTTTATGTTTCCAGATTCCAGGTAAAGAATTCCTGCTTTAGAGGCTACCTCATTTAAATTCCTCATTTTACAAATGAGTAAACTGAGGCCCATAAAGAAGTATCTTGCCCAAGGTCAGGCAAGTAAAAGAAGTCAGAGCCAGTCTCGGTGTTCAGACTCCAAATCCAGTGTCTTTCTCCTAAATCAGAAGTAGAGAGAACTTCATGTGTATTATTTGATTTGATTATTATTACAGTCCAATTAATTAGACACTAAAGGAATTGTTAACCCTGTAGTATATGTGTGTGTGTGTGTGTGTGTGTGTGTGTGTGTGTCTTAAATCACTAGATTTCAGGACAGGGACCATCTCCTATTGATCTTTGTGTCTTTTGGTGCCCAGCACATAGTATCTTCCTAAATGTCCTTGTTTGGACATCATAAGCATGGTTTTCCTTATAGGTATATGGTAATATCTGGAGACCTGACTTTTCCCCCCTCTGCTTCTCTCCCTCCATAAGCCAAGTCATATAATAAGTTGGAATATGCCTTGTAGATTCAGTATGACTTTTCTTTTTTTTTAACTTATTTTTGTTATCAGGCAAAATACACTTCCATACTGGTCATTGTTGTAAGATCACATTCATACAAAACCAAGACCACCCAAAAAAAGTCCAACTCCAACAGTTCTTCCTCTGGAGACAAATAGCATTCCTCATTGTAAGACTTTCAGGATTTCCCCCAGATCGCATCACTGCTGGGAGTAGCCAGTTTTTCACAGTTGATCATCATACACTATTGCTGACTGTGTATGATGTTCTCCTAGTTCTTCGTATTCAGTATGACTTTTTAAAAGGACTCAAAAGAGGTTGAAACTTCCTGAATAAAATTAAGCCTTTGGTTGGACTGATTGGAGGTTCATGAGGTCTCTGCTTCCTTCTCTTTGTGGATGCAAGTGTGTGTACATGTGTGTAAACATTTATTAAGTCATTACAAAGTGCTAGACATTATTCCAGAAGGTGAGCATGCACAGAAAAAGCAGAAACATTCCCTGCCCTCAAGGGGCTTATAATCAGGTTGGGAAGACAACATATAAATAACTACTTAACATACACACTATCTCTAGATTAACCTGAAAGAAATCTCAGAGGGGAAGACACCAGCGGTTGTGTGTTTCCCAGTTAAGAAGTGTCAAGCTAAGTATGCTTAGCCTGCAGGTGGTCATCTTTTGAACATAGCCCTTATGTCTAAGCTGGATGTCTTTTCTTGTCTCAAATAATTTTCGATAAAGAAGGCTTGGTCTATGTAATTAGATGATCTCAGCGGGAGGCTGGGGGCGGCAGGAAGAGTGTTCCATTTATAGTTCCCTCCACCCCATTACTCATTGAATTAAAGGATAGAAATGGATTCCTTTAGAAGAATTTAGACTAAAAGACTAGGCTAGACTAGTGCTCATTGGATCTTTAATTGTCCAGAAATAGCTTCATGTAGTGGTAAGAACCTGGGTCTAGAGTCAGATGACCACATCCAAATTCTAGTTCTTCTGTTTACTTTCTCTGTGTAACTCTAGGTCAGTTTCCTAGTTCAGAAAATAAGGAGCCTGAACCAGTTGATTTTAAAGTCTCTTCTAGTTCTAAATCCTATTTATGTTCTTATTTATATATTTTTTCTAACCTGTACTTGACATTTCTTTATGCTACGTCTCAGAGCTTTCATTTTTTGTCCTGAGTTTACATAGGAAATTGTGAGGTGGAATCCTATCCTTAAGAAGAATGACTGAGCTCAGTGATGCTTGGTGGGATATGTGGGTGGAGGGGAAGGGAAAAGGGGCTGTATAGGGAGGAGGAATCAGACCAAGACATTACATCAGCTTAGCAAGACTTGCCAAAAGCCTTCTCGAGGTGCTCATTGTACTGACTGTCGTTCCACCCAGTAGCATTCTCTTTCATTCTGTTCTATATAAATGCCACTTTAACAGGATGTTCTTTATGGTCAAACTGGCACAGTAAGGCCATAGTTGAGGCAATGTGGGAAGAGATAGAAAAGTTCCAGTTGAAGCCATTTAGATGGGTACCTTGGGATTTCCACCTTCACAAAATGCATGGGAAATGTGAACACTCTGAATCTCTAGTTCTCCATTGTGGAAAGCTCTCAAATGTAGCACAGAAAACTGAACGGGGTGGTTGCTAACCCGATGATCTTAGAAAAGGCATTCTACTTCTTTTGGCCTCAGTTTCTTTGTATGTAAAATGAGAGGATGCTTATACAACAGGAAGGAAACTGAGGCTAAATAGCTTGCCCATGGTCACACAGATAGAATACAGCAGAGCCAGGTTTCAAACCCAGGTCCTTTGCCCCAAGTGGTACAGTAGATAGAGAGCTAGACTTGAAGTAATAGCTGGGCAAATCACTTAATTCTATCCGCCTCAATTTCATCAATATTAAAATGAGAACAATAATAGCACTTACCTCCTGGGGTTGTTGTGAGGACCAAATGAGATTCGTATTCAGCTCCTAGTAGGTGCTTAAGAAATGCTTGCTTCTTTCTTTTCTTCCTTCCTTCTTCTGGTTCCAATTCTAATGGGAATCAGAGGAACTGGTTTTGAATTTGACCCTTTCTACTTTTACTACCTGTATGACCCTAGACAAGTTGTTAAACTTCTTTTTGCTTTTGTCTCTTCATCTATAAAAGGAAATTGAACTAGATTTTTGTCTGAGGTTCAAGTCAGCACTAGAGCTTGACATTTACTTTTTTGGGGGAAGTCAGACTTGAACAGACATGAGGATAGGGGTAGGAAGAAGATAGCTCATGAGGTTCAAGGAGAATGAGCACAAGAGTAAAATGGAAGTACTTCCACAGAGCATGAGCTCCTTGAGGGCAGAGACAGTTTTAATTTTGTACTTCCAGTGCCTTGTAAATAGTAGATGTTTAATTATTGTTGTTGTCATTCACCATTCATCTTCAAAGAGGACCGATGACATCATGCCTTGACTTTTAATGCTTAATAACTACTTGGTGAATGAATGAAAGATGAGAGCGGCAAAGGGAGGCAAGCCAGAATGTTCTTAGACAAAGAGAATCTGGATAATAAGTTTAAATCTACAAGAGACTTAAAGAGATCATTTAGTCTGTTCCTTCTCATTTTAGAGATAAGGAAACTAAAGCCCTAAGAAGTAAAACGGTTATTCAGGGTCATACAAATAGAAAAAGTAGAATTCGAATCTAGGTCATAACTCTAAATCCAGTGTTCTTTCTATTCCACCATGCTATCTTTCTAGAGACAATCTGTTTTTTTTTGCTTGTTGAAGGACAACAGGAAGCCTCACAAGACCCTGGAACTTTACCAAAGACAGGGTAATGCTGAACAAAGATTCATGCAAATGACGGTATTTTCAGAACCCCCTCCCACCCAAGGCAGTCACTGCAGGTGTGCCCCCAAACTGTGAGAACTAGGAAGGAAAATGTTCTCAAAGTTCTGGGGACTAAAATGAAGGCACAAATGAAATGTGAAGAGTGGCTTTTGTGGTGGAAAAATGTCAAAATTCTTCTGACTTCAATGGGTCAGGGATCGTCTGCCCTTTGGAGGTTGGAACTCAGTTCATTCAGCCTGCAGCTGTGTGTTGGCTGGAAAGAAGGCATTGCTTTTGGTTTTTAAGAAAGAAATGTAAAATGTTGGTTTCTAGAATGGGCCAATAGTCTTTCAACTTCCTCTCACTAAGCACACATTCACGTGTTCAACAAACATTCATAATCAATAGGGCTGAGCCTGTCCTAAAATCTTGCTTGTTGTTGTTCGGTCATTTCAGTTGACTCTGACTCTTCATGACCCCATGGACCTCTGTCCATAGGGTTTTCTTGATAAAGATACTGGAGTGGTTGGTCATTTTCTTCTCTAGTAGATTAAGGCACATAGAGGTTAAGTACCTTGCCCAGGGTCACACTGCTAGTGTCTGAGGCAGAATTTGATTTCAGGTTTTCTTGACTTCAGGTCTAGTGCTGTATCCAATGATCTCCCTAGCTGCCTCATAAACTTGCCTACTTGTCATCAAAATATGAATCAATCATATTTCAATACACCTCAGGATCACAGAATCTTAAAATTAGAAAGAACCTCAGAGACTCATCCAGTCCTTCCCTTTCCTGGACAAGAGTCTCCTCTCTAGTTTATCCAACAATTAAATGATTGACCAGCTTTTAATGGAAGACCTTCAGAGAAGGGAGGCTCACTACCTTTCAAGTGACTCAGTTTTTTTGGAGATGGCTCTATTTGTTAGGAAGTTTGTTTGTTTTTACATAGCCTGTCTCTATCTCTCTTTGTAACTTCCATCCATTGATCCATGATTTCACTGATTAGACTTCTCATTAAGCCAATATGGCTTATAGCCACCTGATCAACAATCTTCATGAGTTTCTGTGGGCAAAAAAATAAAAATGGGAATCGTCAGCTGGCGGTCAACTCTCTGATAATAAAGCTCTATAGACAACTTAATGAGTTCAGTCTTCAGACAATGGGCCTAGGTTTGAATTTTAGTCCAGTTCTGAATTCTTGTACTCTTTCCATCTTGGTGGGCTCCACCAGAGGTTATACTCCTCTATCATTGCCATAGAGGACAAATGCTATTTTCCATATGATGAATACTGACCAGAAGAGGACATTAATGGAAGATAGTGGACATATGTAAAATACTTCAAGGATCTGTGATTTCATAAAACAAAGTGTCATCTTCTACCAGGCTAGCGCTACTCAAATCCATTCCCCCTTGACCTACTACTTTAGGCCTTGATGTAATTCCAGCCATGGAACTGTGCTACTTGCCTCCTCTACTTTTATTTTCATGTCTCTGAAAAGTGCTGAAGGAGCCACAGGATTGTGCTGACTGGGTTCACTAGAAATGTATATTATTTAATCTCAACTGGACTCTAAATGCCTTAAGTCAGTCCTCTTTATTTTCCCCTAATCACATTCCTCACAATGGCTATTCTCTATTAAAGTTACTATTATTACCCCTCCTTCCCAATAGAGGACCTCTTCTCTTGCTATGTTAAGAAAAATATTCTTTGTGAACTCCCTCTTTTCTCCTACTTTATGTTTCAAAATTTGTTGGATTTATCTTCCATTCTCTCCTCCTTTATCCTATTTCTGTTGAAGAGGAAGCCCTTCTCCCACCCAAAGCCAATATCTATGATTATAACCTTGATCCCACACTCTTCTGTCTTTTCTAACAGATTTTCCTCTCAATCTTTCACTTGCTTTTTCCAACTTTCGATCTTTTCTAGCTATTGCCTTCCTTATTGCCATTTATAAACATGTCCATGTATCCCTAATCTTTAAAAACTCTCATTTGACCATGGTATCCACTCAAATGATTGCTCAATATCTCTTTTTTCTCTTTCACAGACAAATTCCTAAGAGAAACTCTTTTTAAACTCTCACTATTAATAACAGCTACTTTCTTTCACTTCTTAATCCATTGCAAATGGGTCTATCACCCATCTCAGTTATTTCTCTACTTTGCCACTCTACAGTTTTCTCTACTCTTTTCTCTTTTTTAATTTAAAAAACTATTTAATTAATTAATTTAGAATATTTTTCCATGGTTACATAATTCATGTTCTTTTCCTCCCCTCCTCCCAACCCCCTTCCGTAACCAACAAGCAATTCCACTGGGTTTTACATCTGTCATTGATCAAGACCTATTTCCATATTATTAATATTTGCTCTGGATTATCACTTAGAATCTACCGCCCCAGTCACATCCCCATCGACCCATGTGATCAAGTAATTGTTTTTCTTCTGTGTTTCTGCTCCCACAGTTTTTTTCTTCTGGATGTAAATAGTGTTCTTTATCCTAAGTCCCTCAGAATTGTCGTGGATTATTGCATTGCTTCTAGTAGAGAAGTCCATTACATTTGATTGTACCATAGTGATTCAGTCTCTGTGTGTAAGGTTCTGCTGGTTTCTGCTCCTTTCACTCTGAATCAATTCCTGGAGGTTGCTCCAGTTCACATGGAATTCCTCCAGTTCATTATTCCTTTCAGCACAATAGTATTCCATCACCAACAGACACCACAATTTTTTCAGCCATTCCCCAATCGAAGGGCATCCCCTCATTTTCTAATTTTTTGCCACTACAAAGAGAGTGGCTATAAATATTTTTGTACAAGTCTTTTTCCTTATTATCTCTTTTCTCCACTCTTTTCAAAGCTACCAATGATCTCTTAATTGCCAGCTTTAATAGCCTTTCCTACATTCTTTTTCTTCTTCTCTGTAACATTTGACATTATTAAGCACCTTCTCTTCTTGGATCCATTTTACTCTCTGGTTTTCCTGATACCATTCTATCTTGCCTCTCCTATGTGTCTCATAACTCTTTGTCAGCAACTTTTCAGGATCATCATTCATGTAATACTTCCTTAATTGTGATTTCATCCCCCCCCCAGGTTTCTGTTTTCAACCCTCTTCTATTTTATTTCTATACTCTTTTTCTCTTGGTGATTTCATCAGACCCCATGAGGTTAAATAATGTAAGTGATGATTGCAGATAACTAGATTATTCAGAGGAGTTGTCTATCAATCTATATCTGTCTCTTTCCCTCCCTCCCTCTCTCCCTCCCTTTCTTCTTCCTTCTTTCCTTCCTTCCTTCCTTCTCAAATTCCAGTCTGGCATTACTATCTATTAGACATTTTCAAATGAATATCCAATTCAAAATGTTCAAAACAGAACTCATTGTCTTTTCAAAACTCACCTTTCTTCCCAACTTCTTTGTTTCTGTTCAAGTCACCCACATCCTTCCCATCACCAAGATTTACAACCCCAGAGTTATCTGCATACCCTATATCCCATCATTTGCCAAATCTTACCAATCCTTTCTCCATATTTCTGGTCTTATAACCTTTCTCTCTACTCACTTGGCCAGTGCCCTATTTCAGAGTATCATCATTTCTCTCCTGTATAAGTACAATAGCCCTCCATTGGTTTTACTGCTTTGAGCCTCTCCCTTCTTAAATTTATCCTTCACTCAACTGCCAAAGGGATATTCCTAAAGCATAAGACCATGACGATATCATAAAGAGCCTACAAACTCCACCGGATGAAGCCTTTAGGGGATAATGATAAAATAATAAGATAGAAAATACTTGACAAGGTTTTCTATTTCATGTTCTCTTTCCTCAGAAGGACTGGACTTGATCCATGCTAGACAAATAGAAAACCTTTTAAAAGCCTATAAGCCACCTACTTCTGACCTTTATCTAATCCTTTCTACTATAGATGAAGGTACCAGATCTGTTTCCTTTGGGGAAAAAAGTATTATTCCACTCCACTGTTCAAAAAATGTTAATGGATACTCATTACTTACTGAATAAAGATAAAACACCTGAGTCTGTCACTTAAAAAGCTCTCTACAATCTGACCCAATCCTTCCTTTTCAGCCTTATCTTATACTACTTTTTCCCCTTGTACTCTGCATTTCAGCCAAACTAGATCATTCACTTTTCCCAAACAGTTCTCATGTTGTTGATATAAATTGAAAAATCCACCCCAAGTGTCACTTTCCCTATAAAGGTTTCCCTACTGGAAGTAATTTCTCCTTCATCTATTATTGTAACATGTTATATCCCTGTTCTGCAATTTTCTTATTCTAAATTTTGTGTGTTTTCCTCTGTACTTGGTCATATCACCCAAGGAAGAAAACTGTATTATTTATATTTTATACACTACAATATTTACCATGGTACTTTGGACATAGTCTGTACTCAGCCAGTATTTGCTGAATCAATCAGACTTTCTACAAAGTTGATGTTTCAACCTCCCCTTCTTGAATAGCCATTGCCTCAAAACTCACAATCTGGAAATTCATTCTAAGGGCTAATGAAAATAATTTCTAGGCAAATTAAGCCATTTTACTCTTTATATTGTTTCACAGTAAAGGAGAAATACACAAAATCCTTTCAACTTTGTGGGGAGATAACTGGGATAATTATAGACTTTTTTTACACCCCTGGCATGTATTTAGCTGGCCATCCAACTTAAAAATACAAGAAGAAATGGAGAAGACAGTGAATGACTCAATACATCAGCTCTACTCAGGAAAAAGAACAAATATTCTAATGATAGTACATCACCATCTTCATGTCAGAAGAATAATGCTTATATATACAGAACTTGAGATGATGTCTTCCACCAATCACAGGAAATTTCTTGTATGGCCTACTCACTTCCTCACCTAGTTCATACCTTTGATTGAGTTAAAAAAATACAGAAATTATTTATATCTTTGTTTGATTAATTCAGTAGAGGTACCTAGGAATTGATATATGTTTGATTCCATAGTGCCTAGGAATTGATTGAAACTAGCTTACATTTTTTTAATTAATTGATTCAAAAAAGGTGCTTAGGAACTGTTTTCATCCACTTTACTGAATGAGTGATTCTAGATTCTATAATGTCAAAGAAACATTCTCTTACTAATTATTATTTTTATTGCATTATGATCTGAAAAGGTTACATTTATTATTTCTCCTTTTTTGCATTTTTTGCCATATTTCTATGCCCTAGTACATGGTCAATCTTTGTGAATGTACCATGTACTGCTGAAAAGAAGGTGTATTCCTTTTTGTCCCTATTTATTTTTCTCCATATATCTATTAATTCTAATTTTTCTAGTATTTAATTCACCTCTCTTACCTCTTTCTTATTTATTTTTTGGTTTGACTTATCTAGATCTGATAGGGGAAGGGTTAGGTCTCCCACTAGTATAGTCTTATTGTCTATTTCCTCCTTGAGCTTTGCCAGTTTCTCCTTTAGAAATTCAGGTGCTATATCATTTGGCGCATACATGTTGAGTACTGATATTTCTTCATTGTCTATATTACCTTTATCAGGCTACAGTTACCTTCCCTGTCCCTTTTAATCAGATCTACTTTTACTTTGTTTATTTCAGAAATCATGATTGCAACTCCAGCCTTCTTTTTCTGAGTTGAAGACAAATAGATTTTGCTCTAACCTTTTATTTTTATCCTATGTATATCTACCTGCTTCATGTGTGTTTCTTGTAGACAACATATGGTAGGATTTTGGTTTCTAATCCACTCTGCTATTTGCTTCTGTTTTATGGCTGAGTTCATCCCATTCACATTCAGAGCTGTAATTATCTACTGTGTATTCCCCAACATTTTGATTCTGTCTCCTTGACCTGCCCTTTCTTCTTTCACTATTTCCTTCTATACCAATGTTTTATTTTTAATCAGTCCCACTAGTCCCCTCACTTGTTGTACTTCCCTTTCTCTCCCCTCCTTTCTTATTCCCCTCTTATTATTCTTTAGAGTCTTTTTAAGCTACCCCCCTGCCCTCTCCATCCCTAGTATTGCTTCCCTCCCCACCAGACCCTCTGTTACCCTTTTACTTTTCTATAGGGCACAAATCAATTCTCTGCCCCAGTGGATCTGATTGTTCTTCCCTCCTTGAGTTAATTTTGATGTACTTAAGAATTAAGTATTTCCTCTTTACAGCCTCTTTACCTTTCCAGTTTATTGGTCTTCTCCCCTGTTCCCCCTACACACATCCTTATGGGATATAAATTTACTATATTTTGTCTCTTTTCCCATTTCTCTTAATATTATCTTTTTTTACCTCTAGTTATATATATATATATATATATACATATATATATATATATATATTTCTTGACATATCATCCTATACAATTTGTCACTATTCCCTCTTAGTATATTTATTCTAGCTACCCTAATGATAATAACAATTTTTAAGAGTTACCAATATTATCTTTTCTTAAAGGGGTACAAGTCATTTGAACTTATTGGGTCCCTTAAAGAAAAGGTTATGGTTTTTTTTTCCCCCTCTCTTAATTACCTTTTTGGTGATTCTCTTGCGCTCTGGGTTAGGACAGCAAATTCTCTTTTTATGTATGGTTTTTTCTGTATGAATGCTTGGAAGTCTTCAATTTATTAAATGACCATACTTTCCCCTGCAAGAATATAGTCAGTTTTGCTGGATAGTTGATCTTGGTTGTAGACCCAGTTCCTTTGCTTCCTGGAATATTATATTCCATGCCTTCCAGTCCTTCAATGTAGATGCAGCCAGATCCTGTGTTATGCTAACTATGGTTCCCTGGTATCTGAATGATTTCTTTTTAGCAGCTTGTAAATTTTTTCCTTGGTCTTGTAGTTTTTGAATTTGGCTATAATATTCCTGGGAGTTGTCAGTTGTGGATTAATTGTAGGGGATGAACTGTGGATTCTTTCAATCTCCACTTTTCCCTCTTGTTTGATAATGTCAGGGCAGTTTTCTTGGATACTTTCTTGTAGGATGATATCCAGGCTTTTTCTTTTGTCATGATGTTCCAGTAGTCCAATAATTCTTAAATTGTCTCTCCACAATCTGTTTTCTAGATCTGAGATTTTGGCAATGAGGTTTTTCATATTTTTCTCATATTTTTCATTCTTTGGATTTTGTTTTATATATTCTTGCTTCCTTGTGAAATCACTTGCTTCTAGTTTTTGAATTCTAATTTTTAAAGACTGAATTTCATCCCTGGCTTTTTAGTCATCCTTCTGCTTCTGGTCTGATTTTTTTTGTAGGTCATCTTTCACCTTCTTTCCCTCATTTTCTAGTTGGTCGATTTTGTCTTTCAAGACACTATTTTCTTGTTTTAGTTCATGCATTTTCTTTTCCCAATTGTCTTCAGCCTCTCTTAATTGTTTTTTGAATTGTATTTTGAGTTCTTCCAAAGCCTGTGTTCAATTTGCTTGAGTTTCTTTGTTTTTGCTTGGAGATCCTTGATCTTCTTCTGTTCTGTTTCATTTGCTCTTTTTTTCACTTCCTAAAAAGAAGTTGTCAAAAGTATTTCCTTTTTCCTTTTTCTATTGTTTACTCATATTTTTTCCTTCTTTCCCTCCTGTAATTGTATTCTTGCTTCTCTGATTATTTGCTGAATTTTTGAATTTGGATTATTTTGACTTGAATGGGCACTTTCTCTGCTCTACTGGTTGATTAGGTTAAGTAAACAGTTTTAATGGACTTTGCTGTAAGATCTTCCCCAGCTGACAATAGAAGTTTGTATCTACTTTCTCTGCAGTCTATGGAGGAGGGATGTTGGAGTTTTCCTGCCCTCAGAAGACTTCTTATCTATCCCATTGATGGGATTAAGCCCAGGTGGGTTGATCTGTGAAGCTTGATGTGACCTAAGGCTAAAACCTTGATAGAAGGGGTGGCAGGATGGAGAGTTCTGCTTCTAAGTTGCCCTCCCTGCTTTTCTCCTCTGGCCACCTCCTGGTAGTCTATGTTCAATGTCCTGAGACCAGCTCAGCTATGCCAGCAAGGCCCTCTATGTGGACTAGTACATTTGCCCACCCAGAGATTCCAGGAGCCACTGAAGACTTGGCGCAGCACATGGGGGAAGGGTCCTGGGATTCCCCTTCTTCCTTCCCTCAAATCCAACAGTTCAAGAATTCAGGCCTTTTTTTTTGGTGTACCTCTTGAGCTGTCTAGCAGGAAGATCCCCCAGCTTTGTCCTATTGTTAGATTTGGTTTTCTTTCCCCTTGAAGCACTTTGTTTTTTATCTTGGTGTAGAAGGGTATGGAGGTCTGGAGTTTTGTTCTATCTAAGCTGCCATCTTCCCAGAATCCCCAAAGAAACATTTTAGCTATCAAGGCTATCAAGGTGTAGAGCATCTTACTAGTTACATTAATTGGGTTTTTCAGGTTTGGGACATCCCTCCCTCATCTTAAAGATCTAGATTGACATTGACTAACTTACCTGTGGTCTATTACTCTTCTGTATCTTAGTAGTGTTATAAACAAAAAGGGCCTAAGGGAGATGTAGATATACGATGATGAGAATGTATCTGTGTATTCTCCCTAGTTGTAGATGATGGGGGAACACCAACCCCAATCACCTTTGATAGTTGTTATAATTTCCCCTTTTTCCTAACAGTTGCCCAGGGAGGACCCCAAAAGGTTAGGTGGTTGGGTAACCCTTTTAGGTCCAACCTGGGGTTGGATAAATTATTATAGGGCTTTTGATTTGCCTTGGATCATGTTTGATATCTGACTGTGTTGACTCCCTCCCCATAGGTTGTGATATAAAGGCCACTCAGGAAGGTACTTGTTAAACTATCTTTATCTATAATCTATAATCAGGGAAAGGATAAACAGGATAAGGAGTGGGGATTGGAGACCCTGTCAATCTAATATCTATAACTAGTTGACAATCAGGACTGGAGGCTATTGATCTAGTAGAACCTGGAGCTTTATTCTCCACTACACCTCTGGCCCAGCCTGGCCACAGACAAGCCAGATAATAGGGACTGCTGTTGATGCAGCTGTGTTGGTGATCTTATTCTCTCAGCTTTCTCATTACCAGTATTGGTGATGTACTAGCTCTCACAGTCCTCAGGAAATATTCAGATTCTTCCTACCCTCTTCTTCATAGACATCCCAGCCTCCCTTCACCACCCAAAGACTTGGAGACCTAAAGAGCTAGGAAGATCCAGAGACCTAAAGACCTAAAGAGCCCAAATATCAAAAGACTAAAGACCAAAGACCCTTCCAAGTGGCTGTCAGGGTTATTTATACTGCCCCTGGCTCATGGCACCCGGGAACATTCCAATGTCTTCCAACTGCCTTCCCTGCCATTCAAGGCGGCATCCATCACTTCCCAGGATATGAATATAACAGTAGATACAAGTTGTTTAGTTGTTATGGCCAATGCTAAGATGCTACTGATAATGGAAGGAGAACAATGAAATCTTTCAACCATTCTATTGAAACGTGTTCTTTTTTTTTCCTTTCAGTGGTTCAAGATGATGCTTCCAGCATGTGCCCATCTTCCCTCCTGCCTCCCCTACTAGAGAAAGGTAAGATCTTTCTTAATTCCTCTGCCCAACAAAGATGCTATACTCTTTTCAAACTTGAATTATCTCCAAACACCAAACTCCTAAATGATTCTCACATTCACTATCATGAAATCCACATTGGATAATGACAAATAAGAATGCACTTGAACTGTTTTTATACATTACTGTTCATTTACTTCAAAATTTTAGAAGCCAATACATGAGTTTAATGGTGTTAGCCTCCCTTCACTGATGAATGGATCAGCATTTGTCTATACTATAATAGAATCTAATCTTTAGGTTGTTATAACCAGAATATATGTGTATATATACACATATAGTTCATATATAAATTCACACATATATGTATATATTAGCACGTATACGTATTCCCTTAGTAGCCATTCTGATGACACGCCTCTCTAAGATACTCTTGGTTGGTCCTTGGACAATAGATACACAGATATCACTAGACTTCTGGGGGCCTTTCCAGCATGGTGGAGCCTACTGGACCTTATGCCCCATTGGTATAGCCTTCAAGATTCCAGAATCCCCTTTGGGCCATGATGACTCATTCTGATAGGACTTCAGTAAAGGAAATACTGTTCTCTTTCAAGTGCAATTTAGTGTAAGACAGATATTACTCAGGCCTGATCCCAGAAGGTTTAGTTGCTGAAACACCAAAATAATCTTGAAATAATCTTGGAAGATGGGCCAAACTAGATCTACCTGTGATTTTTCTTTCTACTGTTTTATTGAATGGGGATTTTTATCATCTAACACCAGTTATGAATATCTGTGATGTGGTAAGGGGAACCACCAGACTGAGCCTCATCTATGGTATAATGATAAGAGCATTAGCCTTAGCAGAGGACCCAGGTTCAAATCCTGCCTCTGGTGGCTTCTTCCTCTGTGACTTTTGGCAAGCCACTCAACCTTGGTGGGTGTCTTAATTATATAATTCATGAGGTTCCTTTGATATTTGCATCTATTAGCTCTGTAAGAATTTCTTTACTCCTTAACAAAGAGTACTTCCCATAGCTCAGATCTGTTGTGATGATACCCTCTATGCTAACCCTGTTTCCACAGGTGAGGAAACAAGGATCCTAGGCAAGATTATAAATGATGAAAAGGATATAAATGAAGAAAGAGCTCTATCCCTTTGTAAAGCTTTGCATTTTCTTTTTGATCTTATATTTTGATCTCTGACTTACCTAATAATGGTTTATTTTTAGCATGTCTCAAATAGAATAAGGGAAGAAGGATTTTCTTCTATGCTTATACCAGGAGAATGAAGGAGATTAGATTTATATCCTAACAGCCAATCATGTATAGTTCCACTTTCAAGTCTAAATCCACTTCCTGGGCTCAAGAACTCAGTACCCTGGCTTCTCAGGGCTTCCATGATAGACTGGTTAGCTGTTCAATCCTTCCTGAAATCCTGGTTCTAAAGTTTTCATGGCTTGAACTCCAATACCATGGTTCACCTTGACACCTGAAACTAAGGGCAAACAATACAGAATGGAAACAAACACCTCCAGGCTCATTTCTTAGAGCTGAGATTAAAGGGGAAGAGCAGGTTAAGGAAGTCCTTCCCCTCTCATTGGTTTGGTTCATGATTATTGTATCACGAGAGAATTGGAATCTTTGAGACAGAGAGAGAGAGAGAGAGAGAGAGAGAGAGAGAGAACCACTATCTCTATTTTGCCAGTTTTAAAGATGAAGGTAGCCAATCAATGGAGACTAGCCCCAGCTCACATGGTAGGGAATGTAGAGCCCTCCACATTAGTTAATCTGGCCATGCTCCAAAGTCTTCTCAGGGCACCTCCATGGTTGATGATCTAGGTGTATCTAGACAAACACAGGTTGCATGTAAAGTATATGAGCTGAACTAGATGGTCTTTAAAGTCCCTTCCAGCTTTAAATTTGTGATCTTATAATTCTGTGTTCTTTCAATTTTTGAAAAAGGGTCTTGTCTAGTTACCATTTCAGTGAGATTGAGTAAAATACTTTCTTTACCACGTCATTGTGGCTAACTTTGAAACAAATGCCGTATTTGTCCACATGTATGCACAGAAACAGTTATGTCTATGAGACTTACAAAATGTAACCAAATGCTACCTCCACACAGTAGCAAAAATTTGCCAAAATAAATATAAGTGGGAACCAACCCCATAAGCATAGGAGAATGGCCATGGTCTTGGAAGGGGAATCTTGGGTGTTGGTATAAAATTTATGTCAGGTCAAGTTGAGCATCCAAAGGACAGTTATCTGCTCCTCATTCTGCCTTTGGCAAAGAGATTGTCTATGTCAAGGTTACAGGAATTGCAAAGATAGTTTTAATTACCAGCTTAAGAAATTGTGCTAGGCTAGCTGTCTTCCCAAACTTGTGATTACAGAGCCAGACTACGGCCAAAGTGTAAGAGGACATTATTTTTAACTCAGTGCTGTTACTTATAGTACTGGCTCTCTTCTTTTTGTCAAAGCAAATCTCCTCAGTTAATTAAAAACAGTTAGATTGAGAGACAACATGATAGAGTAGATGGAATATTGGACTTGAAGTCAGGTTGACCTGGGTTTTCATTCTGCCTGGAAAATTCAATAATTGTATAACCCTGAGTGATTCACTTTAACTCTATGGGCCCTGGTTCCCTCTTCTGCAAAATAAGGACATTGGACTCTAGAGCCATGGCTGTAGGATAGGGGGAAGTTCATCAATGGGGCTATAGGTTGAGTAGCATGACTCCCTAATAAAACCCCTGCAAATAGCCATAGTATTTAGATCCTGGTGGGTCCATCTGGAAGCAGCACATATGAAAACACACTGAATTTGATGTTGGGGCAACGAGGCTCAAATCTTATCTCCAGAACTTAGGATTTTTGAGATTTGGACAAAGTTATTTCAGCCCTCTTAGCCTTAGTTTCCATATAAGCAAAATTAGAAGTTTGGATTGGATGTTCTATAAGAAATCTACCATCCTAAATAGAAGAGGGCATGAAGCTCAAAGATAAGTGACTTGCCCAAGGTCATATAGATACTAAATAGCAGAGCTAGAATTCAAACTCTTCATAATTAGAGTTGTCCAGAAGGAGAGCAGCTAGATGGCACTTACTAGGTGTGTGACCTTGGGCAAATCACTTACCAAATACTGTTCACCTCAGTTCCCTCATCTGTAAAATGAGCTGAAGAAGGAAATGGTAAATTGCTCTAATATTTTTGCCAAGAAAACCCCAAATGGTGTCATGAAGATTCAGATATAATTGTAACGACTGAACAACAATAAAAAATAGAAGGGGTTGCTTCAAAGAAGAGTGGGTCCCAGTCATCCAGTATGACCCATGCCCAAAATCTCTGTTATTGGATGAGGCTGAAGCTGATGGATCCCTTCAGTTGGGACTTTTCTAATAGACCTAAAGGGCAGCATGAAAAAGTAGTGGGACCCTCTCATTGGAAATATTTCTTAAAAACCCCTTATCTTCTGTCTTAGAATCTATCCAAATATTGGATCAAAGGCAGAAGAGAAGTAAGTGCTGGGTAATTGGGGTTTAGTGACTTGCCCACGGTCACACAGCTAGGAAGTGGCTGAGGTCAGATTTGAGCCCAGGACCGCCTGTCTCTAGACCTGGCTCTCTATCCACTGAGCCATCTAACTGCCCCTTATTAGAATTCTTTAGGCAAGGTTGGATAACTTTGGTAGGTTAACGTACCTTCTCAGGTGTGATAACCTTGTCAGAAATGTTATGGATGATCTTGTGAGGTACATAGTAGAGGGGATTCCTATTTGGATATGGGTTGGATGATATAGCCACTGGAATCATTTCCATTTCTAATATTCTGTGATTTGTTGACTCTCCATCTAATGCTTCTTAAAACCACGTATCTTTGGGTGTTTGAGAGCATTCCCATTCTGACTAAGCTAAGCATTAAACCAGCTATGGTCTGATTTACTCAAAGACAAAATAAAATTCCACTCCCTTTGTTTAAATGTGTGCTCATGCACGTGCTGGGAGGCTCACACACAAACACACAGAACATCCACTGACTCCATTAGATATTCAGAACATAGAATTAGAACCATCATGTTTTTAGTTCTGCATTTACCACTATGATTTGAAACCACAAGAGTTGCAAAATAGGAATATGTCTGAGACGAGACCATCTGTGCTTTCATTTACCAAAAAGGAATTCAGAGTTTGGATGGGTTCCATAGATATGCAGGGGGAAAAAACGTTTCTGGTCTTCTGTAGACTCCACAGAGCTGTCAGAATCTAAAAGTCTCATTCCAGCATGGATTTTGTGTGTGTGCATTTGTTTATCATTGTATTTTTGTGGGCGGCCACCTTAAACATAGTTGCATGTGACCTTTTGGAAGACGTCATCAGAAATAAGCTGTCCTTAGTGAGATGTAATAATAACATAAAGATCTTTAGCTCTGGGGGTAGAGATGCCCTTTTGCATTTTAATTTAATTTTAATTTAATTTAATTTTAATTTAACATTAATCCTCATGCTCATGTGGACCCATGAGTTCATTTCAGAAGAACTGTGGCCCCAAGTAGGGCAATTAGGGTTTTCTTTCACTTTTTTGTTCATTAAATGCCTCCTCTTCTTCCTCACAACATACCCCAGAATCCAACTCTGGGAACAATCTCTAAAACAAACCTTAGGCTTGGCGCATGTTCAGAGTCTTTTCAAAAAGGACTAATAGAGTTTCTTCTAGAAAGATACTCAATGTACAAGTAGATGAGGTTACCATATAATAATTAAATCTTCCACCACAAAACAATGTTTAAACTTAAATGACTCGCCCATACATATGGACACATACTTAAAGCATGATGCAAATGTCAGAATCTTCATTTTTACTTTGGGTCTAATGTCCAAAATATTTACTCGGGTCTATGTGTTCTGGCCAGCTTTGCATTCATGGCTCATTCTCTCGACAGTGGTCATCTTTTCCTGTGAAAAGGTGTTTCCGAGTCCACATCTAAAGGAACCCAGGAACTCCAGAGGTAGCATCAGACTCAAAAAGTCCATCACTTATGATTGCTTTTCAGTTATCTGGGCTTGGGAAAGGAACACAAAGCAGAAGTTGCTTGCAGGGTCTTGAGGTGCCTCACTCACAGTCATCCAAGTTTTTGTGAACATGTATGAACAAACACCTTATGTAACTGATCTTTTTTGGGGATCTTTTCCTTCTTACAGGAAATCTAAGAGAGAAGCTCTAATAGACCCATCATGCTCCATAGTCACTCATTTGAAAGCCAATTGAATGGGCCACACTTCCTAGCTTGGAGGCTAATCTTCCTTGAGGTAGTCTATAGTTCCAGAAGTTTCGGATTGTGGGTAGATCAGTGTAAAGATGAACATGAGATGATCAACCAGAAGACTTCAGAGTACATGCTCTTTCTCAAGGGGTCTGCCATAAACAGGCAGGAAGAAGAAAGGCCTGTCTTCATATATCCTCCTTGGTAGTGGCCTCTGTTTTATAATAATAGCTCAACATTTTAAGGGAGATCATGGGAATCATCTAGTCTAAACCTCTTATTTCCCAGATAAGGATCTTCCACAATCTAGGGAGTATGTCAGACTGCTTCTAGCTTTACTATCCTTCTCTACCATATAATTTGAGGTGGAGTGATTACCTCTTTGGTGTTTCTATAATTTCCATCCTATTGTTGCATGAACTCTAGGCTCAGTCTCTAAACCATCACTTGAACTGATATTCTGGATCTATAGAGGGTAATTTCTTGCCTTGGGGCTCTAAGGGACCATGAAGTTCTGAGATAGAGGTTTTCTTTAATTCTGTATCTCAGGAGCCAGTGGGCTTTCCTCATAATCAGTTATGTTAGTCAGTCAACCTTAAATTATCTTTAAAAACATATATTTACTAAACTGGGGATACACTTTTGTGTAAGTACATACAGAGTGCAGGGGAAGGAGGGCTACAGTTTATGGTGGATGCAACAAAGGGATTACTCATTACTCAAGTTCATTTCATTGGAATCCTTTTTCTCTCCCTTGGAACCCTTCATAAATTTCCCCATTTTTCTATTGAGCCCCTTGCTGATTCCTGAAGCTGCCTTTGCTCAGGGTATTCAGTTGTCTTCAATCCCTGCTGCAGACATTGCCACCAGCCCCTGCTGTTTTAGAGATTTTGGTGATTTGCTGATTCAGGGATGTTGTAGGAAGCTGAAGAAAATTTCAAATTCTCTGACCTTATCAAATTCCTTTCCCTGAATTTCCTTCTCAGGAACTGGGGAGGAATGGCTTCCACCACTGAGCTGGCCAGATATCTGAATGCCAAGTTCCAAAGTGATTTACTATCTTATTGAAGATTCATGAGGCATAATGAAGTGTACATTAGTAGTTTAATGATTTTGATTCAAAAATCATGATTTTTTAAAATGAAATGATTCAACCTCATCATTTAATGACTGATTCAATAAAGATGCTCTTGCCTGTTAAAGGCTTCATATTTAGCGTATCTCATTAGTGACTTTAAGTATGTTGGTGTGATCATTTGGTAGACTTGGTCAATCCCTACCCTTATTATCAGAAACTAGTTCCTTCTTGTTGGTAATAATCAGATTTAGAATATATGTTCCTCTTGTTGGTTCCTCTACTATTCAAAGAATGAAATTATCATTAAGGAAGTGACACAATTGTTAATTGTTCTGATTTTGAGACAGAAAACTCTAGCAGACATCTGGATAATTAAAGTCTCCTCTCCTCTCCTACTATATAACTATATATATGTCATGTCTCCTCCATGCTAGGTTTGTGATCTCTAATCTATTTCCCAAATTTCTCATCAACTTCATCTCTTTTTCCATGAGGACAGAGTATATTCTGGTTCCACATTGTTTATTGTTCTGCCTCTATTGATCTTTGCCTAAATGTTTTCCATACTGCTTTCCCACTCTGGTCCCTGACTCCTTATTAGCCTAACTTCCTAATAAATTGAATTACTCTTTACCACCAGTCCCAAATCTGCCCTGTTTCTTTTACATTGTGTATAACCATGTTGAACCATATTCTAGTCATGGAGTGTCATCCTATCCATTTTCTGTGATACTTCCAAGGTCAAACTGCCTTCATACTAAGCTCTCTAGTCCACCTTTCTTGTTTTTGTACATCTATGTATATACTTTTGAGGACATAAGTTTTATTGATGGCTCCTTCCTCTCTTCAGACTTGGCTCTCAATCCACTAGCCATCTAGCTGCCCCCAAGCAAATATATTTTTGCAAGTTCTTGTGTGGTGCTCTCTGTTCCTGGTCAGGAGCCTGGCATTGCCATATTTTAAAGCATTTTCCAGAAAAACCAGTCACATCCTCAGAAACTCTCCTTGATCACTTGTTCAATTCACAAGTCTTTCTTCTTCTGAATCCCTTGCCTTCCACAGGCAGCAATGGTAACACCTGTGCCTCTACTGTCTTCAATTTCTTGTCCAAGATGGCCAAACCCTTAGCAATGATTTATGAGTTCTTTCAGACAATATCACTGAATTTCTGGATTATATTTTAAGATATTATGTTAATCATCTTCTTTAAAGATAATTATAAGAACTTACATTAAACTATGTGAATAGGTATGGAAACATTCAACTCAGCAGGGAGAGGTGATATTTAAGTCTTTTTTACTTGGTTATAATTCATTTTTATTTTTAAATATACAACACAATATAATGTATAAAATAACAATAATAGGATACATATGATTTGTCATAAATATGTAATAAATTATAATTATAATTAAATGTTTATCCAAGAAAAACAAATTCTCACATTTGCCATGTCCAAAAATCAATCTCATTCTTTTCTTCCCCCAATTCTACCCCCTTCCCACTCCCCAGGAAAGCAGGTAATATGATATAGGTTGTATACATATTATCACATAATACATACATATTTCCCTATTTATAGAGAGCCAGCTCTCTATATTTTGGGGGGTCCTAAGTGGCATTTAATGGCGTTGGATTGAAAAGACAGGCAACAGAAACTGAGAACAGCCAGACTAGTGGTTAGCCCATAGCTGCTCCAACTGCTATGGAGTTTGGAGTTTATTTATATACTGGTTTCAAACAAAGAACACAGAGAAAGAATCACAGCTATGAAGGGGTTACAAATCATACACAAACCCATTAAATTCTAAAAAGTAGAGAGATAGGTCCAGGGTCAAAGACCAAATTCCAAACACCAATTAGTAGGGGGTTAATTCTGGGAGCAGAAACCTATTTCATAGAGATTTTTACTAATTGCGTTCTGCCTTGATTTACAGGACTGCACCTGGTCAGATAAAGTCTTATCTCTATCTTTGTCTGTGTCCAGCCTTGACTATGTTTTTTAGAGTTCAGGCTTCTTAATTATCAAGGAGAAAAATTTTTAACTCAATAGCTGCTGGTCTGCTAAGGACTCAAAGCTTTCCAATAAGAATATTGAGAAAAGGTGGGGATCTGAAGATGAGTCAAAAGAGGAGTCTCAGATTTTTACCTTAGATGGCCCATTCAGTCTGCTACCTGACATGCAGTGCAGAAAAAGTCATACACACAGTTTTACTTGCCAATGATTTTTAATGGGATCCAGATAAAATATCTATTACAGACTCTATTTCTCTAAATGACTCCCACTAGCCTCTTGGAGGGGTCAAGTTGTTTTTGGATTAACCAACCTGCTGGTATCACAGCTTTCTAGGGCTCAGGTAACCAGGACCAAACACAAAGACTGCCTCGGCCTGGATTGGTCACTTAGGGAATCCAGACAACAGGCATGACCCTATTTCTCCAATTGGCTCTCTACACCTGTTCATCATATTGTGAAACAAGATACATATTGCTTATGCTAGAGAAAAATTTATGTAAGAAATAAATATGAAGAATGGCATGTTTCAATATGTATTCAATTTTTAATTCTAAGAAACAATATGTAAAAATTTCTTTTCTGACCTATGAAAGAGAACACTAACAGGGATTCTGTCATAGTTTTGAAACATCAATAGCAACTGATTATTGAATCAAGTTCACCTATTCAACAGAACCTGTATTTAGGGCCTGCTTTATGTGGAGAACATTATGTTCCATGCCTGAGGGCATACAATGATAAAGATAGTCAGTATGTCTCTACTTTCAGGCCAGAGATTTTTCGGAAGGAAGAAGGGAATAAACATTTATAGAGCATCTACTATGTACCAGGCACTCTGCTAACTACTTTACAAATATCTCCTTTGATCCTCACAACAAACTGGCAAGGTAACTGCTATTATCCTCATTTTACAGCTGTAGAAACTGAGGCAAACAGATTAAGTTACTTACCCAGGGTTATGTGGGTAGTGAGTATCTGAGATCCAATCTGAAAGAGGCAGATAGGTAGGTATTTATTTTAAATTCCTTTTTCCCCTTTGGTAATATTGTATTACAATTACTTTTCTTTCACCCAGCACTTCCCTACATTTGTAAATGTTGACTTCTTTAATGGTTCCCTCCTAGGACAACTGATAATTTTTGTTTTAGCTCATCTGAGTTAAGTTTTTGCTATTTCATTTGCCCCCCACCATAACAATCTCTAATTATTTGTGGTTCCCATTTTACAGATGAAGAAGTTGAAGCTCAGACAGATGTCATGTCATATAAGGAATAAGTATCTTAGCAAGGACTCAAATGAAAGTTGTCTGACTGCCCTCCCTAACTCTTTAGACATACATATGAGTTCTCTGCTCAATTGCATCAGGTTCTTCTTTGGTGGTGGTGGGGGCATCTAAATAGAATATTAGATAAAAACACAATTATGAATCCTAAGAAATTTCATTTCTGTATCCCTCTAGAGGACAAGTTCACCCTTCCATTTGCGTTACTCCAACTTTGGGGATAAAAGCAATCTCCTAAAATGTCAGGCATGTTATGGATAGTATTTGGAATTAATCATCAAAACAAAACTTCATCCCAAAGAGGGATGCATGGTACACCCAACTAGCAAAGTGGATTATGAATCAAGTAGTAGATTATGAATCAAATAGTAAATAAAAACCAAGGAAGAGATGGGAGGAACTTGGTGGGATCCAAGATGAGGAAAGACTATTAAAATCAAATGTTATTATTTATTATTATCTGTATATTATATTATATATATAGTACACATAACATATATATATATATTAAAATCAATTCTTAATTATTTTTCTATACTTTTCTCAGATTCTCTTTACCTAAATTGCTTTAGTGGAAACAATCCAAAAAAAAAAATAAAAGCATATATAAATAAGCTAGACAGGCAAATTATTATATACAACTTATAAGTGTGGAAACTAAGGCTTAAAGAGATTGAATAGAATTAAAAAGGCTACAAAAACAGAGAGTGACCTTACATGCAATTTGGTTCAAGAAACATTTGTCATTTGCCTACTATGTGAATGAGGAAATGCAAAAGCATTTTTTATTCATTTCATTAGCACTGCTCATATGCAAAGCAATATGGTAAAAATGGGAATTCATACAGAGAAATCAGGTAGTCCCTGGTCTTAAGGAGCTCATATTCTAAAGAGAAAGAAAAAAATATAGAAAATTTTAGCTGAAAAATCAGATAGAAAGTCCTAAGGCTACATCCTAAGAACCGAAGCTATACAAATGAAAAGTGACATAATCTCTAACCACAAGGTTAAATTAAATTCTAATAGAGGGATAAAACTTGGACCCAGATAGGTGTGGTACAAAGTGACTTGTAATAAGAACAAAGAATAAATCCAGCAAAGTGCTTTTTTTTTAAATTGAGAAGAGAAAGAATATTTTTAGCTCAAGAAATCAATGTAGATTTCCTAAAAGAGATGACACTTGAGTTTCATCTTAAAAGAAAAGAATGATTTCAACAGGAAGAAGTGAGCAAGGATTGTGTTGGTCTGAATGAATGAAAGAGGACAGGAAATGTCAGGAGGAGACAGGAGAATGGATGAAAAATTGAGTTTTGCTAGAACAGGGAATATGTAAAGGAGTGGGGGAAACAATACAAAAGAAGCCTAGAGATTGGTTGGTTCAACCCATTCATTTTGTAGGTGAGGAAACAAAACACAGAAACTAAATGACTTTCTAGGGTGGCAGAGTTAGGACTGGATCTCTGATGTCTGGGACTAATTCATTTTTATTTTTGTACTCTCAGCACCTAGTAGGTGCTTAGCAAAGGTTTTTTGAACTGAACCACAAGAACTGCTTATTCTAAATTCAATATTCTTGCCACTGTGGCATTCTGATTCTCAATGAAAGAAACTAAGTGTATAATAGTGAAGCATAATAAATGTGGCAGCTAGGTAGGCAGGCAGTCAGCCTGGAGTCAGGAGTGGAAGTTTAAATCTGACCCTTACTAGCTGTGTGACTCTGGGCAAGTCACTTAACACTGTTCCTTTCAGTTTCTTCAGCTGTTTGCTTTAGTTTCTTCCGTTTCTTCAGCTGTCAAATAATCTGGAGAAGCAAATGGCAAATGGTTCCAGTATTTTTACCAAGAAAATCGGGTCACAAAGAGTCAGACAAAACTGAACAATGATTGAATTGTTACATAATGGTAGAAGATTCTGAGTTTCCTTTCCATCCCTTTCCTCTATGGGAGAGCCTCAAAGCTTGACTCCCAGGGTCCTTTGATGGTTTTTATTGCCCCCAAATTCTTTTCCAGGCCCCTTCTGGTTTTCTATTGATGTGAATAGGAAAATTGACAAGTATTTAAAATGACCAACATTTTCCCCCCAGAAAATACCTATGTAAAAACAAGAAACATTAATAAAATGAATCTCTTAAGTTTTAAAAAAAAAGTGTAGGAGGGGAATATACCGAAATTATAATTTTTAAAATGTGGAGAATTTAAACGCTGAACTTCAATTCAGACCTCAATGAAACAAGACTTTGAACATTCTCAGTTCCTCCCCACCCTTTCATTGACTGACTCTCTTTCTTTTAGTTCCTTTCCAGAGAATTAATCATGTCCAATGCTTTCTATTCCCCCTTATTTCTAGTTCTGGGTTCTCACAAAACTGAATCTTCCTCAGGATGAAGAAAGTTCTAACTTAACCATTCGAAATGGGAAGATTGCTAGACTAGCAGTCCATGTGTTAGTCAATGCTGTTGTTGCTATTGTTCAGTGTCAGTCATGTCCGACTCTTTATGATCTCTTTATGATCCCATTCGGGCTTTTCTTGACATCCCAATACATATCCACATAATTTAATAAAACCAGTGATAAGACATTGCATATTTCTGGGGCCATTTCCTTCTTTAAAAATAAAGAGGTTAGACAATGTGTCTTATTCGTCCCTCATTTTGTCTTTCACTGATTTTAGGCTACCACCTTCCTTGGGTAGGGAGACTGCCATGGAAATGAATCAGGAACACCATGGACAATACCAAGGATTGTAGAATGCTAATGCTGGAAGGGACTCTAGAGATCATCCAACCCCTTCATTTTAGAAATGAGGAAGTTAAAAAAGCTCAAAGAGAGAAAGCAACGTGCTCAAGGTCCACATTTAGTTTAGTGGCATTTAGGCAATACCTGGATTAGAATTTGGGCCTTTGGACATCTAGGCTGATGCTTTTTCTACCGTGAAAGACAAAATTACGACTTTAGACCAAAGTCATAATTTAATTCCAAGACCCCTGAATTTAAATCTAGCCTTCTGTATTTTACAGTCACCATTCAATGTCATCAGGGTCAGAGATAATTCCAGATTGCCATTCACCATTCTAACTATGCCCTGCTTTTATAGAGGAAGGCTCATTGAATGTATGTGAAATATCTTGCAAAGCTGGAAAAACATTTTTATAGATTGCCACTGTGAGGGCAAGTGGAGGATCTCAAAAAATCCTAGTCTGATTGTAAGCTCAATAGCTTGGTTTTGAGGGAAGAGAACAATTTCAACAGGCAGAGGTGATGAGGAAACAGTCGAACCCCCCCCCCCACCCCAACTAGGTGGGCTGAAACATGGAAGGTGTAAGGGGGATAACATAAAACAAAGATGGAGGTAATATTCGTTTTGTAGCCTTGATAGTTTAAAAAGGAAACTAAGGATTTTGTGACATCCTGTTATATAGCACTTAAAGGTTAGTAAGACAATTGTGGGCATTGTCTCATTTGGTCCTCTTAGTAACTTTGTGAGATTAGCTCTACAGGCATTATTATCCATATTCTGCAAATAATAAAAATTAAGCTAAGAGAGATTAAGTGATTATACCATTGCCAGTAAATTCGCAGTCAGTAAATTAAATGCCAGAGTGAGATTTGAACCCTGTATCTCCAAGTCACCATGCTGCCCTATTACAAATAATCTACAGTCTGAATTTATAAAAAGTTTTGTACCTCAATGCAGGCAATTCTGACTCTTCTTTATGTATTTCATACCTGGAATAAGGCTACCACACCAGTCAGTCACTTATTTAGTCAACTAGCATTTAGTAAATACCTACTATGTTCTAGTTGGGGCATCTAGGTAACACAATGAATAGAGTGCCAGGCCTGGAGTCAGTAAGCCTCATCTTCCCAAGTTCAAATCTGGCCACAGACACTTACTAGCTGTGTGATTCTGGGCAAGTCACTTAACCCTGTTGGTCTCAGTTTCTTCACCTGGAAAATGAATTGCAGCTTGGTGGTTTAGTGGATTGAGAGTCAGGCCCAGAGATGGAAGGTCCTGGGTTCAAATCTGGCCTCAGACACTTCCTACCTGTGTGACCCCTGGGCAAGTCACTTTACCCCCATTGCCTAGCTCTTAACACTCTTCTGCCTTAGAATCAATACGTTGTATTGATTCTAAGACAGACAGTAAGGGTTTAAAAAAATTGTTGGAGAAGGAAATGGCACTTGAGTATCTTTGTCAAGAAAACCTCATATTAGGACACAAAGAGAAAGACATGACTGAAACAACCAAGCAAAAAAATATAGTATGCACTGTGGAAATGCTGGGGATACAAAGAAATAAAACGACTTCTGATCCACTTCCAAACTGTGATACCGTGTGTATGCATACACCCTGGTCCTCTCACTTTCTGGGTCCCCAGTATAAATTGCTTAAAAGCAAGCACCATCTTACTTGCCTATATTTATCTCATAGAATCTAGCACATCATAAAAGTTTAATAAGCATTTCTTCATTCATATAACACAATCAATCAACAAATAATCATTAAATATCTGTTATGTGCCAGATCTTTGCAAGGCACTATAGATGCAAAACAAAAACCAAAAACAAATACCAATGAAAACAAAGAAAAAAATGCCTGCCTTCAAGGAGCTTACATTCTATTAGTGGAAATACCTGGTAGTCTTATAGGTAAATAACAAGGCAATATGGGGATAAGCAGAACCAGCTAGGGGGATCAGGAAAGGCCAGATGTAAGAGATGGAGTTAGGCAGAACTTTCAAGAAAAGTTAAAGATTGATTCAAATCTGGCCTCAGACACTTCCTAGCTGTGTGACTCTCGCCAAGTCTCTTAACCATTGCCTAGCCCTTACTGTTCTTCTGCCTTGGAACCAATACACAGTAATGATTCTACGACAGAAATTAAGGTTTTTAAATTTAAAATGTCTAATTAAAAAATAAAAGAAAGTTAAGAATTGTACAAGTCAGGAAAGAAAGGGAAATTCATTCCACTTATGAAGGACAGCTTGTGTGTACACACAGGTCAAAAGATGGAAGATAGAATGTCTGGGAAATGACAAAAAGGCCATTTTTCTTGGATGATTGAAGATTTAAAGGGTTATTATAATGTATAATGAAGCTACTAAGGTAAGCTAATAACAACTTGCAAAGGGCTTTAGATACCAGAGACATTTGTAGTTTATCCTAGGACAGTGATGGGCAAACTATGGCCCACGGGCCAGATTGGGGGAGGGGGGCTAAAATGTTCTATCCTGTTGGGCCACATTATTCCTAATCTGACGAATACAATGAGTAGGATATAATACAATGAAACTTCGAAAGAGTTGCCTTAGAAACAGACTGACAGATGAGCATTTCCTTTCCTTTGGCCCCCTCTTTAAAAAGTTTGCCCATCACTGTCCTAGGAGATAATAGAGAGCAAGGCTGTGCTGGTAAATACTTAAAAACTTTCTCTACACTTGACACTTAAGAAAACAAAACAAAACAAAAATTTACCTTCTGTCTTAGAATCAATACTGTGTATTGCTTCCAAGGCAGAAGGACAAAAAGAGCTAGACAATAGATGTTAAGTGACTTGCTCAGGGTCACACAGCTAGAGAGTATCTGAGGTCACATTTGAATCCAGGATCTTCCATCTATAGATCTAGCTCTCAAACCAGTGAGCCACCAGGCTGCTCCCCTAGACATACTTTTCATTTTAATCTGCTTTATTGATCTTTTCTCTGTGACTTTCTTAAGTCTAGAAAATCAGCCAAACAATAAATCAAGGACTGACTTGCAGAACTTTCAAGGTGTAGATACTCATATCGACAATTTAACAATCTGCTAATTAGTTAGAGCTGCCCCTAGTTCATTCCCAATAGGGAGGTACCAGAAGCTCTGGAAAAGGAAAGAAAATAGTTACTTCTGTGTCTTTGTAATAATATTTTAATATTTCCTTAGAGGATGAATTAGAAAAGGGACGGGTGGATATAGTGGGTCCAATTTTGAGTCTCTTGATATAGACTGAGCAAGACGTGATGAGGGTCTTGGGCGTGTTGGCTGTATGACTACAAAGAAGGAAACAGATGTGAAATATGTTGTAGAATTAGCAAGTTTTGATAACTGATTGGAGATGGGTTTGAGAGGATCCGTGAAGAGTTGAGGGTGACTCTGGGATGACAAATCTTCCTGTTGGGAGGATTGAAGCATCATCTAATAGAAATAGGGAAGTTAGGATGAAAGAGCAGTTTCTGGCAAAAGATGAGTTCTGTTTTGTACATGTTGAGTGAGATATGCACAGAATATATATTTTTAAATGTTCAATGGGTAGTTGGTGACACAGGCTTGGAGACCCAGGAGAGAGCTCAGAGTTGAATGAATAGGTAGATTCTAGAGTCAGCACTGTAGATATGATTATTGAACCTGAAACTTAAGACTAACAAGGTACTTTTCATATCTTATCTCATTTTATCCTCACAATAGCCCTGGAACATAGTTACTATTATCCTCATATTATAGATGCGGAAACTGAGGTAGATAAAGGTTAAATAGCTTGACAAGAGTCACCCAATTGCCTAAGTGACTGGGGCTGGATTTGAACCATTATCTTCTTGACCCTGGAATTGGCACTTTCTCTCCTCTATGCTACCCAGTTGCCTCTAAGAACCTCCAGCAACCAGGTTATCCCTGGAAGAGACTTTTGGACATTCTCCAGCTTATCAAACTTCTTTATAAAATATGGTACCTAGAATTGTCCACCATATCCTAATTGTTGTATCACTAAAGCAAAATAGACCAAAGAATCTAGCTCTAACCCCGTACCTATCTTAAAGCAGTCTGTTTGCATTAGCTTCTTCATTATATTATCTAGATCTCAGATCGAGTCTACCAAAGTACCAGATCTTTTTCAGATGAATTGCTAAAATATAAAACAAAGAATCGCTATATCTGTGGTCTAGAAAACAAAGACTATCTGATCCCTTCTACCACTGATTCAGTCTTTTGTGTGTTGGAGGAGGGGGAATGAAGGTGTGTGTTAAGAAATAGAGAACTGTCCCTTTTGAGAACAGGGAAGTGTGATGTGAGCTAGAAGTAGGGAAAGCCTGTATTCCTTGGTATTACTTCTTCTCTTGTTTCTGTACATTTCCCTCATGTGATGCCAAGCTTTTAAAAATAAGTCTGGGGAAAGGGCCGATGGTAAGACAACATGAGCAGTGAATAAATTAAGTTTGGAAAATGCAAATGTGTTAAGCTAGTCATTTTTAGCTTTATTAAATTATAGCATCTCCAAATACAGCCATATTGATTGGAAAAAAAACAGTCATACACAAAGGAAGTGGGTTATATGACATGCCATGTGAAAAGCTTTTAAAAATGTTTGCCCTCAAAAGTTTTGATTAGGGCCAGGTTAAGCCAAGAATATATTTTAGTCCTGGAAGGCCCTAAACAATGATAGTTTTGGGTAGAGGCAGTATAATAGAAGCACAGAGCTAAGAGACAGAAGGATCTGACTATGATCTTTGTTCTGTTTCCACTGGGTATTCGTGGGCCAGTTATTTATCTTTCCTCATCCTTAGTGTCCTTATCTGTAAAATGAGTGGAATGGTCAAGATAATCTCTAAACTCTACCAGTGCTATTATTCAATGGATCTGTGTTTTAAGCTGGTAGATTTTTGTCTCCAATGTTTCCTGCCTCTTTGTGGCTATATTCTTCTCTTCCTCATCTATCCCTGACCCTAACATAGGGCCACCATATTCATGCTGCCCAGGAGGCCCTCTTGTCATAGGAAAAAAACAACTCTGTAACCTTGAGCAAGTCACTCCTGTCTTGGTCTCATTTTCTCACTCTATAAAATAAAAGATTAGGACTTAATGGTTTCTTTTTTTAAACCTTTACCTTCTGTCTTATAATCAATATATGTATTGGTTCCATGACAGAAGAGCGATAAAGGCTAGGCAATGGGAGTTAAGTGACCTGCTTAGGCTCCCATAACTAGGACGTGTCTGAGGCCAGATTGGAACCCCGGATCTCTTATTTTCAGGACTGGCTCTCAATCCACTGAGCTACCTAGCTACAACGGGTTCTAAGGACACATCCAGTTCTGATATCCTATAAGAAGTAGTCCAATATGTTACTCGACTTAAAAGCTATAAACTGTACTAATTTGTGGGACAGCTCATATATATTTTACCACCTTGTATTGTAAAGTCTTTTCCAGCTTTAACATATGTTTTAGAGTCTTTTTCAGGTCTAACCTTCTATATTCTAAAGTCCTTCCTAGTTCTAGCATTCTACTTTTAATTGCATGCATTCCAAGGTTCCTTCTGGCTTATTCTGTGTTTTAACATTTTATATTTTAAGATCGTTTCTGTCTCTGGCAGTCTTAAGTTCTATGATGAACACCTTTCACCCAAAGGGATTAGTACTTAATATGATGAGGTAAGTGGCATAGTGGATAGAGTGCCAGGACTGGAGTCAGGAAGACTCATCTGTCTGAGTACAAATCTGGTCTCAGAGACGTACTAGCTGTGTGACCACAGGTGAGTCATTTTATCCTGCTTACCTCAGTTTCCTTATTTGTAGAATTATCTAGAGAAGGAAAAGGCAAAGCACTGTAATATCTTTATGAAGAAAACTCTGAATGGGGACACAAAGAGTCAAGCATGACTGAAAAATCCCTGAACAACAACAAAAGAGAAGGATAAAGTATTATTTAATTCAAATCATTAATATACCTATTTAAGGTAGGGGTTGCCATGGAGACAAGTGGAAGGGGACAGGAAACATCTTATAGTCAATATATTATAGGGAAGGGAAACTTCCTATATCAATCATAGCCCATTGACATCCCCAATAGGCCAGGACATCTCTGGCTATACTTAGAATGAAAGAAAGAATGAGTACTTCCTTCCAGGACTCTTGCCTCCCTCCGGTGCACGGATCTCACCCCACTGTTTCTTCTTCCCACTAGCTTCCCCCAGTAGCCTTGAATATAAGACCCCTCATTATATTATTAGCATGGCCCCTGTCCCCTTCTTCCCTAAAGCCCACACACATGGCTTCACTTAGAGAGCTAAAATGGAACATCTGATCATTAACTAAGAAAGAAAGTTGAAAGAGTGCTTGGAGTTCTTGGAACTGCCCTTGGGTAAAGTTCTTAGAACTGCCCTTGGGCTTGGTCCCATAATAAGGCTGTGGCTTCCACCTCCCCCAGAAACAGCCAGAGCCCACACCTGAACAAAGCAGGAGCTATCTCTGTGGAACGCCTGCAATCTCAAAATAAATGTTCAAGAATTGGCCGCCTTCAGAGAGCTGTAATTACACGTGGCAGATGATTTCTAGGATGTGGCCGGGCCCCAAAGATAGAATCTCTGCCACTACAACCCAGCTCCCCTCCTAAGACCCTTCAAAGAAAGTGTGTCCCTAAAGAAAAGAAAATCCCAATTCACCAGACAGAGAGATCGCTCACTTTGCAAACAAGATCCTTTGCTTTCCAAAGAGGTTCCCTCCTGAGTTCTTTAATTACACGGTGGTCCCCCAAATATATGCCTTGCGTGTGATTCTGCTTACCCAAATGCTGTTTACATACAACTTGCTCAAGGAATCCAGGCATGTTTGTATTGAAGGAAACCAGGCATGGTTGTCCTTTAGTGACTCACATGGCTGCCCTATTCTACTCCCCCTCAGAGGTAGCACTATGCCATTTGAATAAAACTGAGAATCAAATGAAAGAACACAGCCACTAACAAGTAGCGACAGAGTCAGTATTTAAACCTGTGGACTCAGTCATGGCTATAACTTTTTTTTTCTTGTACGTCAGTAGGAAGTGACAGAAAAGTTCACGCAAGCTCCAGCTTTTCCCATGAGTTTCCTATTTCCTATTTTTATCGTCATCACCATTATTATTGGTGCTAACTGCAGACTGGAGACAGAGACTTGACCTCAGAGACAGAAAAATCTAGGGTCCAGTCTAATCTCTGCTCTATGACCCTGGGCAGATCACTAACCTTCTCACTTCTCTGTCCTACCTTCTGATCTTCATAGGCAGCTTCTTCACCAGGGGTTCCCTAACTCTATGAAATCACCACCTGGTCAAAAACAACAACTACTACTGAGTGGTAATCAATTTGTTTTGAGCTTTCTGCTCAAGGACTTGCTATCAGTGCCTTGTGAATTTCTTACATGGAGGCAAAACCCTCAGTCACTCCCATGCCAGTTAGAGCTTTGTATAGGATTGTTGTCTGTCCTTCCTTTTCTAAGAGGACCCATGAGAACACCAAATGATGTTTTGACTTACATGTAAATGAGGCAGTTGCACAAAGTCCTCCTCCTCCTCTTCCTTTCTTCCAGAGTCAGCAAAGTCAAGTGGAATAGGATAGTAATAGCAACTAAGTAGTACAGTGGATGAGACGTATCTGGTCTCAGATACTTACTAGTTGTATGACCCTGAACAAGTCAATTAACACTGTTTGCCTCAATTTCCTCATCTATAAAATGAACTGGAGAAGGAAATGGGCAAATTACTCCAGTATCTTTACCAAGAAAACCACAAGTGGGGGGGGTCTCAAAAATTAGACATAACTGAACAACAAGGTAAAATTAGAAATTGGAAGAAATTTCAGAGATCTAGTCTAACTCTCTCATCTGGGGAGTAATGAAAGCCCAGTGAGGATAATTTATTTCCCAAAGGTTGCAAAGGAATGAATGGCAGAATTGGGATTCTGATGGAAGTTCTCTGACTCCATGTTTATTGATTATCTCACTGTCTCATATTGATCAAGATATCTAATCAGAATCATCGCATTTAGGACACCTAGAATAAGGATTAAAAGCTAAGTCGTATTTGAGAAAGGAGAGATACATTGGAAAAAATACTTTTTCTACATTTTGTATTACTTTTTATATTGCCTTACTTAATAGGTTTTTTAATCTTATTTTTATTATCATGCAAAACTCACTTCCTTACTGGTATTGTTATAAGAGCACAGTCATACATAACCAAAACCCCGAAATGAAACCATAAAAACACTGATGTGAAAGATATTATGCTTTGATCTGCATCCATACGACTCCAACAGCTTTTTCTCCATTCCTTAATGGTTCTTAAGGCTTTTTCACCAGTTGCCCCTCCATGCCATATGCCTCTTGATTGCCTGAAAAAGCAAAATGAGAAATGTTCAGGGAGTGCGGTATGATCCTTGTGCAGTTAGGAAGGGATGGCAATGATAGGCGGCCTTGAGGCAGTGGAACGAGAGGGATATCCTCTTATTAGATGTGTAATGTATTAGAATATATATTAGATGTATAAATGTATATATCGAGATAAGTTCTACCTTAGGGGGTTATAGTAGTTGTATATATGTTAGATGTATATATATATTAGGTATAGTAATTACTGTATATTGTATTATTTAGTTATATTAATTAATTAGGGTAAGTATTAAATGTATACACTCTGGTACTGAACTCAGGGTCTACCTACAAATAAATCATTTGTATTTGCTGCCACTGGCATGGCTGACTTAAGAAAAAGTTTGCCTTCTAAGCATCATCCTTCTTCCTACTACTGGTATTATCCGGGTTGCAGCTTTCTCCTGCCTATTTTTTCCCTGATTGCTACATTGGTAGAGAGAGCTTCCTTATCAGGGAGTTTACTACAGAGGAGTCTAACCTGATCCCTGTCCCTTTCCACTAAGACAACAAATGGCAGAGCCAGAACTCAAACTCAGATCTTTACAAGTACAGTTCACTTATACCATGCTGCGTCTTAAAGGAATGGGGTACAGGAGGAGGAGCAAAGCCAAAGACTTGGGCCTTCTTTCTGGCCTTGTGACTGATGGGAGATGGCTAGATTTCAATATTAGTCAGAAGGGGGCAGCTGGGTGGCTCAGTGGATTGAGAGCCAAGCCTGGAGATGGGAAGTCCGAGGTTCAAATCTAGCCTCAGACACTTCCTAGCTGTGTGACCCTGGGCAAGTCACTTACCCCCCCACCCCATTACCTAGTCCTTATCTCTCTTCTTCCTTGGAACCAATACACAATATTGATTCTAAGATGGAAGGGAAAGATTTAAAAACCATGTTAGTCAGAATCTCATCATTTGCACTATTAAAGCTAGAAGGAAGCTTATTTCTAGTCTATTCTCTTAATTTTTTAGGTGAGGAGACCAAGACTGTGAGAATCAATAAAGATAAGGGAAGGGATCTGCTAAACTCAGCAAATTCATAAGTAACAGAACTGGTAGTGAAACCCGGGTCTCGTCACTTCCCATATAGACCTCTTGCCAGTGGAGATGCTCTAGCTACCCTTTGGGCAGCTACGTGGTACAGTGGATAAAGAGAACGCTGGGCTCAGTATCAGGGAGGCTCATCTTCATGAGTTTGAATCTGGTCTCAGATACTTACTGACTGTATGACCCTGGGCATGTCACATGTCACGTAGCCCTTTTTGCCTCGATTTCTTATCTATAAAATGAGCGGAAAGGAAATGGCAAACCAACCCAGTATCTTTGCTAAAAATAAAACCAAACCAAAAAGAGGGTCAAGAAGAGTCAGACATGACTGAATGAAAATAATCATCTTTCCTAGATATCAGTTTACTCCAGTCCCAGGCAGAGTCCTTTATTTTAAGGCCATCATTGGCAATTTGACATCCTACGTGCTGAAATAGAAACATCATTGGTCCTTCCTCTTAAGCCACATTGCGGTATCATCATCATCATTTAAAAATAGGAAGCTGGGTTTGGTCCTGCTTCAGAAATGCCTCTCAACCGTAAAGCAGAAGTAAAGAATTGCAAGGGACATTTAAGAAAACAAAGAAAAAAGATAGGTTTGAGGATATAAATGTGCAACATGAGATTTAATCTGGCAGGCAGGATGATAGAGAGGTCAGTGTCTTCAGCAGTGGGGGCTCTGGCATCCTTAGAGGACCCGGATGATCCCAGAAACCCTATACAGAGCTCTGACCAACATCAATGAGATCCAGATGGGATCACATGCCCCGGTGTACTGGAGCCCGTTCCTCTCAGCTTGGAGGAGCCTATTATTCATTTTTCAGTGTCATCATTTACAATTTTTGTAATTTATTATTTTGTTTTGTCTAGATTTATGAAAGTAATGGAGGAAAATGTTAATAATGCAGAGTTTTTTAAACCTTTAACCTTCCATCTTGGAATCAATACTATGTTCCAAGGCAGAAGAGTGGTAAGGGCTAGGCAATGGGGATTAAATGACTTGTCCAAGGTCTCACAGTTAGGAAGTGTCTGAGGCAAGATTTGAACTTAGGACCTCCCATCTCTAGGTCTGGCTCTCAATTCTCTGAGCCACCCAGCTGCCCCCAAGATTAAACTTTAACGTGTGTTGTGGCTATATTTTATATATAGTAGAAATCTGATTGTTAAACATTTACCACCACACCTCTGAATCTGTAACTGTCTTTCTGGAGGTCACTATCTCTTGGGAATAGGAGACTTGGGATATAAGAATCTATGTCCTGGCATTGCTTTCCATTATTTATGCTCTTTGTTACTTCCCAGCTGACAGGCCCTAGTCTTTCTCGAGTGATTGTTTTTACGTAGCTTTCCTCTAATCCAGGAGTTCTTAAACATTTGGTTATGAATCCCCCTGGCAGTCTGATGAAGCTTATGTTCTCAGAATAATGTTTTGAAAGGCACAAAATAAAAACACGTAGGATTACAAGTTCATGGGTCCCCATTTAAGAACTCATTTTCCCTTCAGAGTCCTTCCCTAGCACTTCGGAATTTCCTCTACTGGAGGAGATCAGCACCCAGTTTCCCATGCCATCTCACCCTGCTACACCCTGCACACAAACATGCTCCATTGTACAGGGGATCTGCCACCAGACCTGTAGCCATATTATATCACTGTGGGGACCCTGCAAAGAGTTATCTAAATGGGAACTATTAGTATTCTTGATGACATTCTCCTCATATTCTTGGAGTCAAAAAGATGGGCTTTTATGCTAGCAAGATAAGGAGAATATAACCAAGAATACGGTTAGCTCATATTTGAATAACTCTTTACATTTTACAAACACTTCAGTGCTGTGAGGTAGATTGCTGAAATTTTATTAGCCTTGTTTTTAGGATAAGGAAACTAAGATTCAGAGGGTTTATGGGATTGCCCAGAATCGCTTGCACACTAGTAAGTGATAGCTTTTGAAAGCAGATCAGTATACTTAAAAACAAAACAAACATATAAACAAAAATGAACTTTGCCTTCTGTCTTAGAATATATATTATGTATGGAGATAGGTCCGAATCAATGATACATGTAAAACCGAGTGGAATTGCTCATTGGCTATGAGAGGGAAGGTGGGAGGAGGGGAGGGAAAGAACATGAATCATGTAACCATCGAAAAATATTCAAATTAATTAATTAAATAAAAAAATTAAGTGAAAAAAAGAGAGAGAGAGGGACCTAGGATCTAAATAAACCACCCTTTACAGAAATAAAGACAGAGCTAAATAATTTGAAAGATAATTAATATCTTTATTTAAATGTATTTAAATGTCCATGGTTTCATGATACAAATATAATTTTTAAAAGTGATAATTCATAAGTTAATTTCCTTACACAGTGTCAAGCCAATCAAACTTCCAAAAAAATTTTACATAGAATCAGAAAAAAATAGTAAAGTTTATTTGGAGTGGAATTCCAAATGGCCAAGAATCTCAAGGGAAATAATGGGCTGGGGGGGAGTGGGAAAGAACGGGGTCTGGAAGTATTATAAAGCAATATTCATTGTTATGAATAAAAATTAATCTTGGAGACTTAAAAAAAAAGAATGTATATTATGTAGTAGTTCTAAGGCAGAAGACAGGCAAGAGTTAGGTATTTGGGACTAAGTGACTTGCCCAGGGTCACATAGCTAGGAAGCATCTGGGGCCAGATTTGAACTCAGGATATCCCATCTCCAGGCTTTGCTTTCTATCTACTGAGCTACCTAGCTGCCCCCAGATCAACACACTTTCTACCATACTATCTGGAGTTGTATATATCTTAAAATGGAACAAATTAATCCCTTGTTCTCCAGGGACAACTCAAGTCTACTAGCATTTGTTAAGTGCCTACTATGTATCAAGCATTGCGTCTTCTAAGCCCTGAGGATACAAAGAAAGACCAACCAAACTAATTCCTGTTCTCAAGGAGATCCGAGTCTAAGAGATGAATGTGAAAGTGAAACATGTTGCGCCTTCCCACTAAGTTACCTTTTTGTCCCAAGATGTTAAGAGAGGGTTAGAGAGATGAAAGTTTCTGTGTTCATTAATACATACATGAGCCTTTGTGTTCTTTTTATACCGAGAACTAAAGCAAAGTGGAGTGATTTTGAGCTTTAGTGATACTAATACAAGTGAGTGATAGCTTTTGAAAGCAGATCAGTATACTTAAAAACAAAACACTCCAGTTGGCCAAAAAGTCATGGTGAGCAATGAAAAACGAGGTCAGGAAAGGGAATCGGGATAATATGCTAGTGCTCCTCTGGGGGACACATTGTCCATAACTTGTAGTAATAATAATAGTAGCAGCAGCAGCAGACATAGCAGTAATTTAGAATTATTTTACACTTCATAGTTTCACAGAACACTTCCTAGACCCATACTACCTTAGTTTTATAGCCCCGTGAACCTTCCCCAACTATAGCCACCAGAATTCAGATGTGGCCTGACTATGACAGAATTCAGTGGTATTATCACGAAATGATTCCTAAAAGCTTTCGGAAGGATATGTTTCACAAAATCACTGAAATTTAGAATTTAAAATGATTTTAGAAACCATCTAATCCAACTCTTAGCTGAAAGAGACCCCTCTTTAACATACCCCATACCTACTTCAATTAAAGGGAGATTTCTACCTCCAGAGGTAGCCCCTCTTACTTTTGGATAGCTCTGCCTGTTAGGAAGTAGAGCTATCTCTTCCTCATCAGAGGAGTTAGGGGTATGGAGCCCCTGTATCCAGAAAATCTACATAAAAAATTTCGACTATCCCTCTGTACCAAAGAAGCCTGATTTTTTTTCTTTTTCTTTTATGGAATGTTTACAGTAAAAGATACTGCATATATTTATGGTATTAAAAGATAAAATATATTGATATTATTCAATACTACTCATACATTTTATGCATTTCTGAGTTTCTGAAATTTTTCTTTGCCATCTCTGGCTTCTACAAAACAGCCCCAAATTTTCAATTTAGAGAGGCTACAAGGTGGTTCAGTGGATTGAGAGTCAGGTGCAGAGATGGGAGGTCCTGGGTTCAAATTTGGCCTCAGACACTTCGTAGCTGTGTGACCCTGGTCAAGTCATTTAACTCCCATTGCCTAGCCCTTATCACTCTTCTGTTTTGGAACCAAAATACAGTATTGATTCCAAGACAGAAGGTAAGGGTTAAAAAAAAATCTCATTTAATTTCTTATGCTGACCTATGATATATTAAAACCATAGTGGGGAAAGTCATGATGTGGAAGGGCTACCTGTATTTCTATATTTTTCACTCTTAAATCTACCTTTTCACAATTTCCATCTCTCACTCCTGAATCTTCTCTCTTCAGCCAAAGAGAATAAATTTGGTCCTTTCTCTTTGAGACAGCATGTCAAATAACAGAATGTCATTATCATGTCCCCCAAGATTCTTCCCTTCTCCACATATCTCAAATTCCTTCAAACAGATTTTTTATGGCTTTAACTCAGGGGTCTTCATCATTCTGGTTATTCTCAGGATACTCTGCAGCTGATTAATGCCCTTCCCCAACTATAGCCACCAGAATTCAGATGTGGCCTGACTATGACAGAATTCAGTGGTATTATCACAAAATGATTCCTAAAAGCTTTATCTCTCAAGGCAATCGGAGATCACCATAGCTTTATTAGCTTTTTTTTTTATCACCCCCAATTTAAAGATGAACTACTAAAGACTCATAGAGATTAAGTGACATTCCTAATGTCACCAAACTAATAACTTGGTAAAGTCAGGTTTCAAACTCAAGGCTTCTGTTATGAGCCCAGTGCTCAGTTTGCAGCACCATCAATGGCAAGAGGTGTTATGGTGGGTAATTGATTTTATGGTTTTAAGAACATTTTTGTTATCCTGTTATATTGTTATTTTGTTGTTATATTGATTTTGAATCTAGTGTTTTCATTTTCATTTCCTCTACTCTCTTTACTAGTCTCTTTGGACTCATGGCAATCCCTGGACCTCTCTTCAGCTCTCATTGATCCCTCTATCATGAACTTTGATATAGCTCACATCAGTACAGCTGCTTCCAATAACTTCTCTGCTGCCAGAGACCTCTGCCTGTCAGGTAAGGAAATCTGCCTTCTGGCCTTTCAGAACATTGGCTCTCAAAAGATTTGGGGGTGGGGGAGGGTTATGACTCTTGCAAAGACCATTTGGGATTCTGAAACTGGCACCATGATAGTCAGTAGAACTAACTGAGTTCTCAAAGTGACATAGTATCAGCCACTGACTTCTGGACAGTCAGGTAGCACAGTGGATAGTCAGGAAGATTAAGTTCAAATCCAGCTTCAGCCCATTTCTAGCTTTGTGACTCAGAGCAAGTCATTTACTCTCTCATCCTCACTTTCTCCATCTTTAAAAGGGAAATAATGACATCTCCTAACTTAAAAAGTTATTATGAAAATTGACTGAGATAATATTGGTATGTGAGCCATAAAATATTCTGTAAACGCTAATTGCTACACTTCAGAGTTGGGATGCTAAAGAAGATTTTTGAGAGTCCCTGGGACAGCAGGGACATCAAATTAGTCAATACATAAAGAAAATCATTCAGACTGTATTCTTTGGAAGGTTAAAATACTGCAGATGAAGCTTAAATATTTTGGTTGCATCATTTTATCATTATGCAGGACTCATTGGCTAAGACCCAGAAGTTGGGAAAGACTGAAGTGAAAGGAGTAGGGGATGGTAGAAGATGAGATGGATACTTATTGTCATGGAAACAACAAACATGAATCTAGATTTTGGGAGAGAGTGAAGAATAGAAGGCCCTGGTGTGTCCCTGGGGTCAAGAAGAGTCAGATGCAGCTGAACAACTGAAGGATAATAACAAATTCTTGTCATTGATGATGTTGATGATGATGATAGATTTATAGGAAATTTAGAGACTGATGGATTCACCAAGAGTACAGTGGCTTGCACATTTAGGAGATATATTGGTACTATAACTTCACTAGTATAGGGAGCTCCCAGAGAGGAAACCCTTTCTCCCTATGGTCCTTGCTCCATAGTTAGACTCTTAGACTCTCAGAGTTGAGAATTGCCTGAGGGAACTTAGGGGATAAATAATCTGCTTGGGTTTACTTAGCCAGACTGTATCCAAGGAGGAAATTGAACCCAAGTTTTTTTGACTCTGAGACTCCATCTACTTTATTTAAGCTGCCTCTCTGTCTTGCATAGTAGGTGTTTAATAAATGTTTCTTGAATTGATTTAAATTGAAAACCTCAACAGGGATCTCTATTGCAAGGTCTTCTTGCCTGGGCCTCAGTTTCTTCCTCTGTAAATTGAGAAAAGAAGACTACATTACTTTCTTCTGGTCCTAAAATTCTGGATTCTAATATCTCTTTTCGAAGACCCAGATTCTTGTCTTCCCCCTAACACTTACTATCATTTGGCCTTGAGTAAGTCACTTCCATCTTTGATCCTTAGTTTCTTTATGAAATGAAGGATTTGGTAGTAAATTTCTGAGTCAGAGTAGAATATCCTAACCTTTTTTCCCCCCTTATCTATGTACCCTTTATTCATTTTTAAATGTTTAAGAGGCTGGATTGTTTATAAAATGATTAAAATGACATAGGTGATGCATTGGATGGGGGATTCCAACACGGTGCAGTGGAATGTAAAACCCAGTCTGACATTAAAACTGTCAAAGAAATATCAAATTCAACTCAATACACATTTATTAATCACTTATATTGTATGTAAAATGTACCATGCTTTAGAGCCTCTTAAAGGTAATAGAATGGAGATGTTACTTAGGCACAAAATCATTAGTGATAATTTTAACAGAAACAGAATCTCTAATACACTGAACCATTCTGGGGTTCTGAGGTTAAGCCATGGTCCATATTCTTATCACATTTTTGTTGTGCGCAAACATTCTGGTTACAAAAGAAGTAGGCTATGTTGGTATTCTTATTCACAATTTTGCCAAGAGCTTCCCACTCACTAGCCCTGTGAGATAGAGAATGCAACTAACATTCTTCCCATTTTATAGACAAGTAAGCTAACAGAGAGATAAAGTAAATGTCCATATTTATTATTGTTTCGTGATGATAGAAATAGTACTAGAGAGAGAGTCATAAAACCTTGGTTTGAATCTTAATTCTAACTTGCTTACTAAGTGTAATGATTGTGAGTAAATAATTTTATCTCAGAGGCAACGGCATCTGTACCATTTTTGTGATAGAGTTAACATTATGGGAGAGATGCTTTCCAAGTCTTAAAATGTTTATGCATGAGTAATTGTGTGCATGTATATACACACACATGCCTAGGTGTATTTTATTATTTATAATAATTTTAATTAAATATATTAATATAACTTGAAAAATTTACATTAGTATATGATTTTTTATTTGTAAAATATTTGTTTTAATTTATCATGTATATATGTTTATTTTTATATACATATATATAAATGTATAGTTTTTTGTATAAAATATGTTATACATATAATAGAGGCAGCTAGGTGGTGTAGTGGATAGAGTTTTAGGTCTTCAGTCAGGAAAATCTAAGTTCAAATATGATCACAGACACGTACTAGTTGTATGACCTTGGGCAAGTCATTTAACCCTGTTTGCCTCAGTTTCCTCATCCCTAAAATGACCTGGAAAAGAAAATGGCAAACCTTTCTATTATCTCTGCCAAGAAAATTCCAAATGGGGTCATAGAGTCAGATATGACTAAATTGACTAAACAACAACATGCATGTGATAGTATTAATAATAATAATACACAGCTATGTTGAATTATTATTAATATTATTAATACTATCCTTCCTATTATTTTTGTAGTAGCATCCAAGAAGTTAAAGAACAACACATACCTATCTGATTCTTGTTCCTTAGCATATACCTACTGGAAACTGTCCCTCCTGTCAGTATTCTTTCTCTTCTCTTCCAGAATGTTCCCAGAAGCCAGCCTGCCACATCACAACCCTGAAGATCCAGCCTGCAACTGTCCGGTGTGTGTTTTATCCAGATACCCAGAGCTGCACTCACAGCCTACAGGGCCACAGCTGTTGGCTCTTGCTCCGGGAGGAGGCCACGTACATTTTTAGGAAGAAACAGGGTAAACTGAGACCTGTAGATTTAGAGCCTTGATCTGCCCGCTGGATGAAGAGTATGTTTGGGAACAGCAGAGTGGAATAGCATTTTATTGTTGGATGGAAAAACTGATAAGCCTGGAGGAGTTGTTTTCTAAGAACTATTTTCAGCTTTATGAAAAAAAAAATATGCCTACAAGATTTTATTTACAGAGTAGCAAGACGATATCTCCTCAACTACTGACTCTTGCATTCAAGACCCTTTATTATCTGACTCCATCTCACTTATCCAACCTTAATTCCTCTTTCTCCCTTGTGTACTCCTCTGTTGCAGGCTAATCAGATCACTCTCTAGTCTCCATTCTTATCCTATGACCCCATGTCTGGAATAAACTATCCTTATCTCTTAAAGTCCCTTCCTTCTCCTCATTCCTCCCCCTTTGCCTTTCCACTTATATTGCTCTTTCTTGTCTGATTATTATTTGTGTAGGTGCTAGGTAATTTAATTCCGATGCAGTTCTTGTCTTCATGAAGCTTTCAGTCTTATAGAGGAATAATGAGGATGATGATGACAGCTAGCATTTGCTTAATAGCACTTTAAAGTATTAAAGGTACTTTATAAATATAATCTCATTTTTATCCTTACAACAATCCTGTGAGGAAGGTGCCATTATTATTCTCATTTTACAGATGAATCACCTGAGATAAAGAGGGAACTTGTTCAGGGTCCTATAATGTCGAGGTTGTATTTGAATTCATCTTCCTGATTTTGTGCCCAGAGACCTTTATTCACTGTGCCACCTATTAGATACAACTGCAGTTAACTATAATACAGAATAACATACGATAAGACCTTATAATATGCTATGAAACTTAATTCTGAAAGGTTTGCCAAGCACTTTATAGCTATAATTTCACTAACCTGATGAGGGAGGTGATATTATTATTGCCATTTTGCAGATGACACTGACCCATAGTATGGTAAAATAATTTGTCCAAGATCACACAGCTTATAATTGTCTATGGCAGGATTCTCAAAGATAAATTTTCCTGACTCCAAGTTCAACATTCTAGCCATTAAACCATGTAATAATGATAATTAACATTTATATATCATTTCAGGATTTGCAAAGTATTTTTATAACTATCATCTCATTTGATCCTCAGAACAATTTAAGGAGGTATGTGCTATTATTATTCTCATTTTACAGATAAAAAAAACTAAGAAAGACTGGGATTAAGTGACTTGCCCAGAATTACATGGTGACACATACCAGTGGCTGAGGTCAGTTTTAAATTAAGATCTTCCTGACTCCAGGTCTACCACTCTAACCACTGCACTGGCTAGGTACTACTGTTTGAAAATTTTTTTTAATCCAATAGCCTGAGAACACCTGCATCCTATGTAGGTCCTGACAACACCCATCAAAGTTGTCAAGGGACAGAAATGCTCATCTAATATTTTTCCACGCCTATTTGTTTGATGTGCACCAAATTAAGATTCACTTTGACAGTTCTGAAGGAAGTGATAATTAATTCTGTCTGTGGGAAATCAAATTTGCATCCTCTTAAAATTCTTAATTACGAATTTTAAAAAATACCTTGACATATTCTTCCTCTAATCTGTCAGATCCCAGAAATGAACTGACTTCCCCTAAAAAAGACCAGGCCTCTAGGGGTGGCCAGAGCCAGAGAGGCCTCTCAAGTTCTGAATGCTTAGCAGTCTCTTCGAATTTCAAGCCAAACAGGAAATCTTGTGAAGGATGGGAGGGGGGGCAATAGTTGATAACTATAAGAAATGTGCAGGTTGTAGTGTAACCACTGAATATTTTTATTACTTGAGTTTCCTCTTCTGGGGCGGCTTAGAGAAGGAAGAAGAATTAATAGTATCCACTGAGTCATTGGAACATTGGAGAGCACAGCTTGATTAACAATAATAGTTCAGGTTTCTATAGTGTTTTACAGTCTGCAAAGCACTTTCCTCACAACTCCATATAAGGTAGCTAATGTTAAATATTAGCACTATTAGCTAGTTTCAAATCAGAGGACCTGGGTTTGAATCCTAGACATACCATTTCTATTTTGGGGACCTTTGGAAAGTCACTTCATCTCTCTTAGCTTTAGTTCCCTTATTTGTGAAAAAGAAAAGGGTTAGACTAGCTGACCCTTACTGTTGTAGGAGTAAAAATGAACGAAATACTTCAGCTAGTTTTAAATTAAAGGATTTAATAACAAAAATGAGAGGAAAAGGGATTCCTTTAGTCCAGTGAGCAGAGCACAGAGCCAGAGACCCACACCTGCCAAACTTTAACCAAAGAAAAGCCCAAAAAGAGCCCCACAGCATGGGTCTCAGGCAAATTTATCTCCCAAACCCCTGTATGTCAAATGTCAAATGTACTTAAAAGGATGCTGGGAGTGTAGCTCAGGTGTGGCAAATTTTCCACCTGCACACTGTCCCTTGAAGCCTTAAATTTATAATCCTATCAACTTCCTATTCTAAATCCAAGTCACTTTCTAGTATGCCAAAGTATGTCCATTAATTTGCAAAATACTCTAAATTCCCAGACAGCTAGGTAGTGCAATGGATGGTGTCCAGTCTAGAATTAAGAAGACTTATCTTCCTGAGTTCAAATGTGACCTCAGAAACTAATTAGCTGGGGGACCTTGTGCAAGTCACTTAACCCAATTTTCCTCAGTTTCCTCATCTGTAAAATGAGCTGGAGAAGGAAATGGCAAAGCACTCCAGTATCTTTGCTAAGCAAACCTCAAAAGGGGTCACAAAGAATTGAATACAACTGAAAAATGACTGACCATCAGAACTGAATTCCACCCAAAGAAGATTTTGAGGCATAGACTATTATAAATGATGTTATATAAAATGCCCACAAAAGAAGCAAGCTAAGTTTGTTTGCTATGATTCGCTCAATTCATTGACAGCTGTATGCACAGCACTGGAAACTCTTGGGAGAGTGGGAGTACTTGTCTGTACCCTCAGAGGAGTCCTGGCCTCATAAAATTTCACAGAATAATTTCGGACCTGGAAGGAAACTTGGAAATCAATTTAGTTCAGCAGAGAAAATATAAAACGTTAGAAAAAAATAAGATTATGGCAGCATCCCATTGTGTATCTTTTAAACACAGGATCTTCACTTTGATCTCATTCTAATTAACTGTTGGAAAGTTTTTCTTACTTTATCTTCAATTAACCTAAAACTACTTCTCTTTAACTTCTACCCTAAGTAAATTTGGTTCTGTCTCTGAGGGCTGCAGAATTGTAGAACTCCACATGTCCGTGTGTGAGATATTATCAAAACATGAATTGAATCAGGTATTTTCTAAAATGCCTTGAAACTCTAAGATTCTTTCATGTAAAAGCACAGCATGATATGTTATCAAATATTAGTAAAAATAACAATAGGGGTAAAGTATTTATTTTTGCCATCTTCATGCAGGTATCTCCATGCTAAATTCTAGTACAGACCCAGCCACAGTGTTCATTGGTACCCAAGGGACTCTGAAGGGCAAATCTGAGGCAATTCAAGTGGGTACCGAGTGGAAACGAATCATCCAGTTCTTTGGCGTTCCCTATGCAGCCCCACCACTGGCACAAAGACGATTCAGTGCCCCAGAGTCATTTAACTGGACTGGGACTTGGGAAGCCACTGTGCCACGGTAAGAGTGCCACTGAGAAGTCATTTTGTGATTTTTTGCAAGAAGCCAATTCTCTAAATCAATAATCTAGTCCTATCACTCACTCTTCTGCCCATGGATTATCAAAGGCTCCCTTTTGCCTCCTGAGTAGAGTTTACATTTCTCTACTTGAATTCAGGCCATCCACGATCAGGCTATACACTATGTAGTAAAGAGAATTATAGCATCATAGAGAGAATCCTGAGCTTGGGTCGAATGAAATAATGAAAAAAAAAAGGCATTTTGCAATCACTACCAATGAGTAAATATCAATTTGTAAAGTAAATTTAATATTAATTGTCAGCATAGGATATGATGAGGGTATGAAACATATTTTATATATCTTTAATCACTTTCTACATTAAAATATTTATTTAGTTCCTTCTTTGTGCTAGGTTAGCTAGGAGGAAAAGTGGTGCAAGTCACTTCACTGATTGCCTAGCCTTTGTAGCTCTTCTATCTTAGAAGTCATAATAAAATAGAAAGTAAGGGGAAAGAGAGAAAAAGAGAAAGAAAGGGAGAAAGAAAGAAAGAAAGAAAGAAAGAAAGAGAGAAAGAAAGAAAGAGAGAAAAAAAGAAAGAAAGAAAGAAAGAAAAAAAGAAAGAAAGAAAGAAAGAAAGAAAGAAAGAAAGAAAGAAAGAAAGAAAGA
>NC_058130.1:684286543-684308171 GCF_016433145.1 Gracilinanus agilis
AAGGAAGGAAGGAAGGAAGGAAGAAAGGAAGAGAGGAGAGAAAGGAAGAGAGGAGAGAAAGAAAGGGAGGAAGGGAAAAAAGGAGGAAGGAAAGGAAGGAAGGGAAGAAGGAAGGAAATGAAGGAAAGGAAGGAAAGGAAGGAAGGACAGAAGAAAACCCCCAAATGGGATCAGGAAGCTGAGGAACAACTGAAAAACAACTGAACAACAGAAACAACGCCTAGAATGCTCTTCTTCTATTTTATAAAAATCTCTTTTTGTCTTCAAGATGCAACTCAAGCACATTCTTTTACATAAAGTTTTATCTAATCCTCAGTCTTATTTGCCCTTTATTGAACTACCTTAAAAAGTATTGTATTTATTTTGTGTGTGTGTGTGTGTGTGTGTGTGTGTGTGTGTGTGTGTGTGTGTGTGTACTGCCTATTTTCCCCTCCCCCATAGATACTAGAGTGGTTTGCCAATTCTTTCTCTAGATCATTTTACAGATAAGGAAACTGAGGCAAACAGGGTTAAACTACTTGCCCAGGGTCACACAGCTAGTAAGTAAATAAGTATCTGAGGTCAGATTTGAACTCAATAAAGTTGATACTTCCTGACTCCAAACCTGGGACTCTACCCATTGCACCCCAAACTGCCCATAGCTAGGCCTAACATAAAGTAGACACTAAACAAATATTTTTAATGTATGAAGTGATAAAAGGTTTATAAAGTGCATTGTATACTTCATCTCAATTGATCCTTATAGCCCTATGCTGACAATTGCTGACAATTACTGTTACACCCACTTACAAATAAGGGAATAGAGGATTGGAGAAGTCAATCTGGAAAAAGAAGGGCCTGAATTAGGACTTGAACTCAGGTTTTCTGATCCTTTTAGACCAAACTGCCGGGATAGAAAAGGCTAAGACACCCTGATGAATCCTGGATCTGCTTCTCCTACATTGGCTTTGCCCAATGTGGCACTCTTAGTTCATTTGCATCCTAGCTAGTCAGAGCATACAGAAAGCAGCCAGGCAGTTTGGTTACTGTACTGACTCTAAAATTTGAATTGTTTTTTTTTGCCAATGTTTAGGGGTGGCTTTTAATAACAAAGAGCTTCCTAAAATGTTGACAGTGGGTATCTCTACTGTATTAATCAGTGATGGAAGGGAGAGGGAGGAGGAACTCCAAGAGAAGGGGAAAGAGGGGGGGCATTGAAGGTCATGAAAATTAGCTTGGGTTTGATTCTGCTTGGAATAACTTAATCTGTGTCTTTAGGGCCAAGTGTTGGCAGCCTGGATTTGGAAAGACCTCATCATCTTCCACTGTCAGTGAAGACTGTTTGTACCTGAATGTGTTTGTCCCTCAAAACCTTGTGAGTATTAAATTATTGGGATATTTGACATAGATATGAGGCAAGATTGAAAAATTGCTTTCCCCCAGAGGGCCAAGAAGGCCAAAGTTCCAGGCTCATTCTTCAGGTAGTCTGATTGGTTTTGCTTTATCTCCATGGGCAGGGCAGGTTGAGAGTATGGATTGCAGTGGGCTAAGACATCCCCATCCTGTAAACACGAGTCACAGTGTCCTGTGGTACCTCCATTGTTCTTTGTGTAGGAAGGGAAGCATTTTTTTCAGTATATCCCCTGTGGCTCAAGCTCTAATTAACTCTGACCTCACATCACCTGAATTCAGACTCTAAAGCAGTGATTCCCAAAGTGGACGCCACCGCCCCCTGGTGGGTGCTGCAGTGATCCAGGAGAGCGGTGATGGCCACAGGCGCATTTATCTTTCCTATTAATTGCTATTAAAATTTTTAAAAAATTAATTTCCAGGGGTGCAAAGTAATATTTTTTCTGGAAAGGGGGCGGTAGGCCAGAAAAGTTTGGGAACCACTGGTCTAAAGAGACTCCAAAGAGAACAGGCTTTTTCTTGCATTCTCTACATATATCATGCCCTCCTCTCCCTGCCCACTGACAGTACAAGGTAAAATCTCTTCACCAAAGTTTAGGGATGGATCATGTCTGGCTCTTTGTGTTCCTATTTGGAATTTTCTTGGCAAATATAATGGAACAATTTGCCATTTCCTTCTCTACCTTATTTTACTGATGAAAAAACTGAGGCAAACAGGGTTAAGCAACCTGCCCATGGTCACACAGTTACTAAATATGTGAGGTCAAATCTGAACTCAGGTCTTCCTGACTCAAGGCCTGTCACTCTATCCACTGTACCACTGAGTTGTCTGGATCATGTCTGGGGTCTTCCCAAAAGGGGTCTGCAGAGTCTCTTTTACAAAAAATGTAGTCACTTTAGAAAATTGTGGATATCCAGTAAAGGACTGTTATTTACTTCCTCTGCCACAAAATAAATATATAACACAGAGAAAACTCATAAACATGCATTGAAAAATACTTAAAACATGAAACCCTAACCCCTTTCTCCTCTTATATTCTCCTGGGAGATTTAGGAGATGACCAAATAGATTTCGCTTTTAATTCAGTTCTCATTTTTCTGAATGGATGACTGATCATCTCCCCCAAGAGAGGCATAGTTATACGGAGTGCTGCGTACTGCACAACTAGCACACAATTTAATGACTGGTCCTCCAGCCCTCACAAAGTCGCCATAATACAGGCTGAAAACGCCTGTCTTTCATGATCTCTATTTTGCTACTTATGATCGAGGATAGAAGCACAAAGCTGGAGAGGCAGCTAGAGAAGTGAGGCCCAAACTCTGATTCATCTAGGCAAGTGCACCATGTGTCAGTCATGATCTTAGTGACTGCCAGGGAGGCAGAAGGAGAGGATGCTCTTCCCTCTTACTGCCTCTCCCTGGGCTACAAGTCCAAGAATACATACAGAGAGAAAGATGAGGATTTTGGCCTCCCCTTTTGGAATCTGCTGAGTGGATAGCTCTCTCCAACCTAGTTACCAGTCATCTTTGACACAGTCCCCCAAACTACTGCAGAGAGTATAGCTCTGATGGGTTGGCCACATTGATCGAATGCCAAACCTACAATTGCTCAAGAGAGTATTTTGTGGAGAGCTCACAAAAGGCAAGCGCTTGCCTGGAGGTCAGAAGAAGCAATACGAGGACACTCTCAAAGTCTTGCTGAAGAAATTTGGTTTCCATCGTGAGACCTGGAAGACAAGGTGACAGGGCTGTAATTCATGGCATGGCATGGAAGAAGGCACAGTGTTCTGTGAGCAAAGCAGAATGGCAGCAGCTCCAAGGAAATGGGAGATGCACAAATTTAGAGAACTCTCCATCCCAAGTGCCCTGCCTATGGTACAGCCTTTTGAGTTTATATTGCTCTGATCAGCCACAAAGTGTGCATCGACCCCAACATAGCGATGACATTCTGGTCCTTTGAGTACAAAGGACAACAACAATCCCCAGTCCCACCACCTCAGGGGACCAGTACCATAGCAAAACGCAAGAGCATGGGACCAATAAGGGGTTCCTCTGTCATTATAAAGCCCAAAGCTTTCAACCCTGATCCAGAAGATTTGATTCTCTCCACTGAGTCACAGCTCACATTCTTGACTCCACTGGAGGTCTGTGCTGCTCAGGAAAGCCCCCTAGCCCTCCCCATCACATGGATAATGCTCCTAGTATAGTGTGACAGCCATGGCTGACAGCCTGGTTCTGGCTGAGCCATATGGGATGGCTCTACTTAAGTTAGAATTGTAACAGGCCTTAAAATGTAGAATGGAAGCATTCTACACGTAGAATACATTCTACATGTACAATAAGGAATACAGAATGTGAAAGCTGGAAACGATCTCAGAGATAAATCATTCTACACCCCTCAGTTTACTGTTAGGAAAAGTCAGGTTCAGAGAAGTGATATAAGGTTTATAAAGTATGTTGCATAGCTTATCCCACTGTCTTTCTATAGGAAGAAGAGTGGATAGATAATATAGTCAAGAAACTACCTGGATCAAACAAGTAGCAAGCTAGAAAATATTTCTCTTTTATCTACACTGATATGTATATTGTCATGTTGTTCAGTCACTTCCCAGTCATTATGACCCTATTCGTGGTTTTCTTCATGAAGATACCAGAGTATCTTCCTTCTCCAGCTCATTTTACAGATGGGGAAACTGAGGCAAACAGAGGTTAAGTGACTTGCCCAAGGTCACATGGCTAATAAGTGTCTGAGGCTGGATTTCTTGGCTCTAGGTCTGGCATTCTATCCACTGCTACACATAGTTGCCTGATTCATACATTATGGCATTACAAGTTCCAAATTGAATGCTTTTATGAAAATGGTGGCTCTCAGAAAACAAGGAAAAAAGGAAATGGTAGGCCCTCTGATTAGACTGAATTGTAGCTGCCAATCCTATTGATAAGATCTAGTTCTCATCTGCTTCACATTTTCTTATCTCTTAGAGTTCCTGACCCTTGAGAAAATTCCTATAGACAGCTAGTTCTATCCATTTGGGGCTGATTCTCAGTTTCAGTGGGTGATATTTCCTAGTTACATCCTCCTATTCTGTAGGGATGGGGAGGGGCATGGAGCCCTCTGTGTGGTAACTACAGACTCCTATAAAATATTCTAGATTTCTTGCACCAACAAAAAGAAGCAGCACAGAATAGTTAAAATAGCATTAGACACCCTGAAAATTTAACAATTGACCCTCTAGATTTGGTTTGAGCTGGTTCCAATTTTCCCCTGCTTCTAACTCTAAGCCTGCCTCTGTGATTCTAAATGAACAAATAACAGATCAAATGTGTTACTTCACTGATGATACCGGACCAGGAAGTGGTAACTGTTGTCATAGATCTGCTTGTGACAATATCACCATTTCCTGGCTTGGGCTACTTCACCTAGTGGAACCTTCCTTGGGGGAATGGACATCCTGTTCTTCCCATTGGGCTTCCCCCAAGGACAATGGTCCAAGAAGCCTTTGTGACATCCGTCTGGAGTGGGGAACTGGTCTCAGTCAACTCAGATAAATGGGTAGAGTAATTTGACAGTAGGCTAAGAGAATAATGTCCTTCCAGTCTCCAAAGCCTGGACCTATTTGCCCCAGGCTTCCAATTCAGGTTGTTTGTAGGCAGCTGAGAATTGACTCTGACTCAGTGCTTTTTTCCCTTCCTCTCTCCCTTTTCCCACCTCCTCTATTCCTATTCATTGGTAACAAGGCAAGCATTTTCTTTTGCTGATTATAAAGAAAACAAAAAGGAGATTCAGGAAAAGAGTGATTCATGTGCATTGTTGGTTTTCTACACTTAAAACATGAATGTGAAACTGAATCCAGCACATCTTCTAGTTTGACATATGTGTATGCATGTATATGTATATATGTACACAAATATTTTATATTTAGTATATATTATATTTAGACATATATATGTATAAATTTGGGGTGGTTAGGTGGCATAGTTGATAGAGTGGCAGCCCCAAAGCCAAAAGGACCTCAATTCAAATTCAAATCCAGCCTTGGGCAATTACTAGCAATGTGACCTTGAACATCATTTAATCTGTTTGCCTCAGTTTCTTCATTTATAAAATGATCAGGAGAAGAAAATCATAAGTCACTCCATATCTTTGCCAAGAAAATCCCAAATGGAGTCATAGAGAGTCAGACACAACTGAAAAATGACTGAACAATATCTGCACTTATATATACAAACATACATGTATATACACACATGTATGTGATAATTGGCATTAAATAACCTACATGTGTGTGCATATATTTATGTCTGTACATATATGTATATAATATATGTGTGTATATATGCATAACCAGGTAGCACAGTAGAGAGCATGCTAGCCTTGAATTCAGGAGGCCCCTGAGTTCAAATCCAGCCTCAGCTACTCCTGATCTGTAAAATGATCTGGAGAAGAAAATGGCAAACTACTCTAGTATCTTTGCCAAGAAAAAACCCAAACTGAGATCATGGAGAAGTTGGACACAACTGAAAAATGATTGAACAGCAATATATATATATATATATATATATATGCATATATATGTATATACACTTTTGTTTACATTAAAAGATTAGTTCTTCCTGTTTCCTATTTTGAAAGTGAGGAGAATGGTCATACAATGGCCAAACAGAACTATGTTTCTGTATGTGTACATGCCGCTGCAAGAAGGTAGCTTGGAGTAGTAGAAAAACACTCAATGAAAGTCAGCAAACCTGAATTCTTGTTTGGACTCTGTGACAGATTTGGGCAAGTCACCCCTCTTTCTCTCCTTGCCTCCATTTCAGAGCACCATAGGATTTAAAACTAGAAGAGACATGAGAGAACTTTTAGCAAGTGAAGAAATTAAGATGCAGATGTGTGAAGGGATTTGCCATTTGGGGCAGTAAGTAGAAGGGCTGGAATTTGGACCCAGGGATTATAAGAACCTGTTGTCTTTCCACTATACATTATAGATCTCTTGTATTAATTAGGGATTGGACTAAATGATCTCTTGAGAACTATTCTGAGGCACAGCAAGATGGCACAGTGGATAGAGTATCAGGCCTGGAGATAGGAGGTCCTGGGTTCAACTTTGACCTCAGACACTTCCTAGCTGGGTGACCCTGGGCAAGTCACTTAACCCCCATTGGTTAGCCCTTGCCACTCTACTGTCTTAGAATTGATACTAAAGGAGAAGGTAAGGGTTTTAAAAAGACAAATAACTCTTCCGACTCTGATATTTTAGGAATCCAAGTGCTGCTTTTCATTAATCATTATTTGCAGAGTATATGATGGAGAGAAATTGATAACATGTCAAGGGTTAGAGTTTCTAAAATAAGACTATCTGAGGACCACACTAAATGGAAAGAGTCTTTCTAGATAGATAAGGAGTGAAAACCAGATGAACTCAATTTGCACACTTGAAATTGAGCCAAGTATCAGATGCTGTTTCTCCCGCAGTATCATAAAAGCTATCTCATTTTTTCAGGGCCAGAATGCATCTGTGCTAGTGTTTTTCCACAATGCTGATGAAAATGGTGGGAGGAGGTCACAGCTAGACCTGGAAGGATCTTTCATTGCTGCAGTTGGAGATATCATTGTGGTCACTGCAAGCTACCGAGCTGGCATCTTTGGTTTCCTGAGCACTGGTGAGTCTCCTTCAATCATCATTCAACAAAGACTTCTTAGATGCCAATTGCACACAATTATATGCATTCCAGTTCTAGTATTAGAGAATGGGGCAGCTAGGTGGCTCAGGGGTTACAGTGCAAGATCTAGCATCAGGAAACTCATCTTCCTGAGTTCAGATCTGGCCAACTTACTAACTGGGCCAGTCATTTAACCCTGTTTGCCTCAGTTTCCTCATCTCTAAAATGAGCTGACAAGAAAAGAGCTCCAGTATCTCTGCCAAGAAAATTCCAAATGGGTTCACAAAGAGTTGGACATAACTGAAATGACTGAATAGCAACAAGAGAATGACAATCAGCTGATATATCTCAGGAATTCAGAGCAAGTACTTGGTCACTAATAGATACTGAGGGAGATAAAATATAGAAAGGCAGGATCCCTGTCCAGAATACAGACACAATTAAAAATCACATAAGGCAAACTATTTTTTCTTTTTTTTTAATTTTAATTTTGAAAATTTTCACATAGTTACATATTTCATGTTCTTTCCCTCTCCCCCCAAAACCCCAACCCCCATAGCTGATACACAATTCCACTGGGTTTTACATGTATCATTGATTAAGATCTAATTCCATATTATTGATAGTTGGACTAGCATTATCATTTAGCATCTATATCCCCAATAATATCCTCATCAGCCCATGTGTTCAAGCAGTTGTTTTTCTTCTGTGTTTCTCCTCCCACAGTTCTTCCTCTGAATGTGGCTAGTTTTCTTTCTCATAAGTCCCTCAGCCTTGCTCTGGATCCTTGCATTGCTGCTAGTAGAGAAGTCCATTATGTTCAATTGTACCACACTGTATCAGTCTCTGTGTACAATGTTCTCCTGGATCTGTTCCTTTCACTCTGCATCAATTCCTGGAGGTCATTCCAGTTCATATGGAATTCCTCCAGTTCTTTATTCCTTTGAGCACAATAGTATTCCATCACCAGCTTATACCACAATTTGTTCAGCCATTCCCCAATCAAAGGACATTTTCTCATTTTCCAATTTTTTGCCACCACAAAGAGCACGGCTATAAATATTTGTGTACAAGTCTTTTTCCTTATTATCTCTTTGGGGTATAAACCAAGCAGTGCTATGGCTGAATCAAAAGGCAGATAGTATTTTAAAGCCCTTTGGGCATAGTTCCAAATTGCCATCCAGAATGGTTGGATCAGTTCACAACTCCACCAGCAATGCATTAATGTCCCAATTTTGCCACATCCCTTCCACATTCATTACTCTCCCCTTCTTTCATTTTAGCCAATCTGCTAGGTGTGAGGTGATACCTCAGAGTTGTTTTGATTTGCATTTCTCTAATTATTAGAGATTTAGAACACTTTCTCATGTGCTTATTGATAGTTTTGATTTCTTTATCTGAAAATTGCCTATTCATGTCCAATGTCCATTTATCTATTGGGGGATGGTTTGATTTTTTTGTACGATTGATTTAGCGCCTTGTATATTTGAGTAATTAGACCTTTGTCTGAGTTTTCTGCTATAAAGATTTTTTTCTGAATTTGTTTCTTCCCTTCTAATTTTGGTAGCATTGGTTTTGTCTGTGCAAAACCTTTTTAGTTTAATGTAGCAAAAATTATTCTAATTCTTGCTTGGTTTTAAAATCCTTCCCTTCTGAGGGAAGCGGGGTGGCTCAGTGGCTTGAGAGCCAGACCTGGAGACGGGAGGTCCTAGGTTCAAATCTGGCCTCAGACACTTCCCAACTATGTGACCCTAGGCAAGTCACTTTACCCCCATTGCCTATCCTTACCACTCTTCTGCCTTGGAGCCAATACACTGTATTGACTCCAAGATGGAAGGTAAGGGTTTAAAAAAAAATAAAAAATAAAATAAAATCTTTCCCTTCCCATAGATCTGACAAGTATACTATTCTGTGCTCACCCTATTTACCTAAAGTTTCCTTCTTTATATTCAAGTCATTCACCTATTCTGAGTTTATCTTGGTATAGGGTGTGAGATGTTGATCTAGGTCAGTGATTCCCAAAGTGGATGCTACCGGCCCCTGGTGGGTGTTACAGTGGTCCAGGGAGGCAGTAATGGCCACAGGTGCATTTATCTTTCCCATTAATTACTATTAAAATTAAAAAAAATGATTTCCAGGGGGCTAAGTAATATTTTTTTTTGGAAAGGGGGCGATAGGCCAAAAAAGTTTGGGAACCACTGATCTAGGTCCAATCTCTTCCATATTGTTTTCCAATTTTCCCAGCAGTTTTTGTCAAATAGTGGGGTTTTGTCCCAAAGCTGGCCTTTTTGGGTTTATCGAAGACTGTTTTGCTGAGGTAGCTTACCCATAGTCTATTCCATTGATCCTCCCTTCTGTCTCTTCGCCAGTACCATATTGTTTTGATGACTACTGCTTTATAGTACAGTTTAAGATCTGGTACTGCTAGGCCACCTTCCTTCATATTTTTTTCACTATTTCCCTTGATATTCTTGGTCTTTTGTTCTTCAAAATGAACTTTGTTATAGTTTTTTTTCCTAATTCAGTAAAAAAGTTTTTTGGTAATTTAATAGGTATAGCACTAAATAGGCAAATTAATTTGGGTAGGATGGTCATTTTTATTATGTTAGCTCGTCTTACCCATGAGCACTCAATATTTTTCCAATTGTTTAGATCTAGTTTTAATTGTGTGGAAAGGCTTTCATAGTTGTGTTCTTATAATTCCTGTGTTTGTCTTGGCAAATAGACTCCTAAGTATTTTATATTTTCTAGGATGATTTTAAATGGAATTTCTCTTTCTAACTCTTCCTGCTGCAATGTGTTAGAAATTTATAGAAATGCTGATGATTTATGTGCACTTATTTTTTATCCTGAAAATTTGCTAGTTATTGATTATTTCCACTAACTTTTCATTTCATTCTCTAGGATTTTTTAAGTAGACCATCATATCATCTGCAAAGAGTGATAGCTTGGTATCCTTATTGCCTATTTTAATACCTTCAATTTCTTTTCTTCTCTAATTGCTATTGCTAGTGTTTCTAGTACAATGTTAAATAATAGAGGTGACAATGGGCATCCTTGTTTCACTCCTGATCTTACTGGGAATGCTTCTAATTTATCCCCATTGCAGATGATGTTTGTTGATGGTTTTAGATATATACCATTTATTATTTTTAGGAAAAGCCCTTCTATTCCTAAACTTTCTAGTGTTTTCAGTAGAAATGAGTTTTGTATTTTTTCAAAGACTTTTTTCTGCATCTATTGAGATAATCATATGGTTTTTGTTGATTTGCTTGTTGATATGGTCAATCTTGTGAATGGTTTTCCTGTTGTTGAACCATCCTTGCATTCCTGGTATAAATCCCACCTGATCATGGTGGATAACCCTCTTGATCACTTGTTGGAGTCTTTTTGCTAGAATTCTGTTTAAGATTTCTACATCTATGTTCATTAGGGAGATTGGTCTGTAGTTTTCTTTCTCTGTTTTTGATCTACCTGACTTTGGGATCAGTACTATATCTGTGTCATAAAAGGAGTTTGGTAGAACTCTTTCTTTGCTAATTATGTCAAATAGTTTGTGTAGTATTGGAATTAGTTGTTCTTTGAAGGTTTGGTAGAATTCACTTGTGAATCCATCTGGTCCTGGGGATTTTTTCTTAGGGAGTTCTTTGATGGCTTGTTCAATTTCTTTCTCTGAAATGGGATTATTTAAATATTCTATTTCTTCTGCTGTTAATCTAGGCAATTTATATTTTTGTCAATATTCATCCATATCACCTAGATTGCTATATTTATTGCCATATAATTGGGAAAAATAAATTTTGATGATTGCCTTGATTTCCTCTTCATTAAAAGTGAGCTCTCTCTTTTCATTTTTGATACTAATAATTTGGTTTTTCTTCATTCCTTTTTTAAATTAGATTGAGCAGTACTTTGTCAATTTTATTAGTTTTTTCAAAGTACTAGCTTCTAGTCTTATTTATTAATTCAATAGTTCTTTTACTATCAATTTTATTGATTTCTCCTTTAATTTTTATAATCTCTAATGTGGTCTTTAGCTGGGAATTTTCAATTTGTTCCCTTTCTAGTTGTTTGATTTGTATGCCCAGTTCACTGATCTTTGCCCTCTCTAATTTGTTATTATATGCACTCAAGGATATAAATTTCCCCCGAGTACTGCTTTAGCTGTATCTCAAAGAATTTGGTAGGATGTCTCATCATTGTCATTCTCTTCAATGAAATTATTGTTTCTATGATTTGTTCTTTAACAAATTGATTTTGGATAATCATGTTATTTAATTTCCAATTAGTTTTTGATTTGCCTGTCCATGTGCACTTAATGATTATTATTTTTATTGCATTATGATCCGAAAAGGTTGCATTTATTATTTCTGCTCTTTTGCATTTGTTTGCCATGTTTCTATGCCCTAGTACATGGTCAATCTTTGTGAATGTACCATGAGCAGCTGAAAAGAAGGTGTATCCCTTTTTCTCCCTATGTATTTTTCTCCACATATCTATTAACTTTAATTTTTCTAGGATTTCATTTACCTCTCATCTCTTTCTTATTCATTTTTTGGTTTGATTTATCTAGGAATATTTAGATTCTAAAAGAGGAATATTTAGATCTCCCACTAGTATAGTTTTACTATATATTTCCTCGTTGAGCTCTGCCAGTTTTCCCTTTAGGAATTTGGATGCTATGCCATTTGGTACATACATGTTGAGAACTGATATTTCCTCATTGACTATACTTCCTTTTATCAGGATGTAATTACCTTGCCTATCTCTTTTAATCAGATCTATTTTTATTTTGGCTTTGTCAGAAATTATGATTGCCACTCCTGCCTTCTTTTTCTCAATTGAAGCCCAAAAGATTTTGCTCCAGCCATGACCTTAACCCTGTGTGTGTCCACCTGCCTCATGTGTGTTTCTTGTAGACATCATATGATAAGATTTTGGTTTCTAATCCACTCTATTATTTGCTTCTGTTTTATGGGCGAGTTCATCCCATTCACATTCAGAGTTATAATTATTAGCTGTGTATTCCCAAACATTTTGGTATCCTCTTCTAGTTCTACCCCTTCATCTTACGCTATTTCCTTTTAAACCAGTGGTTTGTTTTAAATCAATCCCCCTTGTTCCCTCCCTTGGTTTACTTCCCTTTCCACCCCCTCCCTTTTTATTCCCCTCTTATTATTTTTTAAGGCCTAATGAATTCCCTCCCCCCTCTCTTCCCCTCCCTTTATGAATTCCCCACCCCATTCTCCCTTTGGTTTATCTCTTCTGACTTTATCTGTAAGGTTAGATAGGATTTGATATCCCAATGGATCTAGCTACTCTTTCTTCTCAGGATTTTTAATTCTGCTGAGAGTAAGGTTTAAGTGTTTCCTATTAAGTCTCTCTTCTTCTCCTTCTTATAATAGTATTCATCCCCTCCCCTTCCCATGTTGTTTTTGCGTGGTATCTATTATGCTATTTTTCTTATTCCTTCAAGTTTCTCTTGGTGCCATCTTCTATTCCCCCTCCCCACTCTTTCCCCCATATCATCTTAGACCATTTAGAACTCCAAACTCTCCCATAAGGCAAAATATTAAGTGCTAAAAAGACAAAATATTTCAGAGGTTTGAAGAAGGGAGAGATGATCTTTATTGGCAAAAGTGATGTCCTTGTACACATTTAGCACATTTAGCACCTTCCATCCAACACTGTACTCTTGTCTGAGAAAACAGACTTGCTTCCTTTCATATCAGCCTGGAACGGGGTCAAATAATTTAGTTTAATTGTGTAAATCCCAGTGATGGAGACACCCTTTAGGGGCATTAATGGTGTAGTGAAATCTGACCCTTCCCTCACCTATATACAGACAGACATTGAGATACACACACACACACACACACACACACACACACACACACATCCCTGAGTTCAAGGGTCCTTAATCCTTAAGATCATATAATCCATTCTCTGCATTTTACAGATGAAGAAATTGAAACCCCCAAAATCTAAGATTCCATCCCAGATGCTCTGACTCCACATTCAGCATTCATCTCACTGTACCACACACAGATTGCTTTCCAAATATTAAATGCATATAGAAATGTGGTTCCTTATAAATCAGCACATGCCTACGCTCACGTAATTCTTCTTGGAATAAACGGGATGGTCTAGAACTGTGTTTCCTGATATATTTCAGTCCCTTAAACATCTATGGACTTATTGGGATGCCTGAGAGGAGTTGTTTAATGTCTAGTCATTCCCTCATCCAATATAATTCTGATTACTCCCACTTGAAGCCTTCCTTAATCTCATCAAAACTGGCTATCCATTTGTCCTTTTTTTTACTCCAATACACATATGTGTACATGTCCATATAATATTAAATAAATAAATCTCATGAAAATGGACCTACATACATACACACAAATTCCATCTCTACGTCATTTTACCTTTGTTTTTCCATCAACTAGCACAGTGCCTTACTTGTAGAAAATATTGGCTGAATTGAATTGAACTGATGCTCCCCTCTTCTTTTAACACATTGCTTGTACTGTGAATGAGATCTTATGTTTCTAAATCATCTAGCATTTTGAATTTGGCAAAGCTCTTTCACATAGAGTATCTTATTTGTGCCTCTCAATCCCTAGTTTCCTCCAAGACTTAATCAGCTGGTTGAAAGACTGAAAGATTCAGCTCAAGCATCACCTTTTACTTCACTAATCCCCCAAACTACTGGTAGGCTTCCCTTCCCAACACTTTGATACATATAGATGTACATACATATATAGAAATATATGTATATATGTTTTGGATATACATATATATGTACATATCATATATGTGCATGTTAACTCCATGAGGTCAGGGGCAGGAACTTTTTCACTTTTATCTTTGTTTCCAGCACTTCCCACAGTGCTTGGGGCAGAGAAGTCACTTAATAAAAACTTGATTGATTGAAATGTCTTATGATATAGACCCAGAAACTATTATTATTCCCAAGTATCCATCCATTCAACATTCATTCAAGCAACATTTATTAGGTGCTGAGGGAAGGGGGTGAACTAGAAAAACAAATCAGATACGGTCCCTGCCTTTATGAAACTTAAAGCAATAGTTACAGAGAAGGAAACCAAGGTCCGGAGAAGTAGTAACTTATTCCAAGTCCTCTAGAACTTAGGTCTTTTGAGTCCTTGTTAATGACTTTCTACTATATTAAGTTGTCCTAACTCCAACTATTTCTTCTTATTTATCTTCAATACTTTAATGCACACATACTGGCACACACAGAAAGCTAGATCTTGTAACTGTATATATGTGCAACTTGTAAGCATACATATGTGCATATATTTATATATGTATTCCTCTTCACTCTCCAGATATCCATTCCTTGAAACATGAAAAGCATAAGTATAAAACAGAAATATAGCCCTTCAACAAAACCAATCCATACATCAATCATCTCTGCAAATGTCTATGATATTCTGCTCCCATGGTTTTCCACTTCTACAAAGATAGAAGAGATCCTTTTTCTCAAATCTTCTGAGAGACCATGACTGGCATGTAATAGGTGCCTAAAAATTCTTATTCGCTTCACTATATTAATGAAATCATAAGTGCAGTCCTAATCTGTAATCTTTTACATTTATGTTTAGCCTTTTGTATTTTATAAAATGTAGTTTCATACATTTGTGGACCATTAATGGCAGAAGGGCCTTTAGAAGCCATCCAATTCCTCTTTGCAAAAGAGAAAACTGAAATTTAGAGGCATGGAATGATTTACCCAAAGTAACATGATTCTCAAGTAAAAAAATTAATATTCTAATCCTGATATCCTGACTTCAGGTTCAGCATGATATCTATAATTGCCTGTTGTCTTACTATCAGCCTACCTCAATTTCCTCATTGGTAAAATAGGAGAGGCAGAGGATTAGACTATATCAGTGATTCCCAAAGTGGGTGCTACCACCCCCTGGTGGGTGCTTCAGCAATCCAGGGGTGGGGTGGTGATGGCCACAGGTGCATTTATCTTTCCTATTAATTGCTGTTAAAATAAAAAAAAATTCCAGGGGTCTAAGTAATATTTCTTCTGGAAAGGGGGTAGTAGGCCAAAAGAGTTTGGGAACCACTGGACTAGACGATATCTAAAATCCCTTCCAACCCTAATCAAGAACTACGTCCTTTACTTCTCAGGATCACTCATAGCCTAGCAAAGGAGTCTTTCCCCTCATGAACAGTAAATGTATACTTATCAAGTGAATCCATCATCCATGATGTGCTGATCATCCTCTGTGTTAATCTAACACTGTGATGAGCCTGGAAGATATGTGGAGGACAGAAAAGAATTAAGAGAGGATCTCTGCTCTTGGGGAGTTGATAACCTCCATGGAGAAAGAGAACCAGCACATAGGAAAGAATTTAGTGTGCCAATGTGTGGTGCTAACTTGAAAGAAGGAGAGTCAGACTCTGAGGTCTGAGAGATTTAAAAAAATTTTTTATATCTAGATTTCAATATAATTAATTCCCCCTCATAATCCTATGTATGTGGTTTTATACATTTAAAAAGATTTCTCTGAGAAAGGATCCATGAGCCCACATTGCCAGAGAGGATCATGACCCCCTACCCTAGTCTAACCTCCCAATACTTTCTATGGCATCCTGAGAATAGGACTCATCCAGCCTCTATACCCTAGTTAACTATACTCTAGTCATATATAATGTGTGTGTGTAGTTTTATATATATATGTCTGTGAATATATATAAATATATACTCATCTATATTATATAAATAATTTACATGCACATATATTTATATATAGTTTCACAATATGTGTCTATGTATATACATATAAATATATACTATATATCATTTTATATATGCATTTATATATATATTTATATGTATGTATACATACACATGTACTCACATACACATACACATAGTTATTTTATACTATGTTATCTCTAACAATGATTTATCCAGCCTATATATCCAGGGAAAGATGGATGGATGGAGAGAGAGAGAGAGAGAGAGAGAGAGAGAGAGAGAGAGAGAGAGAGAGAGAGATGAATTAATAGTGTATGAAGGAAATTGACCCTTCCCCCCTTCAGGGGTTGCACAGGTGACATCATCCCCTGTAGACTACCTACATACCTGGCATCAACCTGAATGTAAATGTGATGCCAGGTTAGGGATGGGGGAGCCAGGAGGTTATATAAAGAGTTAAGCAGGAAGTTCACTGTCTCTTTCTATTGTAACTTGTGGGGGGGGGGGATACTTCTGGAGGAGTGGCTACAGGATGATCAGCCATGTGGGAAAGTTAGATTAGGATATTCTCCCATTCATCTTTTCTCCTCTCTTCTATCTATCTATAATTTCATAGTAAATTAATTAAACTTATGACAAGGCTCTTATTTTAATCGACACAATAGATAGATAAATTGGATAGATAAATAGATAGATAAATGATTGATTTGATTGATATATAAGTTGAATTGATGGATAGATAGAAAGACAGACAGATGGACAGAGAGAGATAGAATTATGATTATACTTATACACATACATACACAAACCCACACGCACATATATAGATATATAGTTATTGTCATGGTTTAAAAGCATTATTCTGACAGAGAGCCTATAACAATGTTGGGGAACCTTTTGGAACTTTTTAGGGACCCCCTGACATGGCCCACCCCACCTACAGACTGGTTGCCAGTGCCCACACCACATTATGTGCCATGCCCTGCCCCCAACTGCATGCCCCACCCCCTGACAGCATGAAGGGTTGTGGCCACCAATGTTACATTAGGATGCTAGTATGTTCAATTAGTGGAATTCATCCTCATTCCCTTCCTGGAGGTGACAGGGCTCCCAGTGCAATTTCTACACAGTGCATGAGTCCTATTCAAAGGAAAAAGGCCAGGCCCAACCCTCAGCAAAGCACTAATACCAGAAGGGGTCTTGATTAACCCATCCATCCTGAATGAGCATCATCCCATGTGCTAGGCCTGGGAATATTCATTAAGGTAAAAGGCTGCCCCTTGAGAAATCAGAGGGCCTTCTCTAAAGGGGAGGGTAGCTAGAACCCAAGTGGATGCAAATTTCCTGGAAGCCTCAGGAATTTGGTAGGCCTTTGAGGCACTGAGACCATGAGCTAGGGGCTGGAGATTTTCTTCTTTGTGGGTATTTCTTGCTTCCCAACAGTCTGAGGGACCCACTTTAGCTACTGTTTCCCCCAATTGAATTAGGGAATTATCTGCCCAGGTAGCTGGTGTGCATAGTTCAAAACCCAGGAAAAGACCTAGAATGTGAGGTGAGGAATAGTCATTGGGTCAGGGAGTTAAGAGTTAAAGCAACAGGTAGGATTAAGATAACAAGGGGAGAGGGGGAGGGGACTAGTAATTCCAGAGTGTCCTGAAGCTGTTTTTTATTGCTGAGAAAAAGATATTTGAGGTCTTCCACCGGCTCACAGGAATGGGTGTCCCCACCTCCTCTTCTGGCCCCTGTTTCTGGGGAGATAAAGGGTTTAATGAAAGAGACAGAAATCCATGTACTCTGCTGGTCCAGTTTTACAGTGGTGGGGGTGGATAGGATGAAACTATGGGGACCTTCCAAGCCAGTTGTTAGCTGATTTGATCCCTCCATTTGGGACAGTGTATGATTTCCTCTCCAACTTCCTTTGAAGGATTAGGGAGGATCTGATTAGCACAGTCCCTCAGGGCTTGGTGAATGGGGCTCAGCCCTAGATTTGCTCAGGGAGTTATTTTAAGTAGGTCAGTGCAATCAGGAGGGTCTGGACCTAATCAATTCTTTGCTTACAAAAGCAGGATTGTTGGGGTGGAGGCAGGCCAGCTTCCCAAGTGAGGGGCCTGCATGTGCCTGTGGAGCGTTCTCTATGTGCCATAGGTTCACCATCATGGACTTAAAGGATTCACTAGACTGTCAGGAGGATCCACAATATAAAAAAATGGTTAAGAACCTCTAGATTCTGGGACCAATAGGAGTTCCCAAAGGGGATAGATGCAAGGGGACTTGAGAAGCCAGAAGAGACTTCCTGGAAGAGGAGACCTTCAAGAATGGGTAGAATTTGGATAAATGAAAGAGTCATGTTGTAGAAGAGAATACCCTTTATCTGGCATTCATTCAGGTCTGGGTTCAATTCTTCCCTGAAGCATTTACTAGCAGTAGATCATCCAAAAGTCAATTAAACTCTCAGAGCCTTTGTTTTCATATCTGTAGAATGAGGATTACAACATCTATACAACTGACTTCATAGGATTGTTAAGAAAGTGCTTTGCAAACCTATGTGTAATAGAAATAAAAATTGTAGTAGTCAGTCAATTAACATTTACTAAGGGTTTTTTATGGCCCAGGCACTGTTAAGCACTGAGTAGCAGCAGCAACAGCAGCATATCACAGTTGCTATTTATTATTTTTAAGAAGTTAGGGAGGTAGGGTTGGGAAGAAGGTGCCCCCTCTGGACTTGTAACCTTAGGTCACTTAATGTAGCAGCTCCACAGGCAATATTCTAAGACTACAAATTAAGGGAGTTTCCTCACCTAGGAGTGCCACGGATCCAATCTGGATCCTATTTCTGGATATTATTATTAGAAATGGAGTAAAGGAACAGCATGAACCAAGGGTCCCAGGGAAAAGAATGACATGTGGAATGAACTGTGTACAGAAGAGACTGGCTAGAACAAAGGTTTATGTGCTGGAAAACAGTAAAAAGTCAAATTAGAGGAGCAGCTTTTTATAGTACAGGTGAAAGGAGAGCTAGACAACAGATTTGGTGTTAAATCCCAGCTCTTCCATTTACATCTCTCTTTGTATCTCTCTTTTTATCCCTGTCTCTGTCTCTATCTCTGTCTCTGTCTCTCTGTCTGTCTGTCTGTCTCTCAGTTTGTCTCTTTATGTCTCTATCTCTGTCTGTCTGTTTGCATGTCTGTCTGTCTCTTTTACATGGGATTTAGAGGTTGGATGAAATTGAGACCCATAGAAATTTAGTCATTTTGTGACCTTGAGCAAATGATTAAATTTCTATTGGTCTTAATTTCTTCCTCTGTAAGTTTAGGGGAACAACTGAATTCGATATCTCTAACATACTTCTATTCCCCGATAATAAAGTAGCATGGGGGATCTTGAAAATCAGGCATATTTTGAAGTTAATGTGGTAGGCAGTAGGGAAGCATTTTATTTAATTCTTATTTTTTTTAATAATTGATTTATTTGTTACATTGAAATTCCCAGGTTTCTCTCCTCCCTTTCTACTCTCCTGACTCTAAAGAAGGTATCATTTGACAAAAGGATCTATGAATATATAATATTATGTTTTGCTTATTTTTATTTATCAGTTCTTTCTCTGGAACTGGACATACACAAGTTATTCTTTAAGCTATATTTCCATTGCTGTATATAATGTTCCCTTGATTCTGCTCATTTCACTCTTCATAATTACATGTAGGTATTTCTAGTATTGAAAATAACCTGCTCAGAATTTCTCATAGAGAAGGTTTCTATCACACACCTATGCTACAACTTGTTCAGCCTTTCTGCAAATGTCACTTTAAATTCTTGTGTAGATGAGGATGGACAAAATTTATAGAAAATAAGCTACCAAGCACATATCACTTTTGTCTTCTGCTTTAAAGAGTTCACAATAAATGGGTTTGAGCCACAGGGCCATCCCTGGGTAGTGATGGAATTGTCTGGCTTATTTTTCTACTATTCTGCTCTCCACCTAACCTCTAAATCTCTTCCACCTTAATGAGTCCAACAGCCTGGGATACAAGGAGGCTCAAAGATAGATTCACCAATAACTTCTCTAGTCATAGAAAACTAAAGGCACTTGAAGAAATTCTAAAATTCTTTCTCAGTTGACAAGTTATTCGCTTTACTGGTGTTGCTTTAAGTGGACAGTGGGAAATATTGTCATTTGAGGATTCAGATTTCAGCAGGGAGTAGCTTCCTATTGTGCAGTTCATTACTTTTATGGAGTGGAATTGAAGCATGGAATGCCTGCTGTATTGATCTCATGCTGGAGCATTTTCTTACCTTGCCCCAGACCTCTGGTAAAACCCCAAGCCAATGTCCTAATTTAGAATTTCAGCCAGAGCCATTCCAGCCTTTTGAGGTTTTAGGAATTCAGGGAGGATCTCAGTGTCTCACCAGGTATTCCTTTGGCCCACTGCTGGGTATCGAATACTATGTTTGTATCTCTGGAAAAAGAGAAATAAATAGGAGGTACAGTTGCTGATTTAAGGCGTTTGCATTCTAGCTCAGAAAACAGGACATAGACACCTGGATTTAAGAATAATAATCAGTGAAGTTTGGGAGAGAGTATTATACAGGGAAAAGAACACTGGATTTGCATTTAGGGGATAGACTAGATTTCAAAACCTGGTTCTACTAAGGTGAGTGACCTGGAGCAAGTCACATACCCTCTCTTGGCTCAGCCTCCTCATCTGGAAAATGAGGAGGTTGGATTAGATGACTTCTGCAATTCATTTCAGCTTGAAATCTAATGATTCTAGGACCATCTTCCTCCTACTTAGTTTCCTACACTACCAAATAAAGCCATTTTTAAATTATTCCAGAGCTACTTGTCTGGTTTCTTATTCATTCATTCATCCAACTTGAAAGTAGTGTCAAAACATCCCATGTTCTCATTCTACCCAGGCATCATGCCCACATATCCTCACATGCTCCTTCCCCATCATCCCAGCCTCCTGTCTCTACCATTCTCCAACTTTTGGTTTCATCTCTGATGTCTCATTTATAATTATTCCACCAGCTCTTCCTTTCCTGAGGTCCATCTCTCCTTCATGCAGAACAAATAATCATCATGATAGCAAAAGAGAAAAAGCTTACATTTACTATAAAGTATTTTATAATGGAAATCTCCAATAGAAGGGCAGCTAGGTGATGCAGTGGATAGAATGCCAACCCTGGAGTCAACACCATTTGCCTTCCTAAGTTCAAATCTGGACTTAGACACTTACTAGCTGTGTGACCCTGGACAATTCACTTAAACTACATTTGCTTTAATCCACTGGAGAAGGAAATAGCAAACCATTCCATTATCTTTGTCAGGAAGACTCCATGGACATTATGGCCCATGGAGTCACGCAGAATGAGATTCCACTGCACCACAACAAAGATAGCATTAGGGATTTTGGCTAACATGCCACACTATTTGCTCATATGAATTTCTAGTCCACTTTTGACACACGTTTTAATTCACAAAGTATTTTATATGCATTATGCCATAATAATAATTATAACTATTTTATTTTTATCGTATTTTTATTTTATTCTTATTTATTTTATTATTTTGTGATTATTATCTTTTTATTTTATCTTTTATTTATTTATTTTGTTAGATTTAAATTTTATTTCATTATTTTTAAATTTTATCAAATTTTATAATTAAATTTAAAATTTAATTATTAATATTATATTATAGTGTAATTAATATTATGACATAATATTAATTATAATATAATTTAATTATAACTAACATTGAGATAATTGAGCCATTCAAGTCTTGCAAAATCCTTTACATTCATTATGTTATTTGATCCTTGCAACAAACTT
>NC_058130.1:684322867-684337332 GCF_016433145.1 Gracilinanus agilis
AGGAAGGAAGGAAGGGAGGGAGGAAGAAAGGGAGGAAGGGAGGGAGGGAGGGAGGGAGGAAGAAAGGGAGGAAGGGAGGGAGGGAGGAAGGAAAAGAAATATCTTCACTTCTATCCCATCCATTTCAAAGGAAACAATCATTAAATTAGTTTACTTTTTGTTTTTTTTTCCATTATGAGCAGGACCTAGTTCCTATATCACTTAAACATCTGGACTTACTAGGACATTCATCATTCCAAGAACATTTTAAAAATAATATTCTGTCATTCCAAAGCCCTGGGTTAGTCTGTTCCATTATTTGAAGGAAAGGAGTCTGGCTCCATTTTTATTAAGTATGTATGGATTCCAGGAAATAGCATGTCTTTTTTCCAGGCAAAAGACCAACATAATCTTAATGTAAACACTTAGAAGCCAAATACTGAGGTGTCTGAGTTATTATGGTCCATTTACATCTCTAAACTCTGCCCCAACTTTGAAGCTAATCTCTCTTTGTTTTTTGGTAAGCAAGCACATTCTCAGTTGGACTCTACATGTTTTTGTTCTTAGTATTTATCAAGTGCTGTCAGTGACTTTGCTATGAAGGTAGCCAGGGTGACACGCGAGGAGAGCTGGACTTGGAAATAGATGGCTTGGATTCAGATCCTGGCTCTGAGACTTACTAGCCACGGGAACATAGTAAGACATTTTGTTTCTCCCAGACTCAATTTCCTCATCTGTCAAATAGGGGAGGAAATAATTCTTCCCCCATGTACCCCATAAGGCTATTGTGAAGAAAATAATTTACAAACCTTAACGTGCAACATGAGCTTCCAATTTGGTCTCTAACTGATGGATGTCTAGATTTTAAAGAGGGTGAACAATCCAGATTTTGCTTCCACATCTAATTCTAATATTAATGGCCAATCTCTGTAGCTAAGAAATATAAACTTGGGCCATGAGGTTCCAGTCAAGCTGAATTGGATTTGATTCTTTAATAACAATCTGTCGTGGGCTGAAAATTGAAATGACCTTCTGGTTATTAGGTGAGGGAGAGAAAGTTGACATTCAAAATAGAGAAATTATTTGTAGAATACTGAATCAGGATTAAGGAGAAAAAATGATTGTGAAGTCAGTGCTTGTTCTTATGGAGGATAGTACTTGGAATAGCACAGCATCTTTTCTGGAAGAAGGCCTAAACAGCATCAGGGAATAGGGATCGGGACTGGACCTGTGATTTTGTTGGCATGAGGAATGCTCAGGTTGAGAAACTTCCCCTACCAAATAAGAGCTGGCAGCCTCTCTAAAACTGAGTGTTAGAGTATTGCTAAAAGAATGAGAAGTTAGGTGAAAATTTGAGTTTATGTCAGAGGTAGGGCTTGAACTCAAGTCTCCCTGGCTTTGAGAGTGGCACATAGGCTCAAAAGACTATCAGAGAATAGTTCTCACCCATAATCTCACTTACTTCCAGGTACACTGGCTCACAAGTGTTTTGTTTTGTTTTGTTAAGAAAAACAGTGTTGGCAAAAGCTTATGATATATATGCCAACATCCTATCACTTCTTATAAGATGTTAGAAGTGGAAGGACATAGGATATTCGATCGTAGAACATAGAATGTTAGCACCAGAAGGAACCTTACAAGACAGGATCTTAGAATATAAAATATTCATTGATTCAGAATGTCATGGGTTGGGAATGGAAATGATCAGGTTATTAAGTATGGAAGTGAAAGACTAGATATTCAAGATAGAGTAATTAACTGTAATACCAGATCAGAAAAAAGAAAAAGAAAAGAGATTACAAAGTCAGTACTTATAGAGGGAAATAGAAATGCCTTCTTATTCTCTATCAAATACTGTGTTTGGTCCTTGGAAGTTGAAATGGTTTAGACTGGATGCCATTTCTTGATCCGGTGAGGGACAAGTCATAACTCAGATAAGAACCACACAAAATGTTACATGCGCAGTAGAGAATGAATTTGAAAGGACCTTAAGGAAAATGTCCACCAGTTTCTTCATTTTGAAGTTGATGAACTTGTGGCCCTATGATGGGAAGTGCCTGACCCAAGGTCACATTGTAAATTGGCAGAGATTTAGTCTCCTGATTCTCACTTGTGTACTCTTACCTCTTAGCCCCACTACCTTTGGTGGACTGTGAATTTTTCAGAGGTTCACACATTTTTATTGGTGTTTCCAAAATAAAGGAATAACTACAAGATATCTTCAACCCATTCTGTACCAGAAAGCCTGCAACGCATAGTCTGAGAACAGTTGTGGGTCCTCATGACACTTTCAGAAGGGTCCTTGGGATCAAAACTATTTTTGTAGTAATAAAGGTATTTTTTACCTATTAAAATACTTCTCCTCCTTCAAACTATATATTTTTATAAGGCCAGATTTTCTTCATACACTTCAACCAAAACAACATATTGCAACAAATTAGATGCAGAAGGTGATATAAGAATCTGTCTTCTATTAAACCAAACAACCAAAGAAACAAGAAAAGAATGTAAAACAATGCCATTATTTTCACTAATTATTTTTGTCATACATATATTTTTCATAAAATGTGTAATTTATTAGCATGTATTGTATTTATTATTATTAATTTTTAAATTAATTTATTATTCTGATTTTCAGTTTCAATTTCCAATATGGTAAATGTTGATGGAAATAACCCTTATAAACGATGATTTTTTGGAGCCTTCATTCGTTTTTAAATGTCTGAAGTCATGCTAAGACCAGAATATTTGAGAATTATTATTCTATATATACCCAATATAACCTGGTCCTTTCTAACCTTCTTACTCTTTACTCTCCTCCATTCCCTTGAAGATGAAGCCATACTAGCCTTTTTCCTGTTCTGTCCTTGGATGTACCATTTCCCATCTTGCAATGGATGTCTCTGGTGCTTGAATCTATTCTCTCCTCCCTGCTACTTCTTGGAATCTCTGATTTCCTTCAAGATTCAGCTCAAGTGCTGCCTTCTGTAAGAAGCATTTCCTGATCCCCTCCCTGTAGCTGCTAGTACCATCGCTTCCATAATGCATTAAAAATGACCCTGTATGCATTCTGTATGTACTTGACTAGCATATTAGAGAACTGTCCTTGAAACTAGGAAGATCTGGGTTCAAGTAGGTATTTCTGACACCTACTATATGACCCTTAACAAGTCACTTAATAACAAGTCACTGTTTTAGAAGAGAAGATGCCAAACTGAATCTGAAGGGGAAATTTCCTCATCTGGAAATTCATTATTCAAATTAAATCATAGGACCAGAACGTACCTCATTGTATATAATGATAAATGTTCTTTTATTTCTCTCTTTCTTTAAAGTATAAGTTCCTAGGGATTGCTAAGTAGCTCAGTGGATAGAGAACCAAGCTTGGAGACAGGAGGGCTTGGGTTCAAATCTTTCCTCAGACACCTCCTAGCTATGTGATCCAGGGCAAGTCACTTAATTCCATGGCCTACATCTTAATGTTCTTCTGCCTTAGAACCAAACCACAGTATTGACTCTAAGATGGAAGATAAGGTTTAAAAAAAAGCAAAGGGATGCTAGAGAAATAAACATTTCTTGGAGTACTTTGTTATTCATTTCTCTAAGACACTTAGAATGTGAACTGTAGTTTGTTTGTTTTTGTTTCTTATTCCCTTCCTAATGGAAAACTCCTTGAGGGCAGATATTTCTCCTAGAATAATAAAATGCCCTAATAAATATATAATAATAAAAATAATAAAATGAATAAATAATAAAATAATAAATACTGTAGGTACTTAATAAATGCTTGCTGAAAGGAACAGAACAAAATGTGAGGTTGATAGTGGCAGTCAAACAGTGACCAAGAGAATGGAGACACCTTACACCTCTCCAGGTCCCACAGTCTGCTCATTGACAAGAATTCTCCTGGGCCAGCATATATTAATGTTTGCTCTTGTATATGTAAATGTCGTGGTTCAAACACAACTCAAATGATTGTCATTAAAAAACCAAACACCATAACCCACTTTCAGTTACAAACATTGGGCAAATCAACTTGTTCCAGGATTGCCTTCCTCTTTCACTTGTGGTCACCTTCTATCACTTCCTGCTCAATGTTAGATTTCCAGCTGTCTTGGGGGATCCCAGGGACCCCCCTGACATTCTTCATAGCATCAAAGAATCCAAGACTTGGACGCAACCCCAGAGTCATTCAGACTGATGCCTGTTCAATGGATGAGTCCTTGCTATGAAGAAGCCATCCAACTCTTGAATGAAGACCCCCATGCCAGGCAAAAAAATGCCTGGCCATTTCTCACTACCCATCTCTGCCTTTGCCACACCAGGAGCTTTGTTCTGAGCAGCTTCTATCTAAGGGACCTGCAGATAAAGAAAGGTGGTACAAGGCAAGAGAGAGGACAAGCTGTACTTTGAAACAGCTTCAGCAGGGGCAGGTGGGTGACTCAGTGGAGTGAAAGTCAGGCTTAGAGACAGGAGATCCTGGGTTCAAATCTGACCTCAGACACTTCCCAGCTGTGTGACCCTGGCCAAGTCACTTAACCTCCATTGCCTAGCCCTTATCTTCCTTCTGCCTTGGAACCATTACATAGTACTGATTCAAAGATGGCAGGTAATGGTTTAAAACAAACAAACCACCAAAAAAAACCCATCTTCAGGAAGTAGTCAGCCAGCTTCTATTAGAAGACCTTCATTGAAGAGGAGGTCTCTACCTCTTCAGGAAGCCTATTTTGGATAACTTTGTTACTATGCTCTTTTTCATTATCAATCTGAAACCCATCTCCAGAGAAACTTCAGCTTTGGTTCCCATTTCTCCTCTTATTACTGACTCAGTTCATCCTCATCTGCCCAGTTATTAGGGCTCCCTCTTTCCTGAAATTGCTTAGTATTTACTTATTGAGTACCAAGAAAAACAAGCCTACTTATTCTTCTACATGACAACCTTTCAAATACCTGAAAATAATTATCATGACATTCCCTAAGATAATGAATCCTTAAATAAAATGGTTTCTAATTCCCTCACCATCCTAAGTCATTCCCCCTTGCTATAACAGCTAGCATTTGTATAGCTTGTTGGGAATTATAATACACTTTATTATCTCATTTGAGTGACATATTCCAGCTTATTAATTTCTTTCCTAAAACAAGGGTGCCCAATATTCATTATTCCACATGTCATTCAACTAGAGCAGTGATTCCCAAAGTGGGTGCCACCACCCTCTGGTGGGTGCTGCAGCGATCCAGGATGGCAGTGATGGCCACAAGTGCATTTGGGGATGGTGAATAACTGCAAGGGGGCGGTGATAGTATGTGACAGGGGGCACTAAGTAATATTTTTTCTGAAAAGGGAATGTTAGGCCATAAAAGTTTGGGAACCACTGAACTAGAGCATAGTATAACAAGACTAATATCCATTTTTGGGGGCACTACTATATCTCCTTTAGTATACTTCTAAGGCAGTTATTTGAACATTTACAGGAAGACTGATATAGAGAATCATATGCAAATCCTGCCTGGGCTCACTTCTCATGTTTTCATCAAGTGAACCTATATCCTATATGTAGACCACTCATAAACAATTTATAGTGATGAAGAAGCCAAGGTCAGCAACTGCTGTTGCCTTATGAGAAGATTTATTCTTAATACTATATCATTTAATTTCTAATATTGTTCCGTGACATTTCATTTTATGTTCAAGACTTTTCCTCATTCCTTTGTCCTGACAACCCTATGAATGATCTTACCTTCCTACGAATGTCCTTACATGCCTTGACCCAGAGCATCTTCTCAACTTGGGATAATTAAGATTGAGAATATAAATTCTATCCTTTTCTGTAAATAGAGCTAGCTTCACCCACACATATCCAGGAATGGCATGACTGTGTCCTTGATTTTCTCCATTAGGATGAACAGTGCAAATCAAACTTAACCAGACCTTATTTAATTCATCCATCTAGATCAGCAAGGATATTGGAATTCTGTAATCAGTCATGTGACTTTCCCCAATCACCAGGAGGGGTCCACCAATTAGAAATGTCTTGGCCTGTCTACAGAAAGACTGAATAATGTGCATTCAAAATTGTATTTAAAAGGTTCAAGACTATGGATGAATTGCCCTTGATCACTTAGAGAGATGTGTAGACCACTAATTTATTGGTTATTGCTAATCAATAAATTCATTTTTCTTTCTCAGAACCAGTCTTTTAGAATTTTTACTCATCACATTTTTCAGTAACACTTTTGGTTAAAGAACCAGCCTTTCTCTTTACTATTGTTTTGTTAGATATTTAAGAATCTTTCCAGCTCTAATATTATAAAACCTTTTCCTTTTTGAGAAATCTTGAGATTGATTCTTGAGTAAATTCATTTATTTTAAAGATGAGGGAACTGAGTCTCTGAGAGAAGAAATTGACTCAAGATCAGACAGATAGTAAGATTATAGAATCAAGAATTGGGTTCTGATTTTCTTAGTCTACATACAGGGTGCTTTCTACTATCCCTTATTGCCTGCAGAGTATGGTACAAGATATATATATATATATACACATATATATGCATATATATATGTATGTGTATGCATCTATATACACACATATATATCCTATACCATTGTTTATACTCACACACAGTAAAGGGTTTAGATGAGTTCAGAGATGTTCACCAATAAAACATTTTCAACTCCAGCATTCTTTAAAATCTAATTCAAATGTCATCTCCTTTTGGAAGTCTTCCCTGTTATTTCTGGGGCTTTCTGACCTTACATGGCTCTTGACTCTTTCATCATTTAACCTTTTAATAACATGTATCAAATACTTATATATGTCTACTCCCTACCAAATTATAATCTCTAAGTGCAAAGGTTCTATTTCTCTTTTATCTAAATTTTATATCTCCCTTAGAGAGATATATCCCTCATATCTCTCCAACTCTATATCTCTGCCTATAAGAGTTTTTTGTATATAGTAGGCATTCAATTAATGTTCAATGAATGAAAAACAAATGAATGGCTTTTATAGATGAGTAGGCTTGGGCTTTCAGTAGATCCCCAAATAAATGATGTCAAGAGCATTGAATCCATAATGATGAATCCTAGATTACAGTCCTGGCTCTTCCGTTTACTAAATAATTCTAAGAAAGTTTCTTCATTTTCTGAGCCTCAGTTATAAAATGTGGATAATCACATTGCATTGTTAGCTCACAGAATTGCCTGGAAGAAGTTGCTCTAAGATGTGTAATCATAAATAATTATTTTCTCAAGAAAAATATTGAGAATATCAGGCTTTAAAAAAAAGAGAGGGGTTCTATTCCAGAACTTTGCAATTTGTATGTATGCCATTATCCAAATAATTTTCCTCCTCTGTGTCTGTTATCTACAAAATGGATCTAATCATGTTCATCCATCTTATCTCATACCATGACTTTGAGGATAGCCTTTTTGTTAACTGATGCAAATGTGAATAGAAGTAGTCATTGTCATTTTGAAGAAGGCATCTAGAACCTTGAGTATCTGAGCTTTGAATTATAGAGTAGAAGGTGAAGAATAGACTATTGGAAGGAAGTTAGAAGAAAAGGAACAAATTGAGGGGTATTCATCAGAATGCTCAGTAAGCAATGAATTCTATTCCCTACAAATATGGCTCAGGTGACAGATGTGAAAATCGACATTAGGCATTTAATTGATTGTCTTACCAGAATAGTGATTCACGAGGTCTTCCAGGCACTGGAAGGTGAGTCTTGGAGAAATATAATACCAGTTGTTGGGTAGACGGAAGATACGATAATGTTTCACTTGTCTGTGTCTCACCGATAGTGAATAAAAACCTAGAGTGATGGGAGAAAAAAAAAATCTGTTGTATTTACCTTATTCCAATTCAAGAGAAGGGAGTAAATTGTTTCATTTTAGACTGATGGCTTAGGTTTTTTTTTTTTATCCCAACTATTCAAAGATATATTTCTGGATTATGGTGAGTTCTTATTTGGTGCAACCTAGATCATCCCAACAGTTGGTACCCAAAGCTGGTTACTATTAGCCATTTACGCCCATCTGGCAGTGATCTAAGACTGTATGTAGGTTCTGAATTCTTCCACTGAGAGAAATGACTGTTTTTGATATTCAATAGAATTAAGTACACATAGGAGAAAAAACTTACTTTTCTTTAGGTTTTGAGACTAGCACATGTTTCCCTCTCTGTTTTGTTAATATTCACAGTTAAGATGGAGATACAATGGCAACCTCTGTCTTATTTAGAATCCTGCAATTTCATAGTTGAAAGGAGCCTCACATGTTTTCAAACCCAGAGGTATCAAAAATGCTATGACCACAAATAAGTTAAAATGTAATTTTAATTTTTTAAAGATAAAGATACTTTTTAAAAAATAAAAAAGTTTTAAAGATAAAAAATTAAGATAATTAAAAAATTTTAAGATATAAAGATATTTTCCCAAATACATATATTAATAGTTTTCAACTTATGTTTTCCCAAAATTATAAGATCAAAATTGTCTCCCTATTTCCCTTCCCTCCCCGTTCCCGGAGATGGTAAGCAATTTGATTTGTGTTTATCATTTCTTATAACACAATAATATTCCATCACCAACATATACTACAATTTGTTCAGCAATTCCCCAACTGGTGGACATTCCCTCAGTTTCTGATTCTCTGCAACGTCAAAAAGGACTGTTATAAATATTTTTGTACAAGTAGGTCTTTCCCTTTTTTATGATCTCTTTGGGATACAGACTTAGCAAGTAGAAGTATTACAGGATCAAAAGGTATGTACAAGTTTATAGCCCTTTGAGCATAGTTCCAAATCGTCCTCCAGAATGGTTGGATTAGTTCACAAGTCTGCCAATAATGTATTAGTGTTCCGATTTTGCCACATCCCCTCTAACATTTGCCACCTTCCTTTACTGTCATATTGGCCAATCTGATAGGTATGAGGTGGTACTTCAGAGTTGTTTTAATTTGCATTTCTCTAATAAAGAGGGATATAGAACATTTTTTCAAATGATTATTGATAGCTTTGATTTCTTCATCTGAAAATTGCTTATCTATATCCTTTGACCATTTGTTAGCTAGGGAATAATGAAATGTAATAAAAAAAAATGACCTTACCTTCCATCTTAGAATCAATATTTTTTAATGGTTCTAAGGCAGAAGAATGGTAAGGACTAGACAATGGAGGTTAAGTTACTTGCCCAAGGTCACACAGCTAGGAAGTATCTTTACTTCATGATCATTTCTAATTGACTCTCCTCCTGCCTACCACAAGCCATACACCCAACAGAACCTTCCTTTGTAGCAGGTCAAATACAATAAAAAATATTTTCTTTTTAATCAGCACATTGGCCACATCTAAAAGGAATGCTTCACCTTGTGCCTCTGTACCTTGATTTAGTCTTACTTTTTGCTGAGCACCTAGGAAATATGGTGGTAAACATCAGAGCAACAGATAATCAAAATAAACCATGAATTCATTTCAGCTCCCCTATCAGCTAGTCAAGAGATGGCAACAACCAGGCTGAACTGGAATTTATCACTGAAATCTAAACAATCCCATGGCCTCATCTCTAAATGACCGACCACTCCATTATATCGCTTTGTGTATATTCTTCTGCTTTTAAGACATTGATAGATATTAATGAAAGGATGTTTGGATTTATTTGTATTGTTTTTATTTATTATATTTTTTATTTTATTCTTAACACACTTTAATTTAAAGTCAACCAAGTAAATTAAAAAAAATTTAAAGAAAGTCACTCTTGAGAATCAATATTTATTGAACACCAATTATGTACCAGATATGGTGCTAAAGCACCTGACTCAAGTTCAAAATTGATAATCCTATAATACTGATGCCAAAAAGCATCTGTCTGGGGTCCATTTTGCTGTTTACTTTAGCCACATGAGAAAAACAAAAGGAACCTTTAAAACGTTTGTTTTTGATTTGAAACCAGAATCACTGAGCAGTGAGATGTCTCAGTGAATAGAGAGCCAGGCCTGGAGATGGGAGATCCTGGGCTTAAATACGGCCTTCCTAGCTGTGTGACCCTGGGAAAGTCACTTAATCCCCATTGCCTAGCTCTTACTGCTTTTCTGCCTTAGAACCAATAGTGTTCATTCTAAGATGGAAAGTAAGTGTTAAAAAAAGAAGTGACCTCATTACACCAGAAAAAAATGTCTTTTGTACTGAGTGCTTTGGCAAATGCAAGGAAGGATGCAAAGATCTGATAAAATCCAGTCCAGGTCCTCATGAAATTTATAGTTTTGTTCAAGCCTGAAGTCCAAGTGCAAATATCTGTAATACGTGACAAGTATGCCAGAGAGGGGGAAAATGTTTTGTCAGGTCCGAGAAGAGGTTATTAGTGACTTGGAATAATTATGGATTAAGTTTCCATCAAGTATTTTTTTATTCTAAGAATGGTGTTGAAAATGGATGTGGACAATTGCTCTGTGATAATGCCTTCTTTGTGTCATCTGAGAGATTTAATTCTGATGGGAGAGTGAGGGAATATGTGATCTTAAAAGTTGTTTCAAATCTTTCAAATGAAGAGAAAGGTCAGACTGGATAATTTCCACAATTCCTGCTAGATTTAAATCTCATGATTCTCTCTGACTCTGGGATCACCCAGACCTCAGGCTCCTCCTCTGTATCATGGGAGGGCTCCATTTCTATGGTCTTTCCCAGCTATAAGCATTTGCATCTATGATTCTGCCTAAGTCTAGTCACTCACTTTTTTGCCCAAGTGCCACTTCATCAAACCGAGCGTGTGTTTTCCCAGAACATGAACAGGGTCTAAAGTTCAGGTACTGTTAAGCAGCCAGGGGTGGCGAGTGGAAAATACATGAGAACTTTGCATACATGCCCAGAGGACCCGAGCCTGCTTCTCTGGGGGAGAATGCTTCACTGCATATGGGGCTCATAATCTTTATTTTTAGAGCAGGTGGGGCAAGCACGCTGATGTGGAAATAATTAATGAAAGTTAGGGCACCAGACTTTGGGGACTCCTTTGGGATTTCCATGAGCAGTTTTGCTTTTAGTTCAGTTTGCTTTAGTGTCGTTTAGTTTAGTGTTCTTTTTTTTTTTTTTTTTTGGTATTATCATATGTGACAGAGTTAACTCCTTGGAAACAATATCATTCTGTACTTTTAGACTTACTAATGTACTCATTCATCTTCTCTCAAGTGAACTTGTGGCTCTCTAGCATAGTATATTTCTTTTCCTTCTATTTCTTTTTTTTAAATACATCCTTACCTTTTGTTGTAGTCAATATTAAGTATTGGTTCCAAGGTAGAAGAGCAGGAAGGATTAGACAATGGAGGTTAAGTGACTTGCCCAGGGTCACACAACTGTGAAGTGTCTCAGGCCAGATTTGAACCGAGAATCTTCCACCTCTAGACCTGGCTCTTCTATCCACTGAGCCACCTAACTGCCCTGAGTATCTTTCTTGAACATCATAGGCACTCAATATTTTATGAGTGAAGGAACAAATAAATGAATTCAATTCAATAGATATTTATTAAGCATCTACTATTGATAATAATAGCACACTTACAGAGTACTTAAAGGTTGACAAGAACTTTCCTTTAAAAATGCTTTCTGAATTTGCCATTATTCATTTAAGGAAACTGAGGCACTAAACCGTTAGATGCTGATGCATGCTTTTAAGTGTCCAATGCAGATTTTGAACCTAGGTCTCTTATCTCCTAGAATCACAGAATGAAATTTATTAACTTGGATAGCTCACATCCAAAAGGAAGTCCACTATGCTATACTGATTGGGTTCCATTTTATAAGATACTGAATGTGGAGACTGAAGTCTTCCTTTGAATCCTAGCTCTGCCACCGAGGCGACTTCAGGCAAATCACTTGATTTATTAGTCCCTCACTTTTCACTGCTGCAAAATTTGAGGTTAGAGGATGTATTAAAGCCAGTTATAACTGGCTCACAAGAGCCAATTGTTAAATTAAGTGTGAATATTTGCACTTCAGAAATCCAGAAATATTATATTTCAGGACTTAATTTATTCTTTTATCGGTGTTTAGACAAGAAAATGATGGGTTAAATGTTAATAATATATTAAACTGAAAAATGACTTGTGTGGCCACTTGTCCAACATTGATTAATATGCCCCAGGATGCTTGTCCCCTTAAAATTCTTTTTACACTTAACATCCTAGAGCTTCTTATTTGTTTTTCTTCAGTTGTAAAAAATTGCATGGAAAATATACTCTAAAACAGAGCCTCCTGGTTTGCTCTAATTTGCACAATTGATATAAGGCTTTCTCTAATAAATATTAATACTATTATTCTTCATTTTCCAAGATCTTGCTATCTTCACCATTACTAACTGGTCATTGGGATATGTAATAATAACAGTGATGGGTAAAGCCAGAAATGATCTGCTTGTTTGGTCTATTTCCCTAAGGCTGACTTAATCACAATAGTTTCTTTTTCCCAGTTCTAACACATCTTGTGTTCTAACAGTCTAAGTCTATCTCCTATGCTAACATTCAGTGTCGTGTGCTAGATGGTCTAAGACCTCTTCCTCTTCTGACATTTTGACATCTACGTTCTAATATTCTATGGTATTAGATCCCTTTCAGTGTTGACATCCTAAGGATTCTTCTTGTTCTAACATTCTGTGTTCTAAAGTCCCTTTTAGAACCAGAATTCTGTGGTTCCGTTTCCTTCCACCATCTTGTTTACCGATCTCTGTATTTCCAGAACTTGTACTTTCATATGAACCAGATGCTTTAGGTAGTGTGTAGGTTGCTCATTCGCTTACCAGTTTTGGATATGGTTGCCAGAGGTGTAGGAGGATGGGACAACGAAGGGCCATAATGAGTCAAGCGGGAAAGAAATTTATAGAAATCTGATAACAGCATGGAAAAAAAGCACCTTTTGGTCTCCCTCACCTTTCTTAGTTTCACTTTCTCTGATCATGAAGGAACCCATCTTTGTGTCAGGCAGCAGTAAAAGTTCTTCAGCTTTGTCTCTTCCTAATCCTTCAAAAAGCCAACTGGAAAACAAGAAAGATCCCATTTATTTCCTTCTCTTTCTCCGCCCACTAGAGCTCTCTCAATCCCTTACCCTTGGAACCCAAGAGTGAAATTCAGCTCAGGCTAAGACAAAATTATCAAAAAGCTAGACTATGCAAATTTTGAGTGAATGAATTTTACAATGTTACGGATGGCAAAGGGTCATTCTTGATTCCCAGAGATTAAAATTCTTTTGTAAATATTGATGCATTTTATAAATATCCATGTTATTATCGCTATTGTTATGATCATAGTTCTAGAACTAGAAAGTACCTCACAGGCCATCTAATCCATCCCCTTCTCATTTTACTGGTGAGGAAAATGATGCTCATGGAGAATACATGATTTTTTCAAGGTCACACAAATAGCTAGTATGACAGATAAGTATGACTTGAACTCAACTCCTTTGACTCTAGAGCCAGGGTTCTTAGCACCCGTAGCACACAATCTTTTTTTGTTCCTAAATTAACATAACACATATTTGGATCCTTTCAGCCAGTCAAGTAAAACCCATAAAGCAAGGATTTAGCAATTTCATTTTCCTATAAACCAGACTAGAGATAGAGGCTTTAGCTTTCTTAAGAAGACAAACTCTTTAAATAGTTTTAAATACTCTTGCTAAGCAGGAATATTTCAAAAACCAGATATAAGTGATCCTTTTTCTTTGGCATAAATGGCTCAGACCCATACTTGGCAGTACTTTGTTAGTAAGTGGTTTGTGTTACTATGTACAATAAAAATAAGTTACAGCACAGTATTTCATAAACATGTAAATACATACTTTCACTTTATATCTGGGGAATCAGAGGAGACGGTTGGTGAAGGATATAACTCTATTTTTCTATCCTACACCAAAAGCCTTTTTTAGTGCTTCACAATGGGCATGGCAGCAAGCTTGAGTTCTCATAGATTATGCTAATGGAGGGCAGATTCAATCAGATCCTGCTGAGCTGGGCAGGCTTTAAGTAAAAGTCTAGGAGCAGACTTTGTGTAGCTCTCATCTGAAGTCCAGGCCAGTTAAATTAAGGGAAGTTAATCCCACAAAGATGGACCATCTTTTGGTAAGCATAGAATACATACATATATTCAATGATACAGACAGACATAAGCATTAATAACTTAGCTTAACAGAAAAATCATACATGATAGATGCCAAACAGAAAGTTACTGAATTAAATTGAACTGAATAAGCATTACTGCATATTTATCTAGTTACTCTTCTGAGAAATGCAAGACCTTTTGAGATATCATCTGAGGAGATCTCCATGGTAGCAGGCAATGTAGGTTGCCAGAATCTTATCTAAATGTAAATGAAGTACTTTTAGAGACCAGCAAACAAATATTCTCTTCTTTCTTCCTTCCTTCCTTTCTCCCTCCCCCTCTCTTTCTCCATCTCTTTCTTTTTTCTCTCTTTCTCTCTCTTCTTTCTTTCTCTCTTTCTCTCTCT
>NC_058130.1:684337628-684361609 GCF_016433145.1 Gracilinanus agilis
TTTCTTTCTTTCTTTCTTTCTTTCTTTCTTTCTTTCTTTCTTTCTTTCTTTCTTTCTTTCTTTCTTTCTTTCTTTCTTTCTTTCTTTCTTTCTTCCTTTCCTCTTCTCTTCTCTTCTCTCTCCCCTCTCTTTACTTTTCTTTTCCAAGAAAACCTCACGAAGTATAAGTATAGTGATCTTGCTCAATTGAAATCTTCCATTTGGATAGTTTGGGCTGGGATTTCTGATACTCTGTAGTTTTCCTCAGTCGGAGAGACTGCCAATAGCAGTAAGTTTTAGGCAAATAAAAATGGTATAATAAATAACAGATAGTATTTATATAAGATCTACTAAAATTTGAAAGACACTATGCAAAGTACATGATAAATGTTATCTCATTTAATCCTCACAACATCCCTGGGAGGAAGGTACTGTTATATCCCCATTTTACACTTAAGGAAGCTGAGGCAAACAGCAGTTAAATGACTTGTGCAAAGTCACACAGCTAGCAAGAGCTAGCTTTGTACTTAGGTCCTTTTGCCACCAGACCCAGTGCTCTATCCATTGTACCACCTACCACAGAAGGTACAAGCAGCAGATTTTATCATGTTTTATTTTCCATCCCACGTTATTGCTCATTTCCAGATACCTGCTATCATTTGCCTCCAATATATCATTTGCTATAAAGACCCTGTAAGCGAATTGTCAAAAACCATATCATCTTTCTCAGTTAAGCTGGTAGAGTTTAGGAAATTGACTCACCCATGGTAAACTTTGGCCACACACATTCCAGGAATATAACTTTCTCGGCCAGTACTAAGGGAAATCGCTCTCCACCAGCCTCCTTCACTGTATAAAGAGCAACACAAATAATCAGATTTAGTCTAAGGAAGATCACTTGATAATAAATGGTAGTCAATAGTAAGTCATAATCTTTCAGGGGTTCACAATGATAGTACGTGGCAGGGAACAACGATAATAGATAGAGATTACCAACGACATGCTTTAAATTTTGCCAACTGCTTTGTAAGCATGATCTCTTTAGTTCTTTGCAACAACCCTGTAAGAAAAGTGCTATAGATATTATTATCTACATCTTATAGGTTCAGAGATTTCACATGACTTGCCAAAAGTTGTTCATTATTGAGTGTCTGAAGCAGGATTTGAACCCAGACGTTTCTGACTCCTAATCTAGTACTCTCTCCATAATGTAATGGTGCTCATTATTTCCACTACCATAGAATCAGGGTCCTAGAACTGAAAGAAACCTCAAAGATGATCAGCTGCAACCTATTAGTCAATCAATCAAGAGCCACTTGCTCGATATGTAATAGTAGTGGCCATCCTTTGGAGGAGATAGGTTGGACCAGATGACTGCTAAGGTTCCTTGCAATTCTGATATGATATTGCCAAAGTGAAATTTGTCTCTTCTCTTCTACTGAGCTCATTAATTAAATAAGAAGCTCAGCCAATAGCTTTGTGTTCTCACCATATTTGGATAGCTTCATTTATTTATTTATTTATTTGTTTGTTTGTTTGTTTATTTATTTATTTATTTAACCTGAAGAGGGATAGCATGGCACTGGAGAAAGAATGCTGAGCTTTGATTCCAGAACCCTAGGTTTTCTTTTGAGTGATTGGCAATCAGTTCTGCCACTCAATAACTATGTGGCTATCAACAATTCACCTTCCTAGGTGCCTCAGTTTCTTCATATGTATAATGGACATCATGCACATTTTACTAGCAAGCTTGGAGGGTTGCTGTGAAAGTCTTTCTATGCTTTAAAATGCTATAAGAATGAGAAACATCATTTTCCAAGCCCCTAATGGTCCCTGGGAAGGAAACTTACTCTGATATCACACGTAGTTTCTCTCCTCGGCGGAATATGGGTGGGCTGATATCAGGAGATGGATAATCACAAAGAACAGCAAGGAAGTCATTGTCCAGTCCTAGAGAAGAAGAAAAATTGTTTTCAAAGCCTCATTCATCCATTCATCCAATTTGAAAAATCTTTATTAATTGTCCTCTATGTGCTAGGTATTGGGGGGGATATATAAAATTGAGATATGACAGTACAATCTGAACCAATCCAATCCAATAATCACTTATTAACTTCTTACCATTTCACAGGCACTGTGCTAGGTGTTGGGGATCCAAAAGCAAAAACAAAATAAAATAAACAAATTTAAAAACTCCTATGTGGGAACCACTATATTCAGTACCAAAGATACAAAAGATGAAAATGAGACAAGGTAATGGCATGAAATGGCCTTAGTAAATTGTATTCTATTGCTGATCTTATCTTTATAGTCACAGAATGGCTGAAAAGGTGCAGAGAATTCAAGAATTTCTTGATATTGATTATTTTTAAAAAGCATTCTATTCAATAGAGCAAGAGAGAGCCTGTAACGTTTTTCCTTTACTATCACCAATATTGAAGTGTGACCTCATTTTAATCCTCAATTTCCTCATCGTTAAATTGAAGTCAGTGGCCTTAGTCAGAGTTTCCCAACATGTGATTACAGTTTCCCCAAGAAAATTAGCGGGGAAGCAAGGTGATTCAGTGGATTGAGGGCCAGGTCCAAAGATGGGAAGTCCTGGGATCAAATGTGGTCTCAGATACTTCCTAGCTATGTTACCCTGGGCAAGACTTAATCCCCATTGCCTGGCTCTTACTGCCCTTCTGCCTTGGAACTGATACTCAGTATCAATTTTAGAACAGAAGGCAAAGGTTTTCGTGTTTTTTTTTTCTAAAGTAAGTGAATCAAACTGGCCTCTTCATTGTTCCCCAAATTCCTTATCCCATCGTCTTCCTCTGTGCCCCTTCCTGGAGCATCCTCCCTCTTCACATCTGTCTCCTATCTCTCACTTCCTTCAGTGCTTACCTCGGGTAGCAACTCTTGGTCTTAGTTCTTCCTGATTCCCTCATCAGATGTCTGTGATCTGTTTCTTCTCAAAATATTTTGTGTCACTCTGTCTGCATATTAAACTACTTTTACCTAGTACAATGAGGGCTTGTTGAGGGCAGGGATTGTTTTGTAGTTGTCATTGTAGACCCAGGGCCAGTATAATACCTAGCACATAATAAGTGCTCTAGGAAAATGAATTCAATCGAATTATTTGTATGAAATTTCCCAGAGATATTTTGAAGCAAAATGATGAACAAAAAAATGAATGAATGAATGAGTAAATGGGTGAATGAATGAATGAATGAATTTTTCTTACTTGAAAAATCACATGTAATAAGTTTTTTGATACCTATAAGTTTTGGATTTAATAGAAATATTTTAAAAAATCATTACTAGTATCAAATTTTCTTATGGAAACTGAATTTCACATGTTAGAAAACTGCCTAAGACTACTGACCTCAATTTAAGGATGAAGAAACTGAGGATTAAAGTGGGGTCACATCTAGTGAGAAGGTTGGAACTAGAACGTCAGGCTTTTGGCCCCCTTGCTTGGTAGCTTGATTTCCTCTTCATCACTTCTTTGGAAAAAACATATGACATGTGTGGGAAGCTTCAAATCTAGTTTAAAAAAGGTGCTTTATGTTCCACAGCGAAATGGATAGACACAGTTTAAATCATACTGCTATGGACAATTATGATACATCAACTGGAACCTCATCTGTGAAAGGAGATTTCAATGCATTGTACTACAATGACTACAAATACTCAATCAGCCCATCTCGGTGTAGTGAAATCCATTTGTACCTGGTCCAAGAAGGCCACTTGGCTCTTTTAAAATTAAGTGATAATGTTCCTTTTTTTTTAAACTTTTGCCTTCTGTCCTAAAATCAATATAAAATATTGGCTCCAAGGCAAGAGAGTGGTAAGGTCTAGGCAAATGGAGATAAGTGACTTGCCCAGGGTCACACAGCTAGAAAGTATCTGAGGTTGAATTTGAATCTAGGACCTCCCGTCTCTAGATCTAGTTTTCTATCCACTATAGTTGCCCACTATGCTACATTTTTAAGAGACTTTCCAGGATGAATAAATATTTTGTATCAACAGTACTCTCGGTATGAAATAGTAAATCTCACTGGAAAATTTTGTAGTGAAAGATTGAAGGGAAGCTTTGAGAGAGGTGGGCGTTTTGCAGAGCCAGAGAATTGATAAGAGTGACAATAATAGAAACTTTATATAGGAAGGATGTGTTCCTACACACTTGGGGTTAAACACCAGATTTAAGATTACCACATTGAAAAATTCAAATAGTTCAAGCTCGAAACTGTTCAAACCTCAATTTCGAACCTCCCCCACACCTACTCATACCCCCTTTCAGGACATCCAAAGTGTCTGTAAGCTTGGATGGATTAAAAAAAAAAGTCCAAAAATTTCATGCTGAGCTAAGGAATTGAATAAATGCTCTCAATTCTGGCCAAATAAACAACTCAAAGGCAGGGCATTGCAATTTTATGAAGATCTATCCTATTTCAGCTTAATGAAATCGAGCAAATATTTATTAAGTACTTACTGTGTACAGGAGTATATAAAACCTAATTCAGTGTCAAAGCTGACAAATGTGCCAACAAAGGGAGAACATGAGGCAAAATGCATGAATCAGAGTTTTGGCTACACTTCTGCAGTGAAGGATAAGAATATGTTGGCCTATATTAGACTAGGTGTGATCGTAACATCTGAGTAATTACAAAGTCTTTGTCCATGCTAGGAAATTTAGCAAAGAAAATCAAAAACACTTGTAAAAATTCATGCCCTTCAATTCTTGCTGGCATTTATGGCTTCACTGAATGAAATGCATCCATGTTCAAGCAATCTGGGCAAGGACAGGATGAGCTGGAATCTTATTAATGCATTTGCTAATTCCAACAATCTAGGATTCTATGACATAATCCAACAACTATACTACCTGTGTAGGTTTTAGCCATATATTTCAAGGTCTAGATCAATCAATAGGGATGTAAGTGCCCATGATGCATCAGATCCTATACTTGGTGCCAAGGGCCAAAAGACAAAAATGTTCAATAAGCCAAATAATTCTGTGAGAAACTGGTTTAGTGGAAGGAACACTGGTTTAGAAGTCAAAGATGTGGATTCTGGTTGCAACTCTTCTACTTACTGTTTGTGACCTTGAACAAGTCATTGTCCCTCACTTTTTCCACCTGTGAAAGAAGAGTTTTCAGCTAGATGGTCTGGCATTATCTGACACATATCGTAGGGCTTAAGGGAGCTGATTTCCAGAAGAGATGACAGCTTAGAAGAGATCAGAAACTATCAAAAATGAAATCCTGAAGATATTATGAGGAAAGTCCACAGAGGAGGAGATGGGGAATTTTTCTTCAAGGATCAATGTAGATCCCGGGAAATTCAGTGACCAAATTGCATTTCTAAAAGACATGCCCAGGACAAAAGTGTGAGACTTGGACTTGTATCAGGAGTGCTACCATTCAAAATGAGCTGAGTCTGTGAAGGAAAACCAAAGGCGACAAAAGGGGTTTTTGAGAAAGGAGGCTTAAAGCTATGTTGGGGGGAAAAAAGAGTCAAAAGAAGAAGACCATTTCTCAGGATGGAAAGGAGAGTGATGATAACTGACAAAATTAAGTTGCCTAACTTAATTTTATTTCTGTTGCTTCTGCCAAGAAGAATGCTCAGTTTCCTCATCTTAACTCTAAGACCTCCTCCATCTTTAAATTTATGGTCTTTGGCCTGGAAAGGACAAAACTAAAATGTCCAATGAGTGCATACCCAAGATATTAAGAATGACCATATTAAGGAAGCATGTCCCCTTGGATGAATCCAAGTGACTTCTTGTTGTTGTTCAGTTGTTTTTAGTTGTCTGACTCAGTGACGCAACTTAGGGCTTTCTTGGCAAACATGGAATTGACTCATGAGACTGCTCAGTCACTACTAGTGACTTTAAAAGATGGTATAGAATGAGAGGGATCATGGGATTCTAGAAACGCATATCTTGTGCTAAATTTTTTAAAAAGGGAGTTAGGGGGAAGAGAATATGGTCTGACAACAAAAGGCCAATAAACTTGACTTTGACTCCCAGCAAATTTCTCAGACTTATAATGATGATTGCTGACAATCTAAAAAAGGAAATAGTGATCACAAAGGGCCAATATAGCTAACCTCATTTTCTTTTCTGACAAGGTTATCAGACTAAATATCAAGGACATTCTCTAGGTATAGTTTAGCTAAATATTTTTTTTTTCTGAAACCCTTAACTTCTGTGCATTGGCTCCTTGGTGGAAGAGTGGTAATGGTGGGCAATGGGGGCCAAGTGATTTGCCCAGGGTCACACAGCTGGGAAGTGTCTGAGGTCATATTTGAACCCAGGACCTCCTGTCTCTAGGCCTGACTCTCAATCCACTGAGCTATCCAGCTGCCCCCTAGTTTAGCTAAATATTAACAAAACATTTAGTCTCTCTCATGCTCTTATGTGGAAAAGAGGCAGAAATGTTTTTTAGAGAACCATCAGGTTAGGTGTTTTTGAAAATAGTTGAATAGATCCAACCAAATAATACTTATTAATGTTGTTTAGCCATTTTTCAGTCACATCCAACTCTTCATGACTCCAGTGGGGTTTTCTTAGTGAGGATACTGGAGTGGTTTGCTATTTCCTTCTCTAGCTCAGGAAACAGAGACAAATAGGATTAAGTGACTTGCCCAGGGTCACACAGCTGATAAGTGTTTGAAGCTAGATTTGAATACAGAAAGATAAGTCTTCATGACTTAAGGCCTGGTTCTCTATATACTGTGCCACCTAACTGCCCATTAATCATTAATGGTGCAATGCCAACTTTGAAAAAAAGTATTTGGTGGAGTTCTCCAGGCCATGGAGGATCTTGGTCATGAGAGGATCATACAATCATTGATTTAAAACTGGAAGGAATAGTAGAAGTCATCAGGTCCAGGCTTCCAATTTATAAAAGAGGAAACTGAGGCCTAGGGAGGCTAAGGGATATGACCATGGTCATACAGCTTATGAGGGTCTCAGGTAAAATTTAAACTCAGATTTTCCTAACACCAGGTTCAGCTCTCTGCCTTGCAAACTGTACTTCTTCTAGTATTTTATCAGTAGCATGTATAAGGGTATAGCAGGCATGTTTTTCAAATTTGATATAAAGCTAGGAGAGGTGACTCACAAATTGGATGCCAGAATCAGTTGTCCAAAATATCTCAACAGGTTAGACCATTCTGCCAATTCTAACGAGAATGTATTCTTCTTTTATTAAAAAGAATAATTTGAATAGGGATAAATGTAGCCTTAGACAAGTTCAAAAAATCAATCTCATGACTATAAGATGAAGGAAGTATGGCTAGACAAAAGTTCCTATTAAAATATATATTGTAGGGGCTTGGGAGGCAGCCGGTGGCTCAATGAATTGTGAGCCAGGCCTAGAGATGGGAGGTCCTGGTTCAAATCTGGTCTCAGACATTTTCTAGCTGTAGGATCCTGGGCAAGTCACTTAACCCCCATTGCCTAGCCTTTACTGCTCTTCTGCTTTGGAACCAATACTTAGTATTGTTTCCAAGATGGAAAGAAGAAAGAAAGAGAGAGAGAAAGAGAGAAAGGAAGAAAGAAAAAGAGAGAGAGAAATTTAACCCAAATCAACAAACACTTATAATTTATATTCATATAAAATTGAATTAAATAAAACATTTAGTACAGTGAAAAGTAGAATTGGCTTTATAATCAGAGGTCCTGGATTTGAATCATAGCAGTACTAATTATTTGTCTGAATCACTTTTCCTCTTGGTTTCAGTTTCCTCTATAAACTGAGGGGGTGGCTTTTAAATGAAAGATGGAAGGAAAAAAACCATTTATTGTGTACCAGGCACTGTGCTAAGTGCTTTACAAATACTATCTCACTTGATTCTTACAACTTGGAGAGGTAGGTGCTATTGTTATCCCCATTTTACAGATGAGGAAACTGAGCCATATAGAGGTTAAATCATTTTACTAGCAGAGGCTGAATTTGCACTCAAGTTTTCCTGACTCTAAGCATATAGCTCTCTGTCCACTGAATTAGCTAACTGCCTCTGGATGATTTCTAAGATCCTTTGCAACTCTATGTCTATGAACAAGCCTACCCCTCCAATTTTCCTCAAAGCAGTCTATGCCTTTCTAGATCTATAAACTTGAAAAATGCCAGTTTAGCTTACAACATCCTTTCTCAAACTTATTTCCTAAGAGCAAATCTCATTTGCCTTCAACTGAAGATGAAAAATAGAATTTCTTTCCTGCTGGGAACCTGGACTTAGAAATGGAACCAATGGAGAAAATCTGTGTCTAGGCATGAGGACTGAATCAAAAGAGGAACAAGACTGGGGCAGCCGCAAATGTCACACATGAAATCATAAGGCCCCACAGTTATTTTTTTTTCTTTTTCACTCTCCCTTGAATACATGGCGATGGTTAATTTTCAAGCATTGCAAATTTTGCACCCAAGCCAGCACCAATAGTGATTGGCTGAACAAATCCGAGCAAGTCTGGGAAATGATAGAAGGTGTGGTCAGAGCAGCTGGCTACCAGTGATGGCAGCTAAGAATTTCCTCTTTTGATTTTTGCTCCTCTTCAACACTTCCCCCAGTCCAGAACTTCCTCTTGAGTTATTGGTGCATAAAAGGCTTATTGCCCATCCCTACCTCGAGCACTATTTTTAGACACAATAAGATGATACTCATGATACATCGAAAGATGGGTCGATTTGCAATTAATGAGTCATATTGAAAGCATCCCATGAGAGGATTGTTGAACTGACAGCTGAATGAGATATCCTAGCATTAGAAAGGCAAAGAGGATGTTGCATGGTGGAAGGCACAGGCATGGCGCCCAATGGGCAAAAGAAGAACTGAGGCAAAAAGAGTTGAGTGATTTGCCCAAGGTCCCACAGCTAGTAAATATCTGAGGCCAGATTTGAACTCAGGAAGAGGAATCTTCCTGACTCCAGGTCTGGGACTTTATCCACTGTGCTTCAAGAATGAAAAGGAAGAACTCTACAAATCAGAAATCTTACCATAAGAAGCAACAACCATAATTATGACTTAAATGAAAAGCAATTGCTATCAAGTAAAATATTTGATGTTGACTTGGCTGAAACTGGACAAATGAGTAAGCATTGGTGATATTAGACAGCAGGAGTTAAAACAAATCACTCCATCAACACCTTTTCTGCCCATGCCTTTGCTTTATGCAGATATAGAAATTAAACTCCTCAGGAGACTGTCCACTCCATGAGGGCAGGGACTTTTACTGGGTCTTCATTCAAAGATGCCAAAGAGAAAAGAGGAAATAAATGTTATGGGTAATTATTTAGAAGGCTTTAATGATAAGAGTGACAAAGGGTCCTATGGCACATGATCTTCCTGCCTGCTCCAGTTACTTGTGTAGCTAATGGAATTTGGATAGAAGGAGGAAATACTCTTTATCTGAGGTAACCCTCCTCTAACTGCTTTAAGGGTGGCATGATATGGAAAAAAAAGAAACTACACTAGGGCTATTTGCATCTTCAAAAAACAGACCCAGAGGCAAATCAACAGTGGTGTTTTCCTGAGATGTGCTCATGCATGCTGGCCCCTTTGTCCCCTTTGAAGAAGAGGCCTTTGGGTTCCTTGGCAACATCCCAGCTTGCAAAAATGAGGAGTATAAGTATAGAAACACTACATTAAGAATGTGGTGGAAAGATCAAGAACTTGTATATGAATCCCAACTTTGATGCTCACTGGCTCAAGACCTTCCCCTCCTCTGCCACAGTTTCCTTATCTGTAAAATGAGGAGGTGGCATCTGATGATATCTAAGACCCTTTCTGGTTTCCATATGATAAGGTCTATTATGGTTTAACATTTCCTAGAAATCCCATGTGTGCTTATTTGCCTGGATTTGAGTCCTTGTGCCATTACTTAGCTGCACAACCTTGAGAGAGTCACCTTACTTCTGGGAGCCTCATTGATCTCATCTGTAATATTTGCACTGCCTGCCTTTTTGGCTTTTTGTGTGGGTCCAATTAAATGTGCTTTTATCCATTTTGTCTATATAAATGTGAGTTGTTTCTATGTTACTCAGTATTATTATTATAAGAGTAAACCAGCCTGATCTGATCTGAGAGCTACACTCTGCCGATGGAAAAGTTGTATGTCTGTTTCTGAGTGTGATAGGAAATAGTTCTTCCATTGGGTACATGGGGAAAGGGAGAAATAAGTGTTGCAGTGTTTGCAGTTATTCGACAAACAAGTAATTATAATGCCTTGACTATGTGCCAGGCATTGTGTTACATTGAAGATACAAAGAAAGAGAAAGTTCCTGCCATCAAGGAACTCACATTCTATTCTATCTGGAAAGGCAACATATTTATAAATTGGTACCTACAAGTAATAAATACAGAGTAGATGGAAGGCAGCCCCTAGAGAGGAAGGCACAGGCAGATGAAAGAACAAAGAAAGCTACAAAAATGCATTTCCTGATGATGCCTCCAGAAGAGGGAGGTGAGTAAGGAATCCTTTTCTGAGCACTGGTTTAATGATCTAGAATTGAGATTGATCTCACTGAAGTATCTCCCCAGAGACAGATACAATTTGATCCCCCCAAATGACTTGGCATGCCATCAGACACGGAAGACTACTCTGAGCTTTGTTACAGTCTCTAAATGTCCAGGGTGCAGACTCTGGGCTCTGCCTGCCTATTCATGCAGTTGAATTAGCTTTGTTCTTAGATTTCCCTCTCCAATCTCCCCGGCTTTGAAAGAGGTTTGGCTGCCTCAGTAGAGAGAGAGTCACTAAGAGCTGCCCTAGATGCAAGATATTTGTATCTGCCTGTGTTTTTGTCCAAACGTATGAATGTGTGTATACAAAGAAAAAGGAATAGATATCAAATGTAATATTAGATGTCAACGCTTTTGAAATGAAATGAATTCTCTAATGAGAACCCAGCTGATCTCAGGGATGGGTGGAGGAAGTGATGAAGAGAGCAGCACATCTATTCTCTCTCTTCCCCTGATGCAGAGAAGATGGCTGCATGGCATGGACCAAGTTCAAGTTCATGGAGGAATTCTCTCTGCCTTTAGGTCAGAATAAATTAGCCTTTTGTTTAGGGGTCTTCTTTGCTAAGACAGCCAAAAACTCCTAGAAGATAAAGCCTGGATCTGGTAACATTGAAAAGAAACAGGGGCAAGCAGACTCACGATGAATATGTTCAAAGTTAACTAGTGAAAGAAAGCAAATGGACTGAGTGTCTAGAGATGGGTCTCTTCAGGGACAAAGCCACTAATGAGTAAAGTGACCTTTGGTAAATCAAGTCCCCGTTCTGCAACTTAATTTGCTTATCTCTAAAATGAAGGATTCAAATGGATTGGATGTTGTCCAATGTTTTTTCTAGCCATATGAATCATTCTGCCTCCCCCAGTTTTGAAAGAGTTCAAGAATGGGCAAGGTTAGATGGAATATGGGTGGAGAGTGAAAAGATGACAAAATTTACTGGAAAGAACACTTGAGGAAAGAGGAGAAGCAGATCTAAATCTTCACTGACTCATTCAATCAACATTTTTTGAGCAACTGCTATTGGAGGCTCCATGCTATGTGCTATGGGGAGAGAGAAAGGTAAAGACTGGGTCTTTGCCCTCAGAGAGCTTGTATTCTTAGCAGAAGGAGCCAAATATAGAAAGAACTTCAACACAAGTCATGGTGTGACCATTGAAGGGGATATATTCTTTGTTGCTGCTGCCATGTTGTATGCTTGCTTAGAATTCATTTAACTGCTTTGGACATGAATTTCTTTAGTTGTCTATGAAGATAATTTTACATTTCTCCCTCTCTACTAAAGGAGATTGGGAAAAAAACATTACATTTGCTTTAAATAATTAAAAATTGAGGGAGCATTTCACATTTGCATTTTCTCTTTTTGTCATCTGCTTCCTGGTGGTCTATTTGTGATTTTTGCTTTAGTTTTTTTAGGATGAAGTCAATAAAGTGCCAGGCCTGGAGTCAGGAAGACTTGACTTCAAATCTGGCCTCAGATATTTATTAGCTCTGTGATCCTGGATAACTCACTGAACCATCCAGCCTCAGTTTCCTTATATGTAAAATGAAGTAGGGAAGGAAATGGAAAACCACTCCAGGTATCTTTGACAAGAAAACCCCAAATAAGGTTCTGAAAAGTCCAAAACAACTGAGTTGATTGAACAAAAAGAGCATCTGAAAACAGAAATTCTTCATTTCTGAATGAGCCTAGTGTAGTGTAATGGATAGAGCACTGGATTTGAGTCAAGAAGATCTTAGTTTCAATCTAACTTCAGACATTTACTATCTTTGTGACCTTGAACAAGGTTCTCTGAACCTTGGGTTCTTCATCTGTTCAAAGGGAATAATGATAGGCTCTTGCCTCTATAATAGGAATGATATGAAGATCAAATTATATAGACCATATAAATTGGTTTACAGACCTTAAAATGCTCTGTAAATGTCAGTTTTTATCATTGTCTCTTTCTCTTTACATCTTGATCTCTACCATCCAGTAAATATGAACTACTGAGAGCTTTGTTCAATCATATCTAAATCTTTTTGATCCCATTTTGGGTTTTCTTGGCAATATTATTTGAGTAGGTTGCCATTTTCACCTCTAACTCATTTTATAGATGCAAAAACTGAAATAAACAGAGTTAAGTGACTTATCCAGGGTCACATCACTAATAAGTCTCTGAGATCAGATTTGAATTCACAAAGATGAATCTTCCTAACTCCAGATCCAGTATCTATCCACTGCCCCTCCTAGCTACCCCACTTGAGAGGAGGGTCTGGTTTTCATTTTGTTTTTGTATTGACAGTACCTTCCAAAACAGAAGGTAAGGATTTTTTAAAAAATTAAGTGTCTAATTGGATGAGTATAATAATCATTCATAATAATAATGAAAATAACTAGTATTTATATAGTACATTGTGCTAGGCACTGTGCTAAGTGCTTTACAATGATTTAATTTGTTCTTTGCAAAAACATCTGGAGGTAGGTGCTAATATCCCCACAGAGAGGTAGGGATAATAATATCCCTGCTTTAAAGATGAAGAAACAAAGACAAACAAGAGATTAAGTGACTTGCCCAGGGTCACACATAGCTATTAAGTGTCAGGTCAGATTTGAAGTCAGGAAAATAAATCTTCCAGACTCCAGGATTGGCATTCTATCCACTGAGCCACCAAGGTGCCTTTCCATAGAAGTCTTCAAAAGCCTGGATACCTACTTTCTGGGTGTATTATAGTAAGGGTTCCTTTTGGGTAGAGGGTTTGACTAGAGCAGCTGTAGAATGATAAATATTTAATAACCAATTTCCTTGGTGGGGAAATAACAGATACACTTTTAAGTTTGATTTCCATTATTAACATTTTCTCCATAACTTTTTAAGTCTAGACAATCAACCAAAAACTAAATCAAGCCTTAATTTGTAACTAGCTGATATCCAAGGTGTACATGTTCACACTGAAAACTTAACAGTTGGTTCTGAACTACAAGGTCACCGAGGTCCCTTCCAACTCTCAAATTCTGTGATTTTGTGAAAATCAGTCTCGTTTTTATAGTGTCATACGTCTTTGACCCCACACTCTATTTCTTCATCTTTTTTTTTAATCTGCCTTGATTCCTGGAGGCACTTAGCTATTTCTAGTAATCAAATCCAACTTTCAAAGAACCAAATCTTGCCGAGGAAACTGGCAAGGCTGGATGCCAATTGTCAATGAGTTTCTCCTGATAAGTAAGGGTAGACTAATTGTAAAAAAACACATAACTCCCAAAAGAGACAACTCTCCTCTTCTGGTGTTTGTTACAAAATCCATATAAAGAATTTCTGGCATGTTTCTCGCAAAACATATGTATGTACCAATCAACATTATAATACAGTATCTTTTTTTTCTAGAAGCATTGGGAATCAATCCTTTTTTATGTGCTACCCACCTGTTCTTCCTCCCTGATACTGTGTGATCTTGGCCAAATAACTTCCTCTCTCTAGGTCTGAATTTTCTCATTGGAAAAGTGAGAGATTTAGACCAGATGATTTCTACAGTTTCTCAGGTAACTCTCTAGGCAGATGAAACTTAAATATTTATCTGTAGACGACACGTACAATCACCTTGTGAAGCCATCACACGGCAAAGGATATTAGGTTGAAGGAATTAAGGCTATGTGATTTAGGGAAAAAAGACTTCAGGGTCACACGATGCCTGGTTTCAAGGATTTGAAAGGATGTCACATGGCAAAGGTAATATATTATTTCTGCTTGACCCCAAAGGCTAGAATTAGGAACAATGGCAGATGTGGTGAGGGAGGGAACGCAGGGGCACTTCTACATTTGGACTTGATTCAGTAAATGCTCCCTAATCATCAGACCTGCCCTACAGTAACAATGGCAAATGTCATTTATGTAACACTTAAAATTTTTCAAAATGCTCTATATATGCTTTTGAATTTGAGCCTCACAACAACCGCACAAGATAGTGAGAAAAATAATAATTGAAGGAAACATTCTATAAGGGTGAGTGAGTTACTTATGGCCATACAGCTCTTACGTGTCAGAAGTGGGATTCAAATCCAGGATGTATTCATTCCAAAATCCAACACTCTTTCTACATAATTACATAACAGAATACTTTGAGAGGTAGTAGGTACCCCATAACTGGAAGTCAAAAAGAAGAGGATGGATGATTCCCAGGCAAAGTCAAATGATCCATTATAAAAGAGCTTCTTGCCTAGGCAGGGGAAACAATAGATTTCTGAAGTCCCTTCTAACTCGGAGGAACCATGATTCCTTGATTCAGATTCTGATAAATTTCAGATAAAGGAAGGAATAGAAAAAATCAGGATATTTTTAAAAGATTTAATTTTAGACTTTTTATAGACTAAATTAAATAAATGGTTCTGATCCACCTACTTCATGAACTTTTCAGAATTTCCTGAATTCTAATAATGTGTGTGTCACTGAATGTGTATAATTTTCCTTCCTTTAAAATGAGAACCACCCAACGTTTAGAGTGGAAACAATGTTAGAATAGTCAGATTTATGGAAATAGTGCTGTCTTTACCATCACCTTAACAGTAATACACAACCAAATGTGTGGCTTATTGCTCTCTAGCTCTAGTGAAATTCAGATTACTCAAGACAACTGAGTAGTAATATGTCAACAGTCATTTGGCATAGGAGGGTATCAGAAGTCAGCAGCTAACAGAATAAGCAAAGACTAGGACCAGAGTTGCATTCAGTGCTGTCTCTGACTGCATTTTATCTATTCTGCTATTGTTCATTTTAGCTAGTTCAAGGTTAGACTGGAAGTCAGAAGACCTGGGTTTGAGAGCTCTGTTAAAAACAACTGACTAGAGGGCAGCTGGGTAGCTCAGTGGATTGAGAGCCAGGCCTAGAGAAGGGAGGTCCTAGGTTCAAATCTGGCCTCAGACACTTCCCAGCTGTGTGACCCTGGGCAAGTCACTTGACCCCCATTGCCTACCCTTACCACTCTTCTGCCTTGGAGCCAATACACATGACTAGGTGACATTGGGCAAGTCACTTGACTTTTCAAGTTCTCCATGCCCTCATCAATAAAACAAGAGGATTTGACTAGGTAGTCTCTAAGCTCTCTTTTCACTTTGATTCTGTGACTCAGCCTTCTTCAAGCTGTAAATGCTATGCTTCAGCCTAGGAAAAAATCGTTCATTTGAAAATGTCTGATGAAAGTTTCTAAAACACATAGAAAATAGGCTTTCTTTGGGGAGGAGGAAATGGGGGGTGGGGAGGAATAAGTTTGATCCTTTAATTTCTTTTAGTTCTAGCAGTGACTTAATTGAATGCCAGTAATATATTCCTTGACTTTCATAGATTCATAGAACATCAGATAAGGAAGAGACCTTATAACATCAAATGTGAGACTATAAAGCATAGAATATTGAACTTAGACTGAACCTTAGAAGGAATACTTTTGGAATGCAAACAACCTGAACTGGGAGAAACTTAGAAAATAGAATACTAGAACTGAGAGAACATGGAATGTCAGATTTGGAAAAAACCTTAGAAGGTATAATGTTTAAAGAGAGCCTGCCAGAACTAGAATGATCTTTATAACAGTAACAAAAATCTACAATATTAGAGCTGGATGTCACCTTCAAGCTCAACTATTCCGATCCTCCCTATTTTAAAGAAGAGGAAAAGGAAACCCAAAGGGGTAAATTGACCTGTCAAGTCATGGATCCATTTCTTGGCAGACCCAGGCTTTAGGACCCAGGTGTCTTCATACAAGTTGAATGTACTTTTCACTTGTACATGGTGTTCTTGAGGCAGTCATGCCATTTTCTACAAGAATTCCAAAACTCAGGAACATTAAAAAAATGTTATATTGGGCATAAACAAGAATCTATGCCTCTCAATTGTGCCTGTGACAGTTCCACCAAGGGATTTTGGCAGTTCTTGGAAACTGTTCCCAGTAAGTTCCTTGAGGGCAGAGATTATTTCATTTCTATCTCTGTATCCCCAGTGCCTGGCATATCGTTATTTATTGATTGATGTCAACATACAAAAAAAATTCCACTCTCTCTCTACCCCGAACCAAATTCTTTATAAATTATTTATCCATCTACTCCCTTACTCCATGAGATCTTGAATTAATCCATGGGCTCTGGGAATTTATTTACCTGAGAAACTAGCACAGATAGCAATGCTAGCATCACTTACTCCTTATCAACAGTGCTCCCTTTGTACTTTGCCATCAGCTGCCCTAGCACAGCTGTACTGGTTGCTCTTTTCTGTGGCCACAGAACCCACAGGCACATATAGTTAATTTACCATTTTGATCTCTTTTTATTCCTTTGGGAACTCAACAGAAACTCCCTAGGATCATTGGTTTAGAATTGTAAGAAACCTGGGAGATAACCTAATGGACTCCTCTCATTTTACAAATCAGTAAACTGAGGCCCACGTAGCTTAAGTGACTCATCAAAGAGCTTATAATTCAAAACATCAGATCCAAAGTCCCCAGCACCAAAGTCAGTTTTCTTTCTACTGTAATGTACTGCCTCTTTTCCTTCAGCAGGAATCCTAATAATCTCTAAGAAACCTCAAAGAATAATGGAGCACAGAATGTTAGACCTAGAAGAACAGCCCTCTGATATCATCTTACAAATGAGAAAATAAATGTTAAAAGAGGGCACAGTCAATAGCAGAGCTGGAATCCAGTTCTTCTGATTTAATGTCCAACCTCATGATTGTTGGGCAGGCAAGCATGGTTCCCTGGTCCTCCTGAGGGAGCTCTCACTTATATGGAATGAGCTGCTGGAAAGACCATACACTGAACTAATAGTCCCAAAGAAATTGGACTTACCCATTGGGCCAGGCAGAGGTCTCTCAGGTGGTGCAGTAGATGTCTTCATGCTGTTGCCCATCTCTCTTGCTTGATTACTCGCTCTTGGCTTAGAAGAAGCAGCTTCAAAACTAAGACAGAGGAAACACACACTCAAAGATGGGCTGGCACCAAGTTCCCGGGATAGAGAATGACCCAATTTAGAATGCATAGTGTATCATTTTTATTTTAAAGAGAGACTTGTTTCTTGAAAGATGATGTTTTTATGTGATGATGAGATTTGTGTGTGCTGGTTAAGCTTAGCAACTCAAATTGTTTTATCAGGGGAACGGCAGAGGAAAAAAAAAAACCGCAGAGAGGGAAGTCGCTAACAAATGCTGTTTGTAGCAAAAGTTTCCATTACTTCTGTGCCTCAAGCTGAATGCAGTAAAAAACCTGAAGACAGCTTTGGGGAACAAGGGGTGGAGTTTGAGAAACATCAGCATTTTGAATCATCTATGAAATACATCTTTGTTACTTAAAAGATCTGTGACTGTCGCTATGACCCATCTACTGACACAGATCAAAGCCAATTCATGACTTAAGAGATGTTACTTGAGAATTGCTGTGGCCCCAAAACATCACTCTGTCATCAGAATTATCCCGTCATCAATGTGATGATAAAACCCTTCCAAGGTATCCAAACCAAACCATCACTGGGATAGTACATGAAGCCCTCTGGGTTGAAAGAGGTACCAAACTTTATACTCCACTAGCACAGCCTTTAAGAAACTGGGGTTTCCTCCATTGCATGTTGAGGCATCAAATGAGAATTGTAGTGGAAGCAACTGATACCATGTCTATCACTGTCAAATGTCGACCCATGGTCATTTGCTCCCAGGAAAATAATCTCTCTCAGGTACAAAAAGACTATAATAATTCAAGCATGTTACTGACTCCCTATTGTCTCCCCCAAAGCAAAGGACTCCCTATTGTCTACAAAGAGAAGTTTCTACACCTAAGCCTGACATTCAAAGTCTTCTACGTACCAGCCACAACTTATCTACCCAAGCTTAGTTTATACCAACCTCCTCCTATTCTCCATTCTAGTCAAACTGGACTATTCTCCACCCCCACCCCCATTTCCTTCCTGGCTTCTCCCACCTGCATTTTGCTCACTCCTTTCACTATAAGAGGAATAGACTCCCTGTTTACCCCCCATTTCCATATATTGAAACCCCTTACTCCCTTAAATGCCCAGCTCAGGTGCCACCGCCTCTAGAAAACATTCCTCCAGCTCCTATCTACCTTCCTGAGTGAAATTGTTCTCTCTCATCCTCTCCTAACAATTTCTCACTCTTTCCTTTTCCCCAATCGCCCTCTGCCTTGGATCATCATTCCTATTTGTATTCAAATGATGAATCCACTCAGGAACAAGCATTTATCAAACGATGCACTCAACGAGTTTAAAACTCAAATAGTCCTCTTGTGTACAAAGATCATCAAATAAGGGATTATTGGTCAGGTTCATTTGTAAAAAAAAATGATTGTTAAAAACACATCGAAAAGCTCACAAAGGCAAGCTTAAAAAATGCCAACTTTCCAAAGTCTGGAACCAGAGTTGTGAGGCTCACACACACTCCTCAGTAATATCTCAGGAGGCAGATATTATTGAGTGCTTGGAATACAAATACAAAGAATGGGGCAAACCCTGCTCTCAAAGAGTTTACATTCTGGGGATGTAATATCAGCCTTCGTGTTCTATTCTAGTACCATTTCCTCTTTGCCCACCACCATCACTACCACCATCAGATTGGATCGTAAGCGCCTGGAGCAGTGGTTCCCAAACTTTTTTGGCCTCCACCCTCTTTCCAGAAAAAAATATTACTTAGTCCCCTGGAAATTATTTTTAAAAAAATTAATAGCAATTAATAGGAAAGATAAATGCACCTGTGGCCATCACCGCTCCCCTGGATCGCTGCAGCACCCACTGGGGGCGGTGGTGCTGGCGCCCACTTTGGGAATCACTGCCCTAGAGCATAGGGAATAAATCTTTTTCATATTTGTAACCCTAGCGCTAAACACAATTGCTAAATTGAATTGGAGTGTAAGAATCTTATTTAACGAAGCTGGCATAACCCAGAGAGACAATCCATTTCATGAACACATCCCATGATCCACAGGCAGGAGCTATAAGTTTAAATTTCGCCAACCACTAAATTAATTTCTAAACTTATTAAGCATCTCTTATGTGCGATGCCTTCCATTCCCCCAAAGAAAAAGGTCCTAAAAGGGCCTCTTTAACTTCAGTTAATTGATGAACGAATTTCAGAAGCTTATAGGGAGCCTCTTTTTAGCATCCAGAGGAAGCATTTCATGAGATGAGGGGGAGAAATGGACCAACTACAGCCAAGCTTTGCTCTCCTGGGACCTGGATCCAGCCTTGGGACAATCCTCCTCCAGCTTTCTCACATTTTCCAACTTCCTATAGCCTTCCTATGGGAGGAAATAATAGAATCTATGAGTGGGAAAAGGAAGCTAGATGGTGCAAGACAAAGAGCACTAGACTAGGAGAGAGAAAGGAGAGAAGACGGAGAACCATCGCTATAATACCTACTCTGTGCCAGGCACTCTGCTAAGTGCTGTTTATAAAAATATTTTCTCATTTGATCCTCACAACAACCCTGTTGGAGTAGGTGCTATTATTACCCCCTTTTTACAGTTGGAGAAACTGAGGCAAACAGAGGTTAAAGTTGACTTGCTCAGGATCACATAGCTACTGAGTCCAGATCGGAATTCAGGTGCTACTGCTTCATTAGCTGCCTCCAATAAAACCCAAGTTTGAATCTTACTACTTATCGGCTATGTGTCCCTCAGCAAATCCCATAACCTCTAAGGTTCAGACTCCTCATCTGTAAAATGGGGACAATAAAAGCTCTTTGAAAACTTTAAGGCATTATATGAATGCTGGTGATTTTTATTATTAAGCCTCTCATTTTATAAATGAGGAAACTAAGGTCCAAATCAATTATAGAGGATTAAGGACTGACCATGTTCCCTGCACTATGCTGTGCTAAATGATGGAGATTCAAAGACAAAAGTGAAACAGTTTCTGCCCTCTAGGAGCTTCCATTCTATCAGAGGAGAGATCATATACTTATATATGTATATATACAATGTAAACAAAATGAATAAGAGGTAGTTTGAAAAAGACGATTTGCCCAAGATCACAGAACTTATTAATGAGGTTGTCATTATTGTTGTTGATACTTAGTCATTTCAGTCATGTCTGACTCTTTATGAACCCATTTTGGGGTTTTCTTAGCAAAGACACTAAGACAGATGAGGAAACTGAGGCAAATAGGGCTAAGTGATTTGCCCAGGGTCACACCAACAGTGTCTAAGGCCAGTTTTGAACTCAGGAAGATGAGTCTTCCCGATTCCAGGTCTAGCATTCTATTCACTGTGCCAGCTGGCTGCCCCAATAATTAATTAATGAAAATTGATATGTATCTATTAGGAAATTCCATAATAATCTCTTAAGAATTGGAGTGTTTTCTTTACAAAGTATTTTATATTCATCATTTAACAATGAAAACTAACAAGCATTTAAGTGCCTTCTTTGTGCTAAGCACATGCTAGGTTCTAGGTTCTGGGAATATCAAAACTAAATTAAATATTTTCTACCCTCAAAGAGCTTATATTCTGCTAGGGGGAGGGACATGCAATATACACAGTACGCGCACACATACACACACACACACACACACACACACACACACATCAGGAAAGACTCCCCATAAAAGGAAGCCTTTAAGGGAACCAGGGGTCCCAGAGAAAGTATTTGAACCTCACAACAACCCTTTGTGGTAGGTAGGGCAAAAATTAATGCTCTCTGGGATTGGATGATGAAAATGAGGCATCTCAAAGACTAATGATTTTCCAAATTTTGTCTTGCTATGTGGTACAACCAGTGTATTGTGAGTAAGACTAGGACAGCTAGGTAGTATGCTCGATAGCTAGATGACCCAGTGAATAGAATGCTGGGTTTGGAGTCAGAAAGACCCATCTTCCCGACTTCAAATCCAGCCTTGGTTGCTTACTAAATGTATGACTCTGGGCAAGTCACTTAACCTTGTTGGCCTCAGTTCCTTCATCTGTAAAATGAGCTGGAGGAGGAAATGACAAAACACTTCAGTATCTCTGTCAAGAAAACCCTAAACAGAGTCACAAAAAGTCTAACACGACTAAAATTATTGAACAACAAGAACATTCATATTAGAACAGTAAAAGCAGAGGGCAAACCAGCGTGACCATTGACCCTAGAAACCTGAGAGCAGCACAGGGAAAAGCAAGGATTTTCAGACCCTCCCCCACCAAATAAGTTCATTTTTCCTTCTGGCATATGTTTCTTGCATTATTCTTTCCCATTTTTAGCCTCTTTATGACATTTAGGCAAATCAATACAAATCACTCAACAATTTCCTTATGGAGAAGCTGATTTTAGCCCTCTGGAATATACCAGCTTGGTTCATAAAGAAAGAAGAAAGAATTTAAGCCTTTTTGGAGTGTTGACTCAGTTGACAAATACGTATCTGTTAATAGTTATCAGAGGCATGGTACTGCAGGAGGTACTTTGGGGCAATAGATTAAAGGCTTGGCATGGTTCCTGCCCTCAGGGAGCACAAAGATTTCTCTTGAGTTTATGACTAATAACATCAGCCAACATTTATCAGAACCTGTGCCGAGCGCCATATGCAGCCATATAAGAGCTGTGTAAATGTCACCTGTTCTTACCATATCACAAAGGAAAGATCATGTTATAGTGAAAAGAAGGCTGGTCTTGGATCCAAAAAGACCTGAACGTAAATCCTAGCTCTGACCAATGACAGGTGTAGGGCATTAGACAATTAACAACATTTTAGTGCTCCCCACTTTCTAAGACTAAGTCAGGGAGAGCTGTCAAATCTTCATAAGTAGAACTTCCACACTGGAATTTCCCACCTTGATGAAATCTCCTTTTCCCACCATCTCCCATACTAACTACCACCAAAACAACCACAAAGTAGTGAAAAGAAACAAAATGGAGTTCTTCTGAGCTGTGGGACGGATGGATTTCCAGTCAAGAGACCTGACCCCAAATCCTACATTGCTCATTCCTTACTTGGGTGGAGTTGGACAGATTAATTCATAAGCTCAGGCTTTAGTTTCCTCATACATAAAATGAGATATTGTACTACATGACTTCTCGGGCCTCTCCGAGGACTAGAATTCTCAGATTCAGGCTTCTTGGTTTCACTTGGACTGTTCACTCATTTCAGTTATGTCCAATTCTTCATGACTCCATTTGGAATTTTCTTAGCAAAGATGCTGGAGTAGGTCACCATATCCTTTACTAGCTCATTTTATAGATGTAGAAACTAAGGCAAATAGAGTTAAGGGGCTTACCCAGAGTCACAGAGCAAGTAAGTGTCTGAGGCCAGATTTGAACTTGGGTCTTCCTAATTCTAGACCCATCACTCTATCCACTGTGGCTCCCACCTGTCCATCACGGCCTCCAATGGATCTCTTGGTGGGGAAAAGCATTTAGAAGATACAGAAATGATCATTCTTTCCCTATATTATCTGATTAGATCATAAACTCATCAGGATCAAGCTTATGTATTGATGCTCTGAAGACTGAATAGCCAAGCATCTTTTAGAGAATTCCCAATGTTAATTAGCATATAGCTTTTATATTCATTCATGTGTACATTCCGTCTTCTTGGATAGAGTGAAAGTTCTTTGAGAACAACAACTGTGAAATAACAGTTTTTGAATACCTATTACCCAACACACAAATACTTATTAATAATTGTTTGATGGACTATTTAATATGCTCAGGTTAGAACTTACATACTAAATGTGGAGAGTGTATGGAGACCTTTGAAAGAGAAGAAGCCTCATTTTGCCCTTATCTTGCATGAATATTGCTGTAGCTAGAGGCGATTATGGGAGAAAAGCCAAGAGGCTGCTAGAATTGATGGAAAAATCTAAATGAGGGGAGGTAGGTAGCCTGAATACAGGAGGTTCTGGGTCCAAATGTGACCTCAGACTCTTACTACTTCTGTGTCTTTGAACAAGTCACTTAACCTCATTTGCCTAGCCCTAACCTTCTGCCTTAGAACCAATACTAAATGTTGACTCTAAGACATAAAGTAAGGGTTTAATTTAAAAAAGAAAAAGAAAATTGGACTTAGAGATAGCTACACAGAGTAGTGAACAGGGTTCTGAACTTGGAAACAGGAAGACCTGAATTCGAATACTACCTTGGGCTTTAACTGGATCATCCTGGGCAAGTTACTTAACCTTAACCAGCCTTGGTTTCTTCATCTTCAAGATGGGTGTGATAATAACCCTAAATAGCAATAGGGTTGTGATGAAGTTCAAATAAGATCTCTATAAAGCACCAGACAAATGTTAACTATTATAAGTTAGGAAAATGTCTTTCTACTGACATCAATTAAAATTCATTCATTCTTTAACAAACTTTTATTTTACTAGGAATGATTGGAAACACAGACAGTCCTTTCCTTTGAATCATTCTTACTCTAGTAGAAGAAATGGACAGAAATAACTGTAATAAGAACCAGGAAGAGAGAGAGAGAGAGAGAGAGAGAGAGAGAGAGAGAGAGAGAGAGAGAGAGAGAGAGAGAGAGAGAGAGAGAGAGAGAGAGAAATTGAGAGAATTTTA
>NC_058130.1:684361950-684372955 GCF_016433145.1 Gracilinanus agilis
CATTCTAATGTTGGAGGCCACAGAGGAGGAAAAAAAATCTGCTATATACATAACTCCAAAATGGTCAGAGCTATATCCCTGCCCTGTGGCATTTTCTTTCCTTAAAATGTAAATGACATAGAAAAAAATCAGTTTTAAAAGCAATGAAAACTGGATTCCCAGAATCATAAACTTTTTTTCTCCTTTAAATCAAAGAGACTTTAGACTCCTAAATGATATAGCAACAGTACTTGGATGAACATGTCAGGAGATGTAACTCTAGATATCCAAAGGAAAAGTCTAGTTAAGGCCTGCATTGCCCTGGCTATGAGCTTAAGAGAAAAAAGGAGAGGAGAAATATAGTTCAGGGGTATTTCGATGAGATGTGTTTTATTGACTGATCTAAAAATTACATTGTGCCCTTTCCCTATCCTTCCACTCTACCACAGCTCCATCTTTTTAGTGACTACCATGTTGTTATGGTACCATTTTCTGCACCAATTCTTTTTCTATTCTCCTTTGACTCTGAACAACCAGGGACTGTGATCCTAAGAGGTATATGGTCAACTCCTCAAAGGTTGGGAACATGGATCCCATCCTACCCTCTTTATAACTATTTGTGAGGCTTGTCTCTAGCCCTACCACATCTACCCTTTTTCTCCCACTCTCTAATTTTATCTCTTTTATCTGCTTGACAGGTTTCCAGAGTTTTCCCTTCAGGGCATTTATAACCTGAAAACAACCCAGGCACCAATAGCAGCAGCTGCAGGGATGCCATTGGAACTATCCCCCCACCCCCACTCTGAGATTGTTCCCAAGATCATCTCACAGCCCATGCCTCACGAGGTGAGCGGGCACGAATGGGTTGGAGTCTGTGTCATGGTTTCATAATATTATCCTTCCCAAAACAACCAACCCTTTCATAAACTTCACTATTATTAATGAGGGGACCACCATCCAGGTCCACCACCTTGGTGTCATGTTTAGCTCCTCTCTATCCTTCACCCCACATTTCCAATCAGCCACCAAATCTCATCATTTCTGCCTCTGTGACATCTCTCTCATCTGCCTCTGTTACTTTATTCACATAGCCATCACCTAAGTTCAGGTCCTCATCAACTCCAGCCTGGACTATTCTAGTAGCCTTTAAAAAACAAACTAACAACCCTTACATTCTGTCTTAAAATCAATACTAAGTATCAGCTGCAAGGCAGAAGAGTTATAAGGGCTAGGCAGTTGGGGTTAAGTGACTTGCCCAAGATCACACAGCCACTAAGCGTCTGAGGTCATTGTTGAATGCAGGACTTCCCATCTCCAGGCCTGGTTCTCTATCCACTAAGTCATCTAGCTATCTCAAATATTATTGGATCAAATATCATTTCACTTTTATTTCATCTTTTTTTATTTTCAATTTTTGAGTGAGTTTTACAATATAAACAATTATTGGTAGAAATGTGCATTAATACATTTTAATTCAAAGTAAATACATGTGTATGTATATGTATGCATATATTTTTCTTTGCCAAAAGATATTTTACCTTATAGGAGTATGTAGTCAGTTTTGGAGATTGTTGATACAGAAGATGGAATCAACGTTCTGGGTTACACTAGAGAGCAACACTATGACTAATGGCTAGAAGTTTCAGGGAATCATAATAATAATACTCATATCTAACATTCATATATTGTTTACTATGTGTCAGGCACTGTGCTAAGTACTTTATAATTTTTATCTCATTTGATCCTCACGACAACCCTAGAAAGATACTATTATTATCCCCATTTTACAGACGAGGAAACGGAGGCAAAGTGAGGTTTAATTGTCTTGTCCAAGGTCACACAGCTAGTAAGTTTATGGGGTTTCATTTGAATTCAGGCCTTCCTGACTCCAAGCCTACCCCTCATTGCAAGAACCCATTGCGCCACCTAGGTACTAAAATGTCCTATTTTACTGGCGAATCTATAAATTAGAAAACATGGATGTTTTGACTCCAAATCCAGTAAACTTTCCATTATTATGCAACAATGTTTTTGTAAATGTAATGATTTATGAATTCCAACCTCTTGATATTGCAATTTACTTTCTTCTGATGTTCATGGTTGCTGGAAAGTCAAGAAGTGACCACATCACAGGTTTTATAGTCTGGCTAGTCCTGTTTAAAGTTTCCTTTTACAATTAGGAACCAGAATGATGCTCAATGCCAGAGAGTCTCAGAGACTGACTAGCTCAATGTATATATGTGACTAGGAATCCATACTATTTACATTCCCTACCAAGACTCGCTGGGTTTTTGCTTCTAGTAAAGGGCACCTCATTCCTTCCTAAAGGCATATCCATTCCACTTCTGGGTAGCTCTTGTGATTAGGAAGTTTTACCAAGCCTAAACCTGTCCCTTGACAACTTCCATCCATCATTCTTAGTTTTTCCCTGTGAGGCCAGCCACTACAAGTCTAATCCTGAACAGTCCCTTCGGTTACCAGGATAGGGAAATGATGCACCCCTACCCCAACTCTGAAATGTTCTCTTCTTCAGGCTAACTATCCCCAGTTCCTTGAACTAAAACACAACATGGTCTAGATTCCAGGCTTTCCACCATCTTCTTTGTCTTCCTCTGGACATTCTCCAGCTTATCAAAGTCTTCTCTAAAGTGTGGCACTCAGAACTGAATAAAAATACTCCAGAGGCACTTGTATGGGCTCAGTACAGAGAAACTATCAGTCCCCTAGTCCTAGACTCAGTGAGTATCTCATACTTTAGCTTAAGAATATACTAGCTTTGTTAGCTTCCTTATCACTCTATTCCCTTATACAAGTTTGACATCCTCAAATCTCTTTAAGAAGAATCATCATTGGGGACAGCCAAGTGGCTCAGTGGATTGAGAGCCAGACCTAGAGATGGGAAGTCCAGGATTCAAATTCCTAGCTGTGTGACCCTGAGGAAGTCACTTAGCCCCCATTGCCTACCCTTACCACTCTTCTTCCTTGGAACCAATACACCATATTGATTCTAAGTTAGAAGGTAAGGACTTTTTAAATAATTAATTAAAAAAGAAGAATTGTTGCTTAGTCCTTTCTCCTCCCCCAGTCTTATAGTTGTGAAGTTGATTTTTTTTAACTCAACTACAAGGCTAAGCATTTATCCCTCTTAAATTTGACATTTAGATTAGATTTAACCTAATATTCCTGTCTGAGATCTTTTAGGGCCTTGACTTTGTCATTTAACATGCTACCGATTATTTTCCCAGTTATGTGTCATTTGAAAATTTACCAGGCATTCCATTTATTTCTGTTTCCAAATTCTTGATAAAAAATGTTCTATAGCACAAATCCCTGGGCACTCCCCTGGAAGCTTTCCAAGTTAATAGAGAATGTTCAATGACTAGTCTCTAGGCCTTTCTATTCAAACAGTTTAGAATTCATCTAACTAAATGATTATCTAACCATGTTTAATAATACCAAAGAGACAGAATGTTGTTTTTTTCTTCATGCTACTTATTCAAAAGGAGCTTGTCATTCTTCAGAATACATCTAATACTTCTCATAAAAAAGTTTCTCACAAAAAGCATTTATTGGATATTGCTAAAAGTATCTCCCCCCACTTTAACTCCCCCAAAATGAAAGGAAGCTCTGCCTAATGAATGAATTATAAAGCTTAGAATTTGTAGAGTATACATGATGTTGGTCTTTTAAAATTATTATTCTCTTAAACAAGTTTCTTTGACTGTGAGTGAGATGGCCTCAGCTAAGATATGACCCGCAACTTGACTGCTAAGTATACGCCTAAGAGGTAAACTTAGGTTGATAGAAGGAAAATCTTTCTCTCAATTAATCTGTCCCAGAGTAGAACTGGCCATCTCAAGAAGTATTGAGTTCTCCTTTCTAGAGATTTTTTAGCAAAGACTAAATAACCATTCCTCATGGAGGTTGTAGAATTTTTTGGTTCAAGCATGAATTAAATTTGGTGATCTGTGGGAGTAGTTTCCGATTCTGGGAATTTTGTGATTCTTTGATACTATTTTGGAGATATTTTTAGAAATGGGAAGTAATATATTTTTGCCACTGTCAAGGAATATCTCTGTGCTAGCTTCCTGGGATCTTGAGCAGGCAACTGTTTTGTTTTTTTTTTCCCTTAATGCAGATAACAAAATAGAGACAAACTAGTACCTAACACTGTATTTGCATTTTAATTACTCCTTTAAAAAAACTTACAGAAGGGGAAAAATATCCTGGGAAGTCCCAATTAACTGGATCCAAATTAAACCAGCCATGTTTTTATGTATTGTACTTTAAGGAAAAGGAGGGATATCATCAATTTATGGGTTTTATATATATTATAAAAATGACACAGATTTTTTAAAGTCATCAACTTGTAGGATCATAAGATTATAGATTTAGAGATGGAAGAAACCCTAGAAGGCATTGAGTCTAACCCCTTCTTTGAACAGAAAATAAAAAATCATTTGCCCAAGGTCACAGAGCTAGTAAAGAATAAAATTTAACTGGTCTTTCTGATGCCAAATCCAAGCACTTTATTACTAGTTCATCCCCCTCTTTTAGAATTCAATAGATGCCCAGAGAAGTGAATTCTCTGGCCTAAAGTCACATGCCTACTAGTTGAAGATCAAAGATTCACACATACATCTTTTACTCTTTCCATTGCAGCCTCCATGCTCCCTAAGATTCAACTCAGAGATTTAGAAAGAAAAGCGTTACTTTCCAAATAATCCTCTCTAACTTCTCTATCTTCAGGATCCTATAATCATAATTAATGTCCAACTCTGGGTAGAAGAATGGGCTAGATGACTTCTCAGCTATCTTCTTACATTAAGATTTTATGAATGATAATCCTGAGAAATCCAAGTATTCTTCCTAATGAAGGAAGAGTCAAAGATGTCCTCTAGACGACTCTACTTACTGTAGCAAGAAAGAGGCCTCATATATAGAATTATAAGAACATGGATGGACATAGAAATATATAGAGACTGAGACAGACAGAGGGATAGAGATCAGTTATCTAGATAGATGATAGATGGATAAAGATAGAGGTTTAGATGTCTAGAGATAGATAGATAGAGAGAGATGAATAGATGGATAGATGGATGGATGGGTAAATAAATACATAGATGATGGATAACTAGATGAATGGATGGATAGATGGAGGGATGGATAGATGGACGGATGTTAGATGAATGGATGATAGATAGATAGATAGATAGATAGATAGATAGATAGATAGATAGATAGAATGAACTCTGAATAGAGTGCTGGGCTTAGAGTCAGGAAAGTCTAAGTTTAAATCTGGCCTCAGGCACTTACTACTAGCAAGTGTGATCCTTGGCAAGTCGCTTAAACTCTGTCTGCTTCAGTTTTGCCAACCATAAAATGATAATAACAATGCCTACCTCCCAAAGTAGTTGTGAGGATCAAGTTAGATATATTTGTAAAATGCTTTAGCACAGGGCCTAAAACATAGTAAATATATAAATGCTAGACATTACTACTACTACTACTACTACAACTATTATTATTATGTGGATAGATGAATGAGTGAATGATTAAAGGTAAGGTCCAAAAAACCTTTAGTTAATCCCAAATAAGAGCAGAAACCAAAAGCCCCATCCTCTGCCCAATGAAGACTCCAAATAACCAAAATTTAACTTCCCAGGAATCATGGCCTGCTGCCTATACTCTGGTTATCATCTTCATCTCTTCCTATCCTCGCTACTAAACAATCTTGGACTCCACCTCTGGGTTTTCTGGTACTAAAGGTGAGGGGAAGAGGTGATCATTAGAATAAGTGGAATGTCAAATCAGAGAATGATTGCCTTAGAACATAAAAAATATTAGAATATAGGCTTTCAACGCTAGGGAGGTGCCTTAAAGGTCATTATAGGCCAATCTATCCATTTTACAAATGAGGGAACTGGGGCCCAGAGATGGAAAATGACTTTCCTTAGGTCATTTCACTAGTTGGTGGCAGAACTGGGACTGGAACCCATAGTCAGTTCTGATAAATCAATTAATGAGACACCCAACACGTCCAGTGGTGTAGCTTAGGTGGCACAATGGACAGAATGCTGAGCCTGGACTCAGGAAAATGAGTTTTCCTGAGGTCAAACCTGGCCTCGTATACTTCTTAGCTATGTGACCCTGGGTCTAAGTCACTTAACTCTGCATCAGTTTCCTCATCTGTAAAATGAGCCAGAGATGAAAATGGCAAACTATTCCATTATCTCTGCCAAGAAGACTCCTAATGGGGTCATGAAGTGTCAAACATCTCAAGTGACCTCAAGCACTATCTATGGTGATCACTTTAATCAATCATAAATTTTCTTTTAAATGGACCCTTAAAAAATGAAATGACTGAACAAAAATATCTGGTGTTCTGAACCTTACACCCAAGCATAAGAAGAAACTTCTTTATGCCCCTAGTACTGTGGAATCTCAAAACTAAAAGGTATCTCCCAGGTCCAACACGGAAGCCAACATTGAATAATATCTATGCCATTTGTAAATGTTCCTCCAAAATCTACACAGTAATAATAACTCCGCTTCCTCAGAAACCTTTGCACAATCCCTCTCATTTGTCTGGTTTACAACACTCACCAAATCTATTTGTTCACACACAATGGACTCATTCTCTTTTCTGGTTCCCTTTTCCAAGTTCTTCCCAAGATGAAGCTCAACCTTGGCTGAATCCTCCCCACTTTGAACCTTCATTTTCTCATCACTAAAGGAGGGGGTCTGACTCATACTGCCAAGGTCCTGCACAGCTTTAACATTCTATAGTCCTGAAATATTCTCTCTTTTTTGTTGTTGTTTTTTAATTTACCAAAAACTTAATTTATTTTCAGAAATAAAAATCTCCTTTCAGAGGATCTTTTTTTCATAGGCCTCAAAGCTTGGTGTGCTAGAATAAGGGGATTAGAGGAATGAGAAAGGGAAAAAAGGATGGAGGCGTAAAAAGACAGGTCTGGTGCTAGAGGGAACAAGAGAGATTCATGGAGGACTGGGCTCACGTTGGAAGTAATTATGTAGGAGATAAGGTGGGCCGAAGGCTCCTCTAGGGAGATGTCTTGGAACTCTCTTCTGTAGTGCTATTGACTGATCCAAGGGCCCAATCCAGAGCCACTCCTGGTACAACCCACATACTCTGGAGCCCAACAACTTAGGAATACTCTAGGAAATTCGGGTGGGGGGGTGCTGGGAGCCCCGGGATATGGCCATTGTCCCATTTGCCTCCTCCTCAAGCCTCTGTTATCTTCAATTAGTAGAGTTAGACCATTTATGCCTTTTTTAAAAGGAACTTGGGGTGGATAGGTTTTCTTTAGCATCATAAGAAATATCTAGAACTGTGGCAATCCTGAACTCCAAACACTGGGCACCAACCCAAGCAAACTTATCCATCCTAGGACCATAAACTCAGAGCTAACTCTGAGGAAGGTCTAACTTCTTCATTTCACCGATAAGTAAACTGAGGCACAAGAAAGATTAAATAACTGGTCCAGGAGCTAGGATATGCTCAAGGTAAGATTTGACCCTAGGACTTCCTGACTCCAAAGCTGATGTTCTAGGTACTTTATCATGGTGCATAACCCTAAGTCACTTTACCCTTTCGGACCTCAGTTTCTTCTTCTGTCCAATGAGTGAGATGATCTCCTAAGTCCACGATTCCTGTCCTAAAATTTGAGATTCCACAAGTTGAGCTTTCCAGACAAACCAAACTGACATTGCTGTCTCCTGCCCCTCAGAACCTTGACCCAATGTTCTCCAGGAGACAGAACCACCGCCCCTCGAGCCAACCCAGCCTGGAAAAGGCAGGAGGAGTCCCTCAGTGCCCACGTCCCGGTGCCCAAGCGAGCGGAAGGTTACCTTTAGACGATGAGCATGCTCGCCCTCCTCACACCGGCTCCGAGCAGTAGGCAGCCAGTCAGCATTGTCATTCAATCTCCATCAGCTGCCAGTGCCCCAGCTGAATGAGGGCCGGGCGCAGGGGGCCCTACGAGTGTTATGAAGCTTATGCTATCATGTAGAACGGCAGTTGCCAAACAGGCCACATACTTCCTCTGCTAGAAATAAGGAAGGCTCGATGTGTTTGCAGAAGCCTGGGTTCCTGTTTTTAGCAACCACACGAAACTTCTGCGTCCTCTTCTCTCTAAAAGGGCATGGGAAGAGGCAGGCGTTTGCAGCAGTTCTTATGGCCAGATGGATTCCAGAAAGGAATATGCCATGTGCAGAATTCAAAGGGCACTAACTTTGTTTGCAATAAAGACTGAAATAGTCATCTAAAAAGCACCATCGCAGGAGCCCCCAAGACGGATGAAACTGGGAGGAGAATGAACCTAGGTAGCAGCTCCTTTCTGTTTTCTCAGTTTCCCAATTTAACAACACGCTTGCTGTCCTGCCGAGGAGGAGCTCAGCTCGGGTGGAGAGCCCAGATCCTCTTCCTTTGGCTTCCTTTGTTCACCAGTGCTTCAACTTTTATTAGAGAAGGTTTAGTACATTGGTCAGAAACTTCACCACCAAGACAGAGCCTGCCCGTACAGCTGTCTGGGATGACTCATGCTTTGTCCTGAAATTGTTTGGATGTTGGTGCTATCAGAGGGCTTTGTGAAAATGATTTAATGGTCCCATGGAAAGCAGCCACTGGGGACCTTGGGAGCAGGTGAAATGAGGCTGGTGAGAAATGAGGCAGATTTTTTTTTCCCCAAGACTAGAGAGTTTGATGACGGGGCAGAACCTGGCATTCTGGCTTCCAGATTCCGTCTTTGGGATGGACGGATTGGGCCAGCGGGTCACAGAATGCTAAAACCAAAGGGAGCCTTAGAGACCATCTTGTTCCACATGCTCAGAGATAGGGAGTAACTTTCCTGCTAGCTAGTGCAAGAGCCAGGGCTAGAAAAAGAACCCAGGACTGCTAACTCCCGGCATATTCAATATTTTTTGAATATTAGCAGTTCAATTACTTCATGCATATCCCATCAGGCATCCTTTCCACAGTCGTGCTAAATTGTCTTTTAAAAAAAAATCCCTTACCTTCCACCTTAGAATCAATAGTAATTATTGGTTCCAAGGCAGAAGAGCAGTAAAGGCTAGGTAATTGGGATTAAGTGACTTGCCCAGGGTCACACAGCTAGGAAGTAACTGAGGTCAAATTTCAACCCAGGACCTCCCATCTCTAGACCTGGCTCTCCATCCACTAAGCTACCCAGCTGTCCTAAAGCTAAATTATCTTGTTAGTTTTTTTTTTTTAATTTAAGTATGGGGGGGGGGCAGCTGGGTAGCTCAGTGGATTGAGAGTTAGACCTAGAGATGGGAGGTCCTAGATTCAAATCTGACCTCAGCCACTTCCCAGCTGTGTGACCCTGGGCAAGTCACTTGACCCCATTGCCCACCCTTACCACTCTTCCACCTAGAAGCCAATACACAGAAGTTAAGGGTTTAAAAACAAACAAACAAACAAACAAAAAATAAATGAATGAATGAATGAATGAATGAATAAATAAATAAATAAATGAAAAGTGGATTTAAAAAATTTAAGTATGTCTCCATCTTCCTGATAAGTTGTATTCAATGGCTATTCCTAGAATCAAAGGTCATAGAACATAAGAGCTGAGAAGAACCTTAGACCATAAAATTGTTAGAAAATAAAATATTAGGGCAGGACCCATGACACCAGGGAAACAAGAGCACATAAATTCCAAGCCTGGCCCCACCACAATAGTAACTTGTACAACTTTAGGCGAACCAGTTAAGCCTTTCTGGGCCTCAGTTTCCTTGGTTTTAAAACGGGGGCGTTGGGGTAACTAACGGTGGTGGCAGTTTTGGGGGTCAGGAGCAGCAGAGAAAAGTAAGAGAGGGCCCCTGCTCCCACGTAGCTTACCGTATGGCAAGAGAGATAAGGGCAGGTACACAAACAACTCTTATAGCCATCGAATGGGCTCCTCTGCTAGCTCAGATGGGGAGGGATTTCATCTCCTTCCTTTCTGGGCATTCAGGGCTGCTACTCTTAGACTCAAGCTGCAAATTATACACCAGGTTTTCATATTGAAAGTCATTCTGAAACTCTACTTGCAATTTATGAAGTCAAATTAAAAGCAGGCAGATGGTTTTTACACTTAGAAAGTGGAAACTTTTGTTCAGGCTGTCAGACAATGCCAAGTGTCTAAGTTCCCCCTTATGTGCAGAGCCCTGTGCTAGGGACTGTGGGGTGGGAAGAAGGTCACACTTGTGAAACAGGTTCCTGTTCTGGGAGGGGGGATGGGACAAATGGCCACTTGGAGGGAAAGAAAAAGGAGCCAGGCCAGAGGGTTAGAGGAGAACTTCTGGGAGGGAGAGGAGAAATCTCCCCTCCCCTGGGCTCCTGTCCTTTGGGAAAGAAGGCTATTGGCCTAGCTGACTGCCAGAGCCCTGTCCAGCTCTCCTATTCCATGAATTTGTAGAGAGACCGGACCCTGAGGTATACAGAAGGCTGGCTTTGAAGTTTAAAAGAGCCCTTTTAAGTCCTTCTTCTGATGCATGCCAGTTGAAAGAAAACTCAGGTAGGCAGCTCTGTGGCCCAGTGAATGGAGCACTGGGCAATGAGTCAGGAAGACCTGAGTTAAAATGTAGCCTCAGACACAGACTGGCTGTATGGCCCTGGACAAGTCACTTAACTTCTGTTTGCTGCAATTTTTTTCTTCTGTAAAATAGGAATCATACAAGTATCTACCACCCAGTGTATAATTTGCAGCTTGAGTCTAAGAGTAGCAGATCTGAATGCCCAGAAAGGAAGGAGATGAAACCCGTTGTGAAGATCAAATGAGATAATAATTGTAAAGCACTTAGTATATTTCCTTACACATAATAAATATGTTAGCTATTATTATTATTGAACCTTCTCCTCTCCATTCCTCCCTCCTCTTTTTTCCCCTCCCCTTTTCTCCTCTCCTCCTCTTCCTCACCTTCCCTCCCTTATCCTCCTCTCCTCTCCTCTCCTCTCCCCTCCCCTCCTTTCCTCTTCTTCCCTCCCTGATCCTCCCCTTCT
>NC_058130.1:684373345-684412293 GCF_016433145.1 Gracilinanus agilis
TCTTCCCTCCCTGATCCTCCCCTTCTCCCCTCTTCTCTCTTCTCCTTCCCTCCCTTATCTCCTTTTTATCTCCTTTCCTCTCCTCTCCTTCCCTCCCTGATCCTCCTCTTTTCTCTTCCTTTCCCCTTTCGTCTTCTCCCCTCCTTTATCCTCCTCTTCCCTCCTCTCCTCTCCTCTCCTCTTCCTTCCCCTCCTCTCCTCTCCTTCCCTCCCTGATCTTCCTCTTCTCCCCTCTCCTCTCCTCTCCTTCCCTCCCTTATACTCTTTTTCTCTCCTCTCTTCTCCTTCCCTCCCTGAACCTCCTCTTCTCTCCTCTCTTTTCCTCCCCTTTCATCTTCTCCCCTCCCTTATCCTCCTCTTCTCCCCTCTTCTCTCCTCTCTTCCCTTCCCTTATCGTCCTCTTCTCTCCTCCCCCCTCCTTTCCCATCTCCTCTCTACTTCCCTACTTTCCTCTCTCTTCCTTTCCTTTTCTCTTTTTCCTCCCCTTCCTCTTCCTTTTGCTCTCCTCTTTCTCACCTTTCCTTTCCCTTGTTCTTCCTTTCCCTTTTTTTCCTTTCCTCTCTCTTCCCTTCCTAATTGGGTCTCTTTATCTCACCAAGATTGGAAATATAGCAGCCAATTTTGAGCCTTATCCTCTTCCTGACTAGCACAAGAAGCTTTGACCTAAACTCTTTACCACTTGGGCCAGTTTATCCCTCCTTGGGAAGCCTGGTGTTCCTCCCTGCCCTCCTCCCACTCCAAGGCACTCACACTTGTACCAGACTTATTCAGATAACTTATCAGCCTTAGCCCTATGGTAGAGCAGAACTCCTGACCTCCACTGATCCACCTGCCTCCCCAGGAGCAGGGTCTACAGGTGGGAATCCCCACATATGACCTCAAGCAACTCTTCTTAATACTAAGCCAAATAGGAGGGAGATTCTACACTAGGAGTTCCCATCATTGATGAAATTAGAGTTATGAATTTTTAAAATTATAACTAATAGGGACAACTCAATGGACAAAGTCACACCTGGAGATGGGAGGGCTTTGGTTCAAGTCTGGCATCAGGCACTTCCTAGCTACATGACCCTGGACTGGTCACTTAACCCCATTGCCTAGCTCTTATTTCTTTTCTGCCTTGAAATTATTACTTAGAATTTATTCTGAAACTAGGGTTTAAATTAATAAGTATAATTAGTAGTGACAGTAGAAAAGACTATTTATCACAGTACAGTTTAAAATATAACCAAGGCCAAATCATGTGCCCCCAAAGCAACATGCATTTACAGTTTTTTTTATGTTTTAAGCACTAGGTTAAATGCTGAGGATTCAAAGAAAAAGCAAATATAGTCCCCATTCTCAAAGACTTTTCATCCTAATGGGGGTGGAAGGGAAGACAATATATTTAAAGCAAAATGTGAAAGATAAATACAAAGCTGAAGGAGAGTAACATCAGGGGGATGATGACCCTGGAGCCCAGTTGGGTCAGGGAGGAAGTGACCCTTGAGCTGAGTGTGAAAGGAAGCAAAGAAACAAAGAAAAATGGGAAAGGTCAATGATTTCAAAATGACTAGAAGCATGGACTGAGGCTGAGAGTACTTGTGAATGTTGTAAATCTTAAGCTGACTTTTGAAAGAAGGTGTCAATGAAGAGCAGATAAGACAATTTCTTACCTAAGAGAAGTGGCTTGGGCAATAGATTGGAGGCAAGAGAGGTTAAGAGGGTATGAGGTCATTATGAGGTTGACCTGTATGATCTCTGGAACTCAAGCAAGTCGGTGCTTGTATATAGCATGTACTTATTGTTAATAAGTACTTATTGTTAAAAAGTACATGCTATATACAAGCACTGAGCTAGGCACCAAGGATACAAAGATAGGATATATAGACTTAGAGTTGGGAGCTGGAGAGACCTTTAGAGGCTATTTAATCTAATATACTAATTTGACAGATGAGGATATGGAGCCCAGAGACACATTAAGTGGCTGGTCATAGAGATGGATAATTTGATCATGCTCAAACCCCCTCAATGATTCCCTCCTCTGCCTATAAGAATAGTCTGATCTGACATTCAAAGCCCTCTATAAATTCATCCCAGCCTCCTTTTCTCAGCCTCATTTCTCACCATTCTACATAAATCTTCTATTTAAACCAAACTATTTTAGTCTTCTCCTCATCCCCTACTCCAACGTATACATCTCAGACTTTCCCACATCTATGCCTTTGTTCACTCAAAACCTGCCATGTAGAACCCTCTCCCCTAAACACTAATCTCCCAAAATGTTGACCCTAAGGTTCATCTCAAATTTTATCTCTTCCATAAAGCCTGTTGACATCCTCCTCATCTCCCAATACCCAGTTTCACTACCCCCTTCTCAAGGCAGCCTTCCTTTATTCCTTGACTTGAAAGTGGGTAATTCAAGTTCCATGGCTAGGTGGCACAATGGAGAGAGTGCCAAGCTTGGAGACAGGAAGACTCATCTTCCTGAGTTCAAATCTGGCCTCAGTCATTTAACCCTGTTTGCCTTCAGTTTCCTCATTTTGTAAATGAGCTGGAGGAAGAAATGGCAAACCACTTTAGTATCTCTGCCAAGAAAATCCCAAATAGAGTCCAAAAGGTAAGACACAAATGACAGAACAATAGCAAATAAAATTTAAATTATGAACAAGTCTCTGTATAAAGAAAAGAGAGAGAATAATGAATTTTTTTAAGTCTGAAGATCCCTGCCTTCATATTGTATATAGTCTAATAAATCCATAAATAGTATTACCTCCTTTATATCTTTTTCATGTACCATTTTATATTATAATTATGTAGGTATATGTACATTATAGCCCCACACTAGACTGGGAGCTCTTTGAGGGCAGAAGCACCCATATCTTATTTATATATTTTAATAACTCTTACCTTCTGTCTTAGAATCTATACTAAATATAGGCTCCAAGGCAGCAGAGTGGCAAGGAGTAGGCAATGGGGGTTAAGTGACTTGCCCAGAATCACATAGCTAGGAAGCAGCTGAGGGCAGATTTGAACCCAGGACCTCCTATCTTTAGGCTGGTTTTCTATCCACCTGGCTGCCCCTATCTTATTTATTTTTGCATCTCCTAGAAGAGTTTAAGGTCAGGGTTCAGCACAGGCACAGAATCTCAATGGATAGATCTGGCATTTAATAAATACTTGTTGATTTGGATTGAATTAAATTGAAGCGTTCTCTCTTCTAGTTGGAAGATAATGAAGTAAATACAGCATGAGACCCAAAGTCAGGAAGAACTAAATTCAAATCCACACTAGCTGTGTGATCCTGGCAAGTAATTTAATTCCTCTTTGCCTCAGTTTCCTCAATAGTAAAAATGGTTATAATTATAACACCCATTTCCCAGGGTTGTGGTGAGGGTTGAATGAGATAATATTTGTAAAGTGTTTAACGTTGGCATAGTAAAGCAACAGGTGCCTAACATATACTTAAGTAGTATAGTAGATGTTTAACATATGATTACATAGTATAATAGGTGTTTAACATATGGTTGCATAGTATAGCAGGTGGTTAACATATAGTTAAATAGTATAGTGTGTGCCTAACATATAGCTAAGTAATATAGTAGATGCTTAATATATGGCTAAATAGTATAGTAGGTGCTTAACATATAGTTAAGTAACATAGTAGGTGCTTAACACATAGCTATGTAGTACAAGTAGATGCTTAACATATGGTTAAATAGTATACTAGGTGCCTAACATATAGCTAAGTAATATAGTAGAAACTTAACATATGGTTAAATAGTATAGTAGGTGGTTAACATATGGTTAAATAATATAGTAGATGCTTAACATATAGTTAAGTAATATAGTAGGTACTTAACATATAGCTAAGAAATATAGTAGGTATTTAACTTATAGCTATAACTTATAGTAATATAGTAGACACTTAACATATGGTTAAATAGTATAGTTGGTATTTAACATATAAATTAAATAGTATAGTAGGGGGCTAACATATGGTTAAATAATATAGTAGGTGCTTAACATAGAGTTAAATAGTACAGTAGGTGCTTAACGAATGCTGACTAAACAGATTTTTTTTTCTCTTTAGAGATGGGAAATCATTATTTCATATATTTTTCCCTAAAAGAACCTTCAAAGGTTGGATGTGGTAATACCTCTGTCATTGTGGTATCCCCAGATGGTCTCAATTCACTTATGGGGAGGACTCTAGAGTGACAAAGTCAAAGAGAATTTGGGTGGCACCAACCACATTCTAGGTAGGAAAGAGAGGAAAGTCAAGAAAACATAGAATTTCCATTTGCCTGGTGCTTGTAGTGTCTTTGATATTGCATAACTGGATTATGCTTTCATCTAGAATTGCTCAATTTCCTTACAGAATCCCAAGGTCAGCCAGGTTAGTTTGTACTGTACTCGGTTTACACATGAATTAACAAAGAGGTCAGCTTGTTTACCAGAAGTCCCAGCCCTTTGGAATAGAGCTTTCTATAATGACTTCTCCTTTTTGTATTATTACATTGGACTCATTTACTTTATTATAGAATTGCAAAGGAGGAAGAGACCTCACAGGTTTCCTGTTCCAGTCATTACTTGAGCAAAATCAATTCATTTGTTCCCTAGAGAGACACAGGTCCATGGTTATTAAGGTCAGCTGTGCCCCAGGTTACAGGGGAGTTGACAATGAGGTCAGCTAGTTTCCCAGAGGTCACCAAAGTCCTTTGAAACAGAATTTTCTCTATTCACTTCCTCTTTACATAATACCATATACAGGAAAACTCATTGAATTGTATCATAGAATCTCAGTCATGGGAGATCTCAAAGTTCATCTAGCACAAACAGTTCCTGAGAAAGAATCCCCTCAACAACCTCTCTGACCAATGACCACCCAGCTTCCCTTGATGGGGAGCTTTCTAGGTCCCAAGACAACCATTCATTCTACTTTTGGAATAGTTCTAAATGACAGGTAGACTATTCTATGAACTACCTTTTTTTCCAAAAAATAGATTTTTATGGAGTTTTTTTTTTTTCTTCGTCTAAATTTCCTCCCCCATCTATAATACACATGTTCTGGGTCCTCCCTGAAATCTGACAAGGTAGACCAGAATATTTATTACAAAGTCATATACCAGGTACTTCCACCTTTGTAGGTTGTAAAAAAGAGAAGCTGCTTATTTTGAGTTTTAAATTCTCTCCTACCTTCCCACCCCCTCTCCTTCATTTTTTCCCCTTGACTCCCTCCCTGAGATGGTAAGCAATCTGATGTAAATTTTACATGTGAAATCGGGTAAAATAAATGCAATTTTTTTGTAATTGAATATCAAAAATTGTTTTTACATGTAACTGGGGAAAATAAAATATTAATTTTTAAAAGTAGATAATGATAATAGCTAACATTTATAGAGTACTTTTAGGCTCACAAAATACTTTACATAGAGTATATTGTTCGACCCTCACAATGATCCTGGGAAGTAGGTACTATTATTATTCTATTTTACAGATGAAGAAACTGAAGCTGACAGTTTAAGTAATTTGCCTAGAGTCAGGTATGTAAGAGTGAGGCAGGATTCAATCTCTGATCTTCCTGACTCTAAATGTAACACTCTATCCACTCTGATACGTAGTTGTGAGTTATTAGGGCAGTTTTCTAAATATTAGTTTATTTTTACTATGTATTTATTTAATTTAATTTTAATTTCTTTCATCAATGAGGCTTGTTCAACTCTTCATGACCTCATTTGGGTTTTGTTGTTGTGGTTTTTTTTTTAACAAAGATATGGTGTATTTGCAATTTCCTTGTCCAGGTCATTTTACAGATGAGGAAAATGAGTTTGTGGAGTAGGGGGTAATATGATGTACTCTATGAAAACCCTTTTGGTGGATGAATAGAAGATGAATTGGAGCAGGGAGAAACTTGAGGTAGGCAGATTCACCCGCAAACCATTGTAAACATCCAGGGACAAATGACGATGATGGCCTGCACCAGAATGGTGGCAAAGTCAGAGGAGAGAAAGGGGTTTATTCAGGTGATGTTGCAAAGGCAAAATTCAAAGATTTCAGCAACAACTTGGATATGGAGAATGGGGTGGGAGATAAGAGATAGTGGAGAATCCAGGGTGGCTCCTTGGTTGGGAGCCTGAGGGACTAGAAGGATGATGTTGCCCTCTGTATTAATAGGGAAGGTGTGAGGAGGAGAGGGCTTGGGGGAAAATGGCAAAGTTCCATTTGGGGCATGTTGCATCCAAGAGGTCTATTGGACATCCAGTTCAAGATGTCTGAAAAGCAGTTGGAGATGTAAAATTTGAAGTCACCAGAGATCAGAGCACAATAGAATCATCAGCATAGAGATGGTGATGAAGTCCATGGGAAGTGATGGCATTATCAAGTGTAGTAATGTAGAGGAAGAAGAGAAGAGGACCCAGGACAGAACCCTGTGAGACACTGATGGTTACAGGGAATGACCTGGATGAGGATGGAGCAAAGAAGATTGACAAGAAGTTGCCACTTGGTGGGAAGAGAGCTAGGAGAGAGTGATGTTCCAAAAACCTAAAGAGAAGAGAATATCATAGAGAAGAGGGTGATTGACAGCTGCACAGGCCAAAGACAATGTAAATTGAGAAAAGGCACCTGGACTTAGCAACTAAAAGATCATAAGTAACTTTAGAGAAAGCAATTTCAGGGAAATGATAAAGTTAGAAGCCAAATTACATGGAGTTAAGAAGAGAGGGAGAAGAAATTGGAGATATATATTGTATAAGACTTTTTCCAGGAGTTTAGCCACAAAGGACAGAAGAATAATAAGATGATTATTAGGAAGAATCAAGCAAATATATTTTTTGAGGATGGGGTAGACAGGGGCATCTTTGTAGACCATAGCAAAGGAACCAGTTGACCAAGATAGCTGCCCACAGTGTCATATGAATTTTTGTTTCCATGAAGAAGTTTGTATTCCATATCTCACAGCCATAGGATAATGCAAGTAGAATATTGTTATTTAGAAAAAGATGGGCCTTTTTTTCTGGGAGAAGTTTCAGGGCATGAAAGAAGTTTTGGAAGTTCTTTAAACCAATTCAAACTCCTCTTCTTCTTTGGTTTAATTCTAAACCAATTCTATGTACTCATCATGACTCAATTTTTTTATTTTAGTAACCTTGTTCCTCTCTTATTTCCTCCCATTCACTTATTTTTTTAAACACTTAGCTTCCATCTTAGAGTCAATACTGTGTATTGGCTCCAAGGCAGAAGAGTGGTAAGGGTAGGCAATGGGGGTCAAGTGACTTGCCCAGGGTCACACAGCTAGGAAGTGTCCGAGGCCAGATTTGAACCTAGGACCTCCTGTCTCTAGGCCTGGCTCTCAATCCACTAAGCTACCCAGCTGCTCTCCTCTCCCCTATTCATTTATAATATCCTTTTGGAGTCATTGGTCTGTGTCTTATTTTATTAGCTATTCAGTGAATAGCACTGAGTGCCTACTCTGTACCAGGCACTTTGTTTTGCTTTGGGAATACAAAGGAAGGCAAAAGACAGAAAATTTCTGCTTTCAAGGAGCTCATAGTCTATCAGGGAAGACAGTAGTATCTCTAGGGGAGGTTAGTCCAGAATGTCATCTTTAAAGGCTAAAATGAGTCTGTCAAAACACTGGAGGATTCAAGGATCCTTCCACATGTTAGTATGGGAAAATATCTTGAAAAAAAAGTATAAAGTAGAATTCAATTCTGGCACATCATTAAAATCTTCTACAGCCCTAGAGGTCTGTATTGAATTAATATTTCTCTACCATATTCCTCTCAAATTCTCAAATGGCTCTGTGACTTCATCAATATGGAAGTTCCTTCCAATAACACAACAACACAGATAACTAACCATTCCTCCCTGTCCATCCTATATGAATTTTGTTCATATGGTCCCAGAGGTTCATCATGGAGAGGTCCACCCAATGTTCTGAAGGTCTTCCTCAATTTCTCCTGAAATTGCAAGGAACATCAGTAGAACACTAGGGTATCCTCCTGTAATCTCTTGTAATGTTGTTGTTGTTGATGTTGTTGCTTTAAAATCCAAAAATATATGAAAGAATCTCAGAGTAGGTCCTGAAATTAATTTCAAATAGTGACATCTCGATTCACCATGCTGGGCAGGTGTGAAATCTACTGTCACATTCTCCTTCTCTACTGAGTAATTAGCTCGACAATGCTGGCTTAGGCACAGAAGTGGACCAAGGACCCCTTCTTGTTCTGGATCTGAACTATTCAAACCCCAGTAAAAATCACATCTTTGCAAAATCATATTTCATCATGAAATGTTACTCAGAGTGGAAAGAATCTCATTCTTCTGCGTGTGTGAAAGAGAGTGAGAAATGTGGGGGAAAGGGGAGAGAGAGAGAGAGAGAGAGAGAGAGAGAGAGAGAGAGAGAGAGAGAGAGAGAGAGAGAGAGAACAATGATGATTCTTTTTCATTTTGTTAACAAGCTGGTGTGAGAAATTATACATGCCTACACAAAACTAAAAGAAAGAGCCATCATGATTTAATCAAACTAATGTTTTGTTTAGAAAGTTGCTTCTAGACCTAAGAGAAAGTTCACTGGGTGGTTCTGCATGGAAGAAAACATAAAGTTTGGTCACTCCTGGGTCTCCCTACAAATTCTAATCCAAAAGGGAGGGTTAATTGCTGTAACTTGTTTACAATGAGTGCTTCAACTTCAAATGTGCTTTGACTGCAAGTAAAGTGATGATGTCCATGGAAAATTGCTGCATACAAGAATTATGAACCCATCTTTATTAAAAAAAAAAATAGGACCTTGTCCAGAAGCTGAGGGTTGGGGTAGGGCGGGGTGCCTGAAATGTCCAGGTTTGGTTTAGAGGAGTCTGATTTAAGGCTAATCTATTGGTCCAGCAAATCCAGACCAAATAGCAGCTGGAACAAGGTTATTGTCACAGCTTGAACTCAATGACTATAAAGTGGAATTGAGTGTTTTTGGAATGTTGATTGTCTTTTTCCCCTTGACCTTCACCTTTTTACCCAAAAGCAGAACCAAAGAGTTCCTCCGATTTAGATCAAAGAAGATTTTTGTTTTGTTTGGGTTTGGGTAGTAGTTGTTGTTGTTTGGTCTTTTGCCTTTGGAGGGGTGGGGAGTGTTTTTTGTGAAATTCTCAGATCAAAGATTGCTTTAACCCAATTCAAAGAAAGATTTCACAAGATGATCATTCAAAATTTTGCCTTGATTCTTCCTTTTATCCTTTTCCTCATGGTTCTGTTGGTTTTTGTTACTGTTTTTATGATCCAATTCAATTCATTAAATGTACTACTGCTTGATTATGAGTACTGTAATATGTATGAGGCACTGAAATGCAAACACAAAAACAAATTAGTTCCTGCCCTCAAACAGCTTCCATTCAGAGAGGCAGCAGGCAATGGCCAACAGATCCTGTGGATTTAATGGCTATCTTTATACTGATGATTCTCAAATCTAACTTTTCTACCACAATAGTTCTACTGACCTCTAATCTCATATCTCCACAGCCTTTCAGACATTTCAGTCTAGATGCCTAGTAGACATAGTGAATACAATATGTCTGAAAAAACTCATTATCTTTTCTCCTAAATTCTGCCTCTTCTTCCTACCTTCCCTGTCACTGTAGATGGCAACACCCTCCCAGTGCTTCAGGCTCCCAACCCAGGATTTATTCTAGATTCCTTGTCATCTCTAACCCCTGTCCCCCAATATGTTGTCAAGGGTATTGATTCAGCTTTGTTCCTTCTCTCTTCTGACACTGTTATCACTCTGGAGGAAGCTCTCATCACCTCACACCCTTATTATTGCAATAGCTTGCTTCACAGTGGTCTGCCTCATACCTATCCCTACACTAATCCATCCTACATTCAGCCACTAAAGTATTTTTCCTAAAGCACAGATCTGACCAAGTCAGTCCTCCACTCAGTAAACTCCAGTGACTCCCTCTTGCAGTGAGGGTGGACCTATGGCACCGGTGCCAAAGATGGCATGCAGTGCACTCTCTGTGAGCACATGGCTGCCCCTTGCCCTGCCCCCCCCCAGTTCATTACTAAAAAGGGAGAGGAACTTGGGCAGAGCTGCTCCACTCCCCCTCTCTACTTCACCTGATGACATTTTTTCACATCCCCTGCCCCTCTGCCTAGCAGTCAATGGGAGCTCACAGGAAGTACAGTAGGTGGCTCATAGGAGGCAGAGCTAGAGGGGAGCAGAGTGTTTGGGCCACTCCCCTCCCCTTCTCTTGATGGGGACATTCCTCACTTGACCAAGTTCTCTGCCCAGCAGCTCAATGGGAGACAATATTCATCATGTAACCTTGGAAAACTTATGTGCAGTTTTGTTACTAAAATAAAATAAAGAAAAAAATTTTAAAATAAAATAAAATAAAATGGAATGCCCTAGGAAAAAGAGGAAGGGTATAAAAAAGTCTAATGGAGGAAATAATGTTGGATTTGAACCTTAAGCCAAGAGAAGCCTTGAAGAAAGAGCTGGATTCTGAGACTCAGAGGTAAGGAGGAAATGCCTTTCAGGGACTGAAATGGCAGTTGGAGTAGAGGTAGGGAATAGAGATGGCTGGTATAAATGAACAGAGGTAGGAGGTGGAACAAAGTGAAAGAATAAATAGTAGAGGGAAAAACTCAACTGTGGTCTCTCCCTCATAATTGGTTTATGTCCTATATTTCTTTATAGCTTAGAGGAAGACTAGGAGTACTAGATTTGTAGTAAGCAGACCTCAAACCCAAGTGTCTCCTCAATCTGTTGGGTGATTCTGAGTAAGTCAAAAAATTCAATTCAAGAAACATTTATGTTGTTTGAGTCCCCTCTGACCCAACAGTGTGTGATCTTGAGCAAAATGTTGACCCCTCTCTGCTTCAGTGCCTTTATTTACAAATGAGGGAGTTAGAATAGGTGTTCTCTTAACTTTCTAATTTACTAAGATTTCTTGCTGTTCAGTAGTTTTAGTTGTTTCTGATTGTCACCTGATTTGGGATTTTTTCAGCAAACATATTAGAGTGGTTGGCCATTTCCTTCTCCAGCTCATTTTAAAAATGAGGAATTGAGACAAACAGGGTCAAATGGCTCACCCAAGGTCACATAACTGAGTGCCCAAAGCCAAATTTGATCTTAGATTTGCTGAAATACAGAAAGGCAATAAGACATAGTTGATGTCCCCAAAGACTTGTACTGTTACAAGGGAGATGAGGTATACACAATAATAACACACAGGACATAGGTTTACAAAGATGAAATGAGATATCATATATACAATATTTTGCATATTTTAAAATACTATATGAATGCTAGCTCTGATACATAATATAAAAACACTTGTAGTATTAGGTAGACCTATAGGATTAAGACAATAAAGCTCTCTAGGTAGAAATGTGAGCTTCTCGAGGACAGGGATTACTTGAGTTTTGCCTTTGTATCTCCAGCATCCAAAAGACATGGTTCATAGTATGAGCTTAATAAATGCTAGTTAAATTGGATTAACTAGCATATATTGGAATATGATGATGATAAAGAAAATATCCCCAAAGAGAGTACTAAAGAAATTGATTAAATCCTTCTCTGCTTCAGTTTCCTCATGCTGTTGTAGGGATCACAATTATATGAGGATTTTCTGTGAATTCTTTGGGAGACTAATGTAGAAAGTCAAGATGACAAAACTAGAAACATCTAGAAGAGCTATCTTCATGCATTTGGAGAGCCAGTACTTAAAAGAAAAATTAGTTCCCTTTTTGCACTTATGAAATTATTTCTGGCAGGAAATGTGCACATATTAGACGTTAAATGAGAAAGAAGAGGAGGAGGACATTGAATCAAGAATACGTAGATTAAATGCCCTTTGATATAAAAAGAACTGTCACCTAGTTAGAAGTCACACATGATATTATTGGAGACTTTAAAAAATTTTTGGCACATGTGACAAGCTCCAATGTGACTGGAAAATTAGACATTTTTAATGCAAGGCATTTGAGGTATTTCTGACTGCCATGTATAAACAAGTAAGAGACTGGGAAAATTAGACATAATATTTGTGACAGGTGGAAAAAGTCATTTCCGTTAAGTCTGTAGGACTTGGAGGACAGACTTGCCAGTTAGCACACTCATAAGAGCTGAACCAAAGTATACTTCCACTTGTCAAGTTAAAGAGAAGCATTATTTGGAAGAACTCTCCAAGAAGAGCAAGGACAGGAAATTTAAAATCCATCTTTCTGTCTGGGGATCCACACCTATACTTTGGACATGTAGACACACATGTCAGTCAGTAAATTTTAATATATACCTACTATGTGCCAGGCACTGTGCTAAGCACTGGGCCACACAAGGAAAGTTTGAAGACAGTCTCTGTCCATGAAGTGTCCATCATCTAATGGAGGAGACAACATATCATCAAATATGTACAAATAAGCTATTTTTTGTTGTTGTTGTTCAATTGTTTCAGACGTATCTAACTCTTCATGACCCCATTTGGGGTTTTCTTGGAAAAGACACTGGAGTGATTTGCTGTTCCCTTCTCTAGCTAATTTTACAGATGAAGAAACTGAGGCAAGCAGAGTTAAGTGACTTGACCAGAGTCACACAACTAATAAGTAACTGAAGCCAGATTTGAACACAGGAAGATGAATCTTCCTGACTTCAGCTTTAACACTCTCTCCACTATATCACCTAGCTATATTCAAGATAAGTGGGAAATAATCAACAAAGGGAACATTCTAGAATTTAGAGGGATTGGGAAAAGCCTCCTGGAGAAGGTGAGATTTTAACCGAGATTTGAAGGATAGGGAAGAAGGACATTCTTCTGCTTGGAGGAGAGTCAATGAACATACTCAGACAACATAGACAATTCTGGTACTCTAGACCCTCCATATTCTGGCTCTAACAAATTCAACTGCCAGAGATTCACTTCACAAAATATTTGCTGAACCCATTATGATAGCATGCCTTTATTCTTCCCTCAACTAAAGCCCTCCTCCATGGCCTCACCATGAAGTAGTGGTGAGCCTGAGTTCTCAAAAGTTGTGCCAATGGTATCCAAACCCCTTTAGCTCCTAGCTCTGTGTCTTCCCTGGGCGCCATCCTAGCAGAGTTCAGAAAGGCCCCTCATCAGACATAAAAGGTCTCTCATTCATTGGGGATGTTGTAGGGGTGATTCTTATACAAGTGTGGATTGGACTAAGTGACCTCTGAGGTCCCTGCCTTTGCTGAGATTCTGAGTGTTTGTGAGCCCACTGGACAATCCAGTCCAATCTAGCCAAACAAGCACTTTTAAATGCCTATTAAGGGGGCAGCTGGGTAGCTCAGTGGATTGAGAGCCAGGCCTGGAGGTCCTAGGTTCAAATCTGGCCTCAGACACTTCCCAGCTGTGTGACCCTGGGCAAGTCACTTGACCCCCATTGCCTACCCTTACCACTCTTCCACCTATAAGTCAATACACAAAAGTTAAGGGTTTAAAAAAAATTTTTTTTAAATGCCTATTAAGTTCAAGGCACAGAGAGCTAGGCATTGAGGTATTTGATTCTGGATCAAGGAAAAAGGAGCTTATATTATACTTTGTTGTTAATTGTTTTGGTCTTGGAGATATGCAAAGCTGATCTTGATGGGAACACAAAATGTTAAAGCTGGAAAAGAATTTAAAGATCATTCAGTGCCAAAGTTTTTAATCTGGGACACCTGGTTAGATTTCAGGGGGTCTGTCAACTTGGAACATTTTTATTTTTACTAATATCTAACTGAAATTTAGCATTTCCTTCGTTTATGACAATAGGCAATAATGCGTTATTCTAAGAAGGGATCCACCCGCTTTAATAGACTACGAATGGTGACAAAATCACTGCCCCCCAAAAGGTTAAGAATCCAAGGTCTAACGCAATTCTTATTTTGAAAATTGGGACATTGAAGTCCACACTCTTGTTCAAAGGGAATAATAGTTATTTAGTGGCAGAACCAGGGCTGCAACTCTTTTCTTCTGACTTTCAGTCCAGAAGTGACCATCTATACTGGTAGTGGGGAGTACTTGGCCAAAGAACTCACAAATCCTTGAAGATGAAGTCTGTTGGAATCTTCTCAAAATCTTCTCCATCATATATTAGGTTCCTGTATACTTGCCATTTTGAAGTCTGTTACTACTCATTCTGGCTCCTGTTCTTATCTCACCGTCCCTTGTGGAAAATTAGCTTCACCCAAACCTATCATTCCACTATTAAGAGATTCATTCATTTGAATCCTGAACATTTTTCTTCAAAAGTTTGCTGTCTTTCTTGCCTCCGTTCATGCTCTGTCTCCCACCCTCACCATAAACTCTTTGTGTTTAATGGACTATCGACCATCCTTTATTCTTTTCTTGTTCTTTCCCATCACTTAAGCTATCTATGCAGTCAGGTAGCCCAGTAGATAGGACTTTGCTTCTGGAGATAGGAAGACCTGAGTTCAAATCTAGCCTTAGACCCTGTAACCTAGGCAAGTCACTTAACCTCTATTAGTCTCTGTTTTTCAACTGCAAAATAGGGGAAATAATGGGGTGAAATAATCTCCCTCACAGGGTTGTTTTGAGGATCAAACGAAATGATATTTGTAAAGTGCTTAGCACAGTACCAAGGACATAGTAGGCGCTTTAGAAATTCTTATTCTCTTCTCTCATCAACCCTTTTTCCAACTAGACTGGAATTGGACTCCCCTCCACCCCTTCCCCTTTCTGGATTCAACTAGTTGCCACCTTCATGAAGCATTTCCTTATCTCTGCAGCTGAAAATAATCTTCCCTTCTTCTAATTTCTCTCAGAACATTGTCTACACCTCACTTTCACAATAAACACATCCTTCCTTTATTATAGTTAGTTGGATACATATTGCTTTATATCATCTCTGTAAGCCCAACATCTAGCACATGATTCTATACAAAATAGGCACTTAACGAAGTTTCTTGAATTCATTGGAAAGGCATTATTAGGAAATGGGATGCTCATAGAATTTTAGAGCTTGAGGAATCTTAGAAGCCAATTCATCATTTTATTTCATTTTTTTAGAACCTGTATGATCTGTCTTAGAATTGATATTAACTATCAGTTCCAAGACAGAAGAGTTGTAAAGGCTTAGCAATTGGGGTTAAGTTACTTGCCCAAGGACACACAGCTAGGAATTATCTGAGACCAAATTTGAGTCCAGAACCTTTCATCTCTCAGCCTGACTCTCTACCCAATGAGCCACCAAGCTGCCCCTCCTTCATTTTATTAATAAGGAATAATGGGTCTTAGAAAAAGAAATTGGTCTGCCTGTGATCCCTCAACTAGTAAATGGAAGAGAGAAGACTTGAATCTAGCTCTTCTATCTCAAATCCAGGGCTCTGTCCACTATACCATGACTGCCATCATGTACACATGTACTACAAAATTATTCAGTGCCAGAATAATCAATTAACCAAGAAAAAAATACCAATCCATAAAAATGTAAAAGCAATATTTTAATAAATGTCAATATTCTAAATACTCATAATCTCTAATCTACTTGAAACTAAAGAGTTTTAAAGATATAGAGATGTAGCAAAGGAGATAAAAATGATATGCAACCAGAGGAAGTGCCTGTCATCTTTGTTGTCCTGTTTGCTGTTTCCAAGGGTGCTGTCTGTGAGTTCTGTAGAGAGGAGGAGGAGCTTATACTCTTAACACTTTGATTCAGCAATAAAAGGTAGTGACTCTATGCATCTGTGCAATAGTTCTTAGAACATTAAGTATAAAGGGAAAATGGCAAAATCACTGATAAACATTTTTATTAGCAGAATAATCTTTCTCAGCACTACTATCTGAACCATCAAAAACAATGAACTCATAATTACAGTAACAACAAAAATAATAAACATAATAATTGATTTGTCTGTTTTCATTAAGGTTTTTGTTGAGGTTTTTGAAAGTACTTTATGCACATTGTCTCAGTTAAGCCTCAGAATATTCCTGTGAGGTAAGAGCTACAGGTACCTAATATATGTATTTTCCAAATAAAGAAACTAGAGCAGATAATAATTTTTAAGTGACCTGCCCAGGAACACTTAGCTAATGTCCAAGGCAAGAATTTAAACCCAGGTCTTCTTGACTCCAACCTTTGCTCTATCTTCTTTGGTCCTTTGCTTTCTCTTTCTTTCCTTTTCTTTTCTTTCTTTTCCTTTTCTTTCTTTTCCTTTCCTTTTCTTTTCTTTTCCTTCCATCCTTCTTTCCTTCCTTCCTTCCTTCCTTCCTTCCTTCCTTCCTTCTTTCCTTCCTTCCTTCCTTCTTTTCTTACTCCTTCCTTCCTTCCTTCTTTCCCTTCTCCTTTACCTTCCATCTTAGAATCAATATTATGTATTGGTTCCAAGGCAGAAGAGTGGTAAGGGCTAGGCAATAGAGGTTAAATGACTTGCTCAGGGTCCCATAGGTAGGAAGTGTCAGAAGCCACATTTGAAACCAGAACCTTCCATCTCTAGGTCTGGCTCTGAGTCACCTAGCTGCCCCTGCTCTCCCCACTTTTGATGATTCCACTCCCCACCTTCCAAGAAACAAAGTTGAGAAGAGAAATTTCAGTAACCTTTTTGTATCACCCAAGTTCCTTGCAATTTTATATTCAAACAAATAGGGCAATTGGTACAGGAAACCAACAATTTTCACTAAGTGAATATAGGGAAGCAAATATCTCTAGACCCTAAGGCTGATTCTCCAAGATTAAAGTTTTACTAATTACCATTGTACCATTAAAGTTTTGCCAAGATGTAAGAGTTACAAATTATATAAAAGTCTTTCTTCTAGGAATCAAGAAGGCAAAGCATTTTAAATATGGAAACATTAAAGAGAATAATAATAGCGTGTTTGGTTTAGGAAGTCAGTTTATGAGAGTCATTTGGAAAGGAAAGGAAAAATATTTTTAATTATTTCTTAAATTCTAGATGCTAGGTATTTGAGACACAAAGACATAAATAAGGCAGTGCCTGCCTTAAAGGAACTTATTAGGTTTAACAGGAAAACAGGGTACACAACACATAGAGAAGAATAATGATCAGGAAAGGGTGTTTCTTTTTAGGAAAGGAAGAAGTGAATAGGCATAGGGAGTGGAGTTATTGAATAGCCCATTCCATGAATTTCCATTAGTTTGTTCCTTTCCATTAAAATGATTCATCAAAAAATACATATTTAGTGCCTACTATGTATCCAGCCCCATGCTAGATTTTATGGGGAATAGAGAAGAAAACACAGCCTCTTCCTTCAAGAAGCTGGAATGACAAGATTAACCCAAAGGAAGCCACAATGAATAGCAAAAGACAAGCTATAATTAAGTACTAAATTGTGTAGTTCAGATGAAAGGTAAAATTGGATTTCAAAGGCACGGATATTTATTTACTAGCCTCAGAGAAATAATTGAGGAATATTTCATGGTAGTGGTAGGCCTTGAACTTGGTATGGGTTAGAAAGGAATTGGCTAAAGGAATTTAATTTATTTCAGCAAATATTTATTAAGTAACTACTATTTGCTAGCTGATATTTTCACTCGGGAATAAAGAACAAAACTGAAGTGACTCTTGCCCTTAAAGAGTTTACATTGTGATGGTGTTTGTACCATGTACAGTGATATGTCAACATTTAATGTAAAGGGAAGCAAAGTAGCTTCAAGAGGAAAACATCCGTGGTTGTGAGGGAAGACAGCCAGGACTGGAGGGGAGGATCAGGAGTGGTTCTGAAAAGCAGGTGGCAATTAAACTGGGCTTTGAAGGAAGTTAAGGATTCTAGGGTGGAGGGAGTAGTATTCTAGGAATGGAAGACCACCTGTTCAAAGATGTCATGGAAGCTAGAGATGGAATGTTGCATATGGCCACTAGCTAGCAAGCCAGTTTGACTGAAAAAGAATGCATGAAAGGGAACAATATCAAATAGGACTAAAAAGGGAAATGGAAGTCAGATTGTGAAGGTCTTTAAATGTCAGATTAAGGATTTTGTATTTTGTCCTGGAAGCAATAGATCTCCTTTGGCAACAATCCCTTTGCAAGACAATTAATTGCCTTGTCTCAATTCCCTGGCCACAAATGTTCCCTTCACTTCTGATACTTACAGAACAATTAAGATTCTTGAGAGGCACTTCCCAGCTGTGTGACCCTGGGCAAGTCACTTGACCCCCATTGCCTACCCTTACCACTCTTCTGCCTTGGAGCCAATACACAGTATTGACTCCAAGACGGAAGGTAAGGGTTTAAAAAAAAAGATTCTTGAGAGGCATTCATTTTAAAATAATTTATTAATTGACTAGTCAAGAAATCCTAATCTGGTCAAATGGTTTTCTCCGTAGTCAAAAGATCCTCCATTCTCTGGGACTAGGTATCTATATACAATGTAGGGAGCTTGTTATTCAGTTCCTCCCTAGAAAAAGTATTTCTAATTGGTAAGCTAATTAGGAGGTGGTTCATCTCAGCCCTTTCCCATACCAACAGGTGATGCACGTGGGAAAAGGATCTCTGTAAAGCCTTTCTGTTAGCCAGATTTTGTAAAAAGGAATACGTTTCTTTGGATTACTAAGAACAAAGTAATGTGAAAACCTGTTGTCTAATGATGCCTGTGATCCAAAACCCTGACACAGCAATCCTTTCTGATATACAGGAATTGATTGGGGCCTCTCTAATTTAGGACCCTAATATAGGAATTAATACGGTATGTATGAATGTATGGAAAATAAATTCTCACACCCATCTCAAAACCACAATTCTTGTGCACATACACCAGATTCCACTGATTTTTCCTTCTCAATGTGTCTCCTTTCCATTTCTTTCTTTAATATCCCATGGTCTCTACTCTACATAAGGTCCTTATCACCTGTGGCATTTAAAATTATTGTAAGCCCTGGGAGACTACAACTCCCAGGACTCCCTGCTACAACTTCTCCAGCTTACAATAATTGTAAATGCCACACACCCCATGCTTGGACTACAGAAAGCTTTCCTTCCTTCTAGGCTTCTACACTCCCCAATCCACCCTTTGCATGCTTTGCTAGATTAATCTTCTGGGAAGACAGAGGAAACCCCTTCTTTAGGTCACATCACTACTCCAAACTTACTTTTAATTCAACAAATGTTTGCCGAATTATTATATTATTATTATTATATTATGTTATTATAATAACATTTTTCATTTAAATAATACTTTCCATAGCTAAGTACTTTCACACACATTAACTTGTTGAGCCTCACAACAACCCTTTGAAGTTTGCAAAGATTGTTATACTCATTTTATGAATAAGAACATTGAAGCTCAAAATAACTTGCTGAATTCAATTCAATTCAGTTCAAAAAGCACGTATTAAGCATCAAACCATCTGTAGCAGGCGCTCTGCTAGGTACTGGGGTTACAAAGACAAAAGAATGGTCCTTCCCCCTTACATTTCACTGAAGATGAGGGAGTAGAAGGAGGCAGAGTTTAACATGTATACATATTATTAGTTTAATTTCAAAGAGTAGAGTTCTAATAACTTGAGTGGGGAAAGAGAGAGCAGGAAAAGTCTAGAGAGTGGCCCCTGAAGGAAATCAGGGATCCTACCAAGGAAAGGTGAGGAGGGGGTTGTATTCCAGATGTGAGAATCCAGTTCTATAAAGCCACAGAGGCAAAAAATTAAATGTTATGATTATGAAACAGCCAGCAGGTCCATTTGACTAGAATGGAGAATGCCTAAAGGGTAGTAATAGGAAGTAAGACTATACCCAGAATATATAGATAGGAAATTACAGATCTAAGTTACAGCCCATTTCTCTTGACTCCAAGTTCCCACCTCCTACCCCATGCTGACTTTCTGTGCATAGTCTTCTACGGGGTACTCCAGAGGGATATTATAATGAATAAGATATGATCTCTGGGTCAGGAGTAGTGATGTATGCCTTTAATAACAGCTACCAATGAGGCTGAGGCAAGTGGATCCCTTGAGCTCAGAAGTTCTGACCTGAGAAAGAGATTAAGCCAATTGTGTGCCCATACTAAGTCTGGCACCAATATTGCCTGGAGTGGGATTTGGGAGAAGGATGAATCAGGATATCTAGGGGTGGATGAACCCATCTAGCCTGGAAAGAGAGCCCATGAGTGCTCACTACACATCCAGCCTGGGACAGATAGGGAGATCTAGTCTCCAAAAAACATTATTTTAAAAAAGCATAGTCTCTGCCCTAAAGGAAGATCATGATGTAGGCAGTCAGATAAGGTAGTTCAGTAACTAAGTGTATAAGTTCAAGACAGATTATAAGTGACCTAATAAAGATAGAAAAGTTTATCAACCAGACTACTCAGTCCACTCTTTTCCCCAAAGAAACAAGCTTTTCACATTCTTGCTTCTGGGTCTTTGCTGCTACCATTCCCATACTTGGAATGCCTTCCCTTCGCAGCCTCCCCCACTGCAGCACCCCAGCTAAGCCTGGTAAAGTCAGAACTGTCCAAAAGAGGAATGTGATGCCACTGGAGGACTTCCAGGAGAGAATGCCCAAACACTTCTCAAGGAGAGCTTAGGAAATGTTCTTCTCAAATGTGGGTGGAACTTGAGGATTTTCAAGGTCACTTCTCTAGTCATTTATATAATTGAAGATTAGGAGGTTTAGCCTTTGGACAGGTGCTGGGGGAAAGGTCCATAAATGGTCAATTAATCAATATACACTTATTAAATACCTACTATGTGCCAGGCACCGTGCTAAGTATTGGGATATGAAAAGAGACAAAAGACAATCTCTATCCTCAAGGAGTTTACAATCTAAACACTAAAAGAGGACCAGGGTAACAGAGATCACTGCAGTTCCCAGCTGGAAGAATCAGAAAAGCTTCATTGAGGAGCTAGCACAGAACTAGACTTTCAGTTAAGTACATGAGTATTTTAATCATAGATTCATCAAATTTCTGAGTTGTAAAGGACCTCAATGTTCATTTAGAACAACCCCTCCTTAAAAATAAATCAATCCCCTTTGTGTATTGAGGTGTTTATCTTTACAAGGTGTTTTTTTTTTCTGGAGGAGACAAGAATGAATGAAATGGTCCCTGCTCTCCAGGAGAATACCCTCTAGTTAAAAAGCATAATTTTTTAGGGGGAAAGGATATTTCTACCCCCTCTTGGCTGCCTTGAGAAAGCAATAGGATCTCAAAAACTCTCCACTTCAAGTATTTGAAATGACTAAATACCTTTTGCTTCTGTTTTTACTTTTACCATCTTCTACCTAGAATATCATCGAGTGTGTGAACAAGAAGCCTATGGTAGCTACTCATGTGGATAAATGAGGACACTTTTATCTTTGAGGCCCCAGAAGCCCTAGAGAGACAAAGCATGGTTAGCAAATGTGGTTCCATCCTAGTCTATTTTTGAGGGCCAGAAGTTAGAGGAAACACAAATGCCTTATGATAGCTAGGTCAGCTTTAGATGATGGATGCTTCAGGGGCTGAAGAACTGCTGGCACTCCTCCAACAGATAATGGAAGGTCTGGTATCATGTAAAGTAGAGCTAATCAGACTGGAACTAGAGACCTCAGTTGGTTGTTGGAAAGAAAGTATTTAGCAAATTTTCAGAGCACTGTAGAAATGGAAGCTGTTGCTTATTTGCTCAACATGCATTGGCTAAACACCTACTATGTGCTTGACATTGTAAAGTGCCAAACTCTACAGAAATGAAAGTTATTATTCAATGAAAGTGTATTTTAAATAACATAATTGGAACAATTTCCTTGTGCACAGGTTCGAAGTAGATCAGGAGGACAGAATGGAAAAAGGGCAACAGATACATTAGACTGAGTCAAGAGATCGAATTCAAGTCCTGACTCTGTCTCTTATCATCCATGTGCACTTGAATAAGACTCTAATTCTCTGGGTCATTTATCTCATCTGTAAAATGGGCTAACAATAATAGTTCATATTTATATAGCATCTGAAGATTTGTAAGTGCTGTCTTTTACAAATGGAATATTGGGTAGGCACTGGATTTGGAGTCAAGCAGACCTAGACTCAACTTCTGCCTCATCTATTCATTAGTTGTGTCCCTCTAGGCAAATCATTTAACCATGCTATGTCTTAGTATCTTCATTTGTAAAATAAGAGCATTAGACTCAGTAACCTCTAAGATCCCTTCTAGCTGTAAATCTACTATTCTATGAGGTGCATGGCACAAATATCCTTATCACTATTTTTTATTGTTTAGTCGATAAATCACGTCTGATTCTTCATGATCTCATTTGGTTTTGGGGGAAAATGTACTAGAATGGTTTGTCATGTCCTTCTCCAGCTCATTTTACAGATGAGGAAACTGAGGCCAATGACATTAAGTGACTTGACCAGGGTCACACAATGTCTGAGACCAAATTTGAATTCAGGTCCTTTTGACCCCAGGATTGGCACTCTATCCATTGCACCCCATTTAACAGATAATGAAATTGGGGTCTCTGAGAAGTGAAATTCACCCAGCTAGTAAATGTTGTATTTGAAATATGAACCTAGGTCTAAACCCAGGGTTTGCTCCAGTATTTTACACAATTTTTTCCTCATATAAGAGTCTCTTTTTTTTTTTCAAAGTAACTTTGTGAAAGTGGAAAGTTCTTCAGGGGGTTAGTGAAATTAGGCAAGCCAATGCCCTTAACCACTTCCTCATCAGGAACCCTGGCTTTCCACAGTAGAGTTAGAGAAATGAAAAGTCAAGGGACCTGTCTTAGAGATTAAATCTTGTCAAAGAGTTAATATTTGAGCTCTTTTCTTAAAAGTAGGTTAGTTTGTCCTATATTCTGATTAATTCTGAAGTGTTGAGGTTGGGACCTTTCAGATCTTAAATTTCCTATGACCTTGAATTTTCTGCGTAGCTTTCTTTTTAAGAGGAAAAAAAAACACAAATATAAATCCACTTCATTCTCAAAAGTCATGGCATCCTTACAAAGAAGATGAAATGTAGGCTGTGCTGGCAATAAAGGTTAAAAAGTTAATGTGCTATCATGGAACAATTCCTGTGCCAGGAGCCAGGAGCCTCGGACTCTTGTCTTGGCTAGCTCTTTCACTAGGGGAGACAAGTCATTTTTCTCTATCTGGGCCTCAGTTTTCTTACCTGTAGAGTGAGGAGGTTGGGTTAGAGGATGTCAAATAACATTAACATTCTTTGTTCTAAACATGTATTGTGCCATAAAATCAATGAGCATTTTATTTAGTCCCTCCTAGGTCCTGGGCACAGAAAAAGCCAAACAAGCTTGGCCCTCAAAGAGTTTCCTTTTCAATGGAGGGTGCTGTTGTTGTTCTGCCATTTCAATCATCCCTGACTCTTAGGAACCCTATTTTGGGGTTTTCTTGGCAAAGATACTGGAATGGTTTACCATTTCCTTCTCCAGCTCTTTTTATAAAGGAAGAAACTGAGGCAAACAGGTTTAAGTGACATGCCCAGGGTCACATAGCTAGTAAACATCTGAGATCAGAATTTGAGTTCAGGGAGATGAGTCTTGATTCCATCTATTCTGCCACTTAGCTACTCAACAATGAGCAAGATACATATACATAAATAGCTACATACAAGATAAACAGAAAACAAATGGAAGATAATCTCCTAGGGAAAGCCTTGGAAGAAGGAGAGCTGGGAAAGTTTTATTCGAGTTGAGTCTTGAAGGAAGCCAAAGATACCAAGAGGCAGAAGTGAGATAAGAGATCATTCTAGACACAGAGGCAACCAATGTAAAGGCACGACACAGCTGGATCATAGAATAATGGGTAAGAGGACTGGCTTTGCCATTCTAGGCTCTACGAGTCCCATCTTTTGTCAAATATGGTCAGGCACTGAAAAATGCTGCTTTTCGGTGCTCCCAGTCATTGCATGTTGTTTTGTGCATCGGGTACTTCTGGGGTCTTTAAATTAGATCCTGAAGCTGCCATGTTCCACATGGATGGGGAGTTATTGTTTAGGTTGTCCATTAGCACGGACTCTTTGCACAATGGAATGTGGTTTTGCAATCCTCACACTTTCTCTCATATGGGACTAAAGACATAAAATGTTTTATAGCTGGTCTTGCTGGCAGTTCTGAAAACCAAGCAAGAATCTTTGGAATCTCTATCTAAACCAGAAAGCTTAACCCAGGAATACATGACTTTGGGTAAATACAAAAACATCGCTCTGAACAGGGGTCCATGGACCTCACTAGGCTGCCCAAAGGGGTCATGACACAAAAACATTTAAGAGCCTTAGTCTAGAAAAACTGAAATAGATTGATCTCCTAGTTGGAAATATTTCTCCTTTATGGGAAGAGGGGACAGGGGGGAGCACTACAAAGTCACTGCTCTAAATTTCAAAGGGACCTTCAAAAGGAAGATTTCTCTCTACCTCATCTGGGTTTCTGCTTACTCATCTGTGAAATGGGATGATGAAACTAGTTGGACTTCAATTCTTTCCAATTCCAATTCTTCCAACGTCCCTCCAATTTCTTGGGCCCCATTTTCCCTTTCTAGGACTGTATTCTCACCTATAAAATAAAGAGTTCGGACTTACATTCTATAAATTCTATGAGTCTTTTCATTGATTGTTCCCAGCAGAATGGTGTTGGGGACAGAGAACTGGACGGGAGTCAGGAAGACTCAAGCTCTAATCTGGCCTTAGACTCTTACTAGCTGGGTGGCTCTGGGCACGTCAATTTAACTGGGCTCTGCCTTGGTTTCCTCATCTAAAGAAGGAGGGTAATAATAGCACCCACCTTCCAGCAGGGTCGTGAAGAACAAATGAGACAATAATCATAAAGCGTTTAGCACAGTACTGAGCACATAGAAAGTGCTTAAAAAGACTTGCCTCCTTCCGTCCTCTTAAAAAGATGGATGAGAATGTAGGATTTCTTACTAAGCAAGAGCTGGACCACCCGCTATGCCCATCCTCATCAAGCTGTACTGGTACCTGACAGCAGGTTTGTATGTATTTCATAATATATGAGGATGTTTAATCTATCAGAGGAAACCTCTCTCAATATATACATTATTCATAGAATCATAAATCCAAGAGCCCAAAAAAGGGGAAGTCTTTAATCTCTCGTTTTTCCAAAAGAAATTTGCCCAGAGTGGTACTAGTCAAGGGCAATAGAGTAGAGTATCTCATACTAGTAGTCTCTAGTTAAAGGTAGAAAATGGCCAGATGCCTTCTGCATCTTCTGCCACCCTGTGCTGCCTTCTGTCTCTTGTGGGGAGTGCTAGGAGGGGCAGAGGAGGCTGCTGAGGAAATGCATCTGAAACAATGACTTGATGAAAAGCATCGAATGTGTGGTCAGGGGGACAGGGCTGAGGTTCCAACTCTTCTGTGTGTTTGCTACCTGTGTGAGCTTGGGACAAGCTGTCCCATCCACTACCACCACCTTTCCGGGTCTCAGTATTCCCACTTGTAATATAAAGGGTCAGAAGTGGAATAAATGACTTCCAAGGTCTCTCCCGTCTCTGGATCTATGATCCCATTACCAAGTCCTGGCTCTGCCAGCCTTTTCCCATATCCTTTATAATTGTTGTTTAGTCAATCAGTCCTGTCTGGCTCTTTGTGACCCCATTTGGGATTTTCTTGGCAAAGCTACAGGAGTGGTTTGCCATTTCCTTCTCCAGCTCATTTTACAAAGGAGGAAACTGAGGCAAACCGGGTTATGTGACTTGCCTGGGGTAAATATATAAATAGTAAGTAACGGAGGTCAGATTTGAATTCAGGTCCTCCTGACTCTGGAGTCAGCACTCTCTCCACTGAGCCAGCACCTTGGTTTTCTAGTATAGTTAATTTTTTTTTAAGAATGGTCACAGAGGCTGATTGTAATAGATTATATCCTTGGAATGAATAATCTTAAAAAGACCCAAATTCAGTTTAAATGGTAAATGGTATGACATCTTGCAGGAACACCTCCTGTTCTCAAGCATCTGTGCTCCTAACAAATTGTGTATAAATCTAATCCTATCTTAAATATATCAAGAATTTCCATTCATTAAAGCCCAATACACTCAGATTGATTGATTTATTCTTTCTAAACACGTCCCTTCTATGCTCAGATATCTACAATGGTTTCTTATTGCCTATATACGATAAGATTCAGACTTACCCTAGCATTCAAGGCCCTTTAGGACATGATTCCAATCTAATCTAGCAAAAAATCCTCAGGTCCTATATGAATCTTTTGTTCCAATTATAGTAATGGATTGTTCTTTAAATAGAACATTCCCATTTGTACCTCTCTCCCTTTGTTCACCCTATTTCTTCCATGATGTGTTCATTCATATAGATCCTTTGCTATATTTATTTAACCTTCCATCTTAGAATTAATATTATGTATTGGTTCCAAGGCAGAAGAGTGGTAAGGGCTGGGCAATGAGGGTTAGGTGACTTGCCCAGGGTCACTCAGGCACTGACTGGTTAGCCGGACTTACTGATTCTACCTCCACGACATCTTACCTCTAATAAATCTAACTCTACCCTAATTTGGGCCATCATCACCTCAACCTGAGCTATTTCGAAAGACTCCTGACTAACCTCCCTGCCTTCTGTCTCTCACATTTCCAATCCAGGATTCATCCTCCACCTGCCTGACAAATTAATATTCCTACAATAAAGATATGATCAGTAGTTTCCTGTTGCTCCCAGGATAAATATAAGATCAAAGATCCATAAGGTCTTAGATCTAGAACTAGGAAGGACCTCGGAGGTCTAGTCCAACCCCTTCATTTAATAGAGGAGGGACCTGAGGTTCTAGAAATCAGCTGTGCATTTAAATCCCTCCACGACGAGGCTCCCATCTAATTTTTCAGTCTTATTCCATACTGGTACCCCTCACGCACTCTTCATTCCAATTAAATAGGACTGCTCATAACTACTATCTTCTGCCTTTGCAGAAATGGGCTGCCATATTAAAAAATTAATAAAAGAAAAGAAAAAGAAATGGACCTCCTTTTGTTTTGTTTCTGACCAGTCCATTTCCAGGCTTCTTTGAAAGCCCATCTTGAATGCCACCTCTGACACAGGGCCTTTTGTGATCCCCTATTCAGTCGCCACTCCCTGTTTTTAGCCTTCTTTCCTCAAAATTTGTATTATGTTATATACAAATAGTATTTGTGCTTGTGTGTATGTGTGTGTGTCTATGTGTTGGGTCTTCCCAGTATGCTGTTGTTTTTCAGTCATTCATTCATGTCTACAGAAGAGCCACTGAAGGGAGTATTGTTCAGTCCCTGAAGTATGTTAATAGGGGAAATTTTGGTCAAACAGGGTTTTTGGCACATGGTCTGAAGGGGTCACCTGCTCCATGTAAGATCCATTTGCTTATGATATTAGTCTGACTATGGCTACACTCTGAAATCTCATTGAAAATAAGTAAATATACACGTATTCATTGAAAATTAACATTGGGAGAACAGCTAGATGACTCAGTGGTTTGAGAACCAGGCCTAGAGAAGGGATGCCCTGAGTTTAAAGGTGGCCTTAGAAACTTCCTAATCATGTGACTCTGGGCAAGTTACTTAACCTGTATTGCCTAGTCCTTATGACTCTTCTGCCTTGGAAACAATATACAATAATTCTAATACAGAAGGGAAAGGTTTTAAGAGAGAGAGAGAGAGAGAGAGACAGAGAGAGAGAGGGAGGGAGGGAGGGAGGGAGGAAGGAAAGAAGGAAGGAAGGAAGGAAGGAAGGAAGGAAGGAAGGAAGAAAGAAAGAAAGAAAGAAAGAAAGAAAGAAAGAAAGAAAGAAAGAAAGAAAGAAAGAAAGAAAGAAAGAAAGAAAGAAAGAAAGAAAGAAAGAAAGAAAGAGAAAGAAGGAAAGAAAGAAAGAAAGAAAGAGAAAGAAAGAGAAAGAAGGAAAGAAAGAAAGAAAGAAAGGAAAAAAGAAAGAAAGAAAGAAAACTAACACTGAGGGGCAGCTAAGTGGCTCAGTGAATAGAGAGGCAGATCTCAAGATGGAAGGTCCTAGGTTCAATTCTGGCCTCAGACATGTCCTATCTGTGTGACCCTGGGCAAGTCAACCCCAATTGTCTAGCCCTTACTAAAAAATATAACAATGACTAGAGATTGCACTTCAGTTTTGTATTAATTATATCATATTATATTATATTATATTATATTATATTATATTATATTATATTATATTATATTATATTATTATATATTTACATGTATATATAAAACCCAGATTTGGGAGAGTGACACCTACAGATCAATGTGGTATTGAATTTTGAATGTGGATGATTGATGGCAAAGCTCAATATTGACCCTTTCCTCTATCATGGACCCAGGGGTGGGTTTCTGATCACCAATATAACTGCCTATGGGTCTTAATTCTCTTCTAGGGTGGCTCAGCCCTCTCTCCTTCAGCAACAATTAGCCAGAAAAGGGCTCAAGAACAGGCAGCAGCTCTTGCCAGGGAAGTCAACTGTCCAACCTCTCCTGAAGGTGATATGATGTCTTGCCTCCGCCAGAAACCTGCTGACATCCTCAATAATGCTCAAACCAAGGTGGGCACTGAAGGAGGAAGGAGAGGGGATCTTGTAGAATCATAATGCTTGGCACCTGGGATATCACCTGGAACACTGCATTGGCCTAAACATAAATTAGCTGCCCCAAATGAGTTATCTTTTAAAGAAAAAAACAAAGTTTGACATAGTTAATAGAAAGCTATCCTTAAAATCAGCGATCCCTGAGTTCAAGTCTTATTGTTGACCCATATAGGCAGTGTGACACTTGGGGAAGTTCTCTATGCTCTTAGTGTCCCTGGGCAACTATCTAAAATTATAAATTTTAGAGTAGATGCTAATCTGCATTGGTAGGGGAAGCTTCCTCACAGAGAGTTTCTGTTACTAATAAAATCATAATTCTGATTCATGTTGAAAAATAGCATTGATTTTAGTCCACAATACTGAGACCCAGAGAGCTTCAATGGCATTAATAATATACTAAGGAAGGAAGCAGGGGCTAGCAAGGTGGTGAGTAGATGGAGTGCTGAGCCTAGAGTCAGGAAGTCTCATCTCCCTGAATTTAAATCTGGCCTCAGACATTTACTAGCTTTGAGATCTTGGGTAAATCATTTAACCTGGTTTGCCTCAGTTTCCTTATCTGAGCTGGAGAAAGAGATGGCAAAAACTCTAGTATTTTTGCCAAGAAAACCTCAAATAGAGTCATGGAGAGTCATACAAATGAAACTTCCAAACAGGAACATTAGGAAGACAATTGGATTGGTACTCCATTGACCTCAGGTTTTGCCTTCATTTTTACACTTGACATATACTTGACTTTGAACAAATCATTTTACCTAAATTATCTCTCTTTCCTTGTCTGTAATAAGAGAGACTTGTATTAGACATAGCTAAAGTCCAACAATTTATGAATCTCTTCTTTTTAATTTGTTGTTTAATCATTTTTCAGTTGTCCAACGATTCATTGCCCCATTTGATGTTTTCTTGGTAAAGACGCTGGAGTGGTTTGCCACTTCCTTCTTCAGTTCATTTGACAGATGAGGAAATCAAGGTAAACAGGGTGAAGTGACTTGCCCAGGGTCACACAGCAGCTAATAAATGTCTGAGACCAGATTTGAACTGAGGAAGATGAGTCTTCCTGACTCCAGGCCCAGCATCAATCCACTGTGCCACCTAGCTGCTCCTAAGCTTCTCTATTCTTCTGTAAAAATATAGGGAATCCTTATCAGTGAAAAGAACAATTCCTGGTAAGTATAAAATAAAGACTACATGATAATAAACAATCACATCTCTTTAAACCCCACACCCAGCTCTTGGCAATAAGCGGCCCATTTCATTACTGGGGACCAGTGGTTGATGGTGTCTATCTCCAAGAGGCTCCAACTAGAGCATTACGGCGATCTCCAAGGATGAAAATAGATGTGCTCATTGGAAGCGCCCAACGAGATGGGCTGATCAACAGAGCAAAGGCCATTAAGGTAAGTGCTTTATAGATACTGATTAGTCTGGTACTAGAGAAGCTTTAACTTTCACTCATCTGAGCCACAAAATAGGACTGGATCATTCATTCATCCATCTATCTATTCCGATTGTGCAGGGCTTTTGCTGGGTGAGATTATGGATCAATAAAACACAGTCATTTCCCGCAAGGAACATGGGATCTTTGGTGATTATAAAACCTAAAATAATTACCCTACAATTTAAAATATGAGAACTAGAAAGGTTAATGTGAGAGTATGAAGGATAAACCACGTCTGGATGGGAAGGGTCTTGGGGAGGAAGGGATAAGGGACACAAGAGAGAAGAACCCAGAAAGACTTCATTAAAGAAAGAAGACAGCTGATTGGACTTGAGTCTTGAAAACCTGGTAAGACCATAGCATGCAGAGTTAGAGACCATGAGAAAGAAAGGCAGCCCTGGGATAGTATGTTAAAAGCACTGGAACTGGGGATAGCTGGGTGGCTCAGTGGATTGAGAGCCAGGCCTAGAGATGGGAGGTCCTAGGTTCAAACCTGACCTCAGACACTTCCTAGCTGTGTGACTCTGGGTGAGTCATTTAACCCCCATTGCCTAGCCCTTATCACTCTTCTGCCTTGGAGTCCAAGAAGGAAGGTAAGGGTTTAAAAATAAATAAATTTACAAACAAACAAACAAACAAAAGGAATGAATGAACGAATGAATAAGTAAGTAAACAAACAAAAATAAATAAATAAAAGGCTGGAAAAACAACCAAATAAATAAATGAATGGATAGATGGGTAGCTAAGTAAATAAATAAATAAAAGCACTGGAATGGGATCAGATGGCTTGGGTTCAAATTCTGACTGAGATGTCAAGTGTGACCATGGACAATTTGATTAATTTCTCTGTGCCTCAGTTTCCTCATAGATGAAATCAAAATAATACACCACCTACCTCCCATAGTGATTTGGAGAAAGTTCTTTCTAAACCTTAAAGCACTATATGAATATTTTTTATTATTAATATTATTATTATCATTATTAACTTGAGTATGAGTTTCATAGTAAATAGATGGATGATCCTGGAGACAGAAAGACCCATGTTCAAGTCCTGTCTTTAGCTATATGACTAGGAAAATCACTTGATAGGTTCAGGTCACAGGCAACTCTTGAGACTAAAATCGTAGTTCTAGACAAGTCCCTGATCAACATTTTGCTGGATTAAATTCTCATACAAGTGAATTCCTCCATGCCACTGAAGTCACAGGTCTGGACTCAAATAGAAGATTATTATTTGAGACATAGAATGAGATTGTATTGTATTGGGCAGAGAACTGGACTCAATCAGGAAGAGTTTTCAAGGAGTTCCCAGGTCTGACTTCTTGATTCTATGTCCAGCTCTCTGCCCACTGTGCTGCCCTGCTAACGCTAGAAGACAATTACAATGGTACAGGCAAGTGTGAAGGCTGGATGAATGGAGAGAAGGCAACATGGGTTTGAGAAATGTTATAAAAGTAGAAATAACACAGTCATGTGTGTTGTTAGGTGAGAAAAGTTATATAAAAAATGGAGTCACCATTGTTATAGTCCCTAGGCTGCAATGAAATGGGAGAAAAGTTGAGAGCCTTGCAAATGGCTCATTCTTTTATCTGCTTTAACAGGCCCTTCCTGCTCGCTCACCAGAGGTTATTACACCAAGATGTTTGCTAATTAGGGAACAGGAAAAACCATTGAGGGGAAGGGGGAGACTCCCACTCTAACTGACTGATCTTCCTTGCCTGGGGCCCCTTTGCTGAGAGAGTGGGGATTGTAGAGAGAGGCCTAGGAAGAAATGTGGCTCTGAGATCTGCTAAATCAGACTTGCTCAGACTTCACACTAAGGTCATCAAGTAGGATGGGATCGAAGTGGCCATTTTAGACAATTTGCCAAGCCTCAGAGCCATAACTAGGAATTTTTGCACCAATTCAGGAACCACAAACATACCCAGGGGAGTAATCAACATAAAAGGCATCCTAGGTTGAGGTGGAGTGTGCAGCTGTTAGAAGAGACAGAGAAGAAAGCTTAGGGTTATGTAGCCATTTCTGGAGAGGGTTCCCTCAGGAACATGGCGGCCGCAGCAGTTCCAGAGAAGTGGTCTCTGATTTCATGACTCAGCAAAGCATTGAAAGGGGATGATCACTCTTGTCCTCCAGACCTAAATCTCCCATTCCCCTGCAAGTCTCTCTCTGTCTCTGCATCCTCTCTTTCTCTATCTCATAGACACACATCATATAGAATACACTCCACAGGAAAGGTGAAGCAACTTAGCAGGGCAAGACTTCAATGAAAAGAAATCTATTGGAGCTGGAGAAAGCAGAAGAATTCCCAGGAAGCACAGCTCTCTTGCAGACCCTGTGGAGATGTCTCCCTTGCCTGCCTTGAATCAATCAATCATTCAGTCAAAAGGCATTTATTAAGCGCCTTCAATGCTCCAGGTACCTGTGCTAGGTACTAAAAAAAAAAAGTAGAAAGAATAAAACAATCCATACTCAAAATAAGTAGACATTCAAATGTGCCACAGAGCCCATTGCCCTGCTCCTGGGATAAATGGTGTTGAAAAGCAGCAGATAATTACTGGGTCTTGAGGAAGTATTGCCCTCCTCCTCAAGGAAGCCTGGCTCCTGCAAGTTCACTTCTCTCCCCCTACCTCACCAAGAGGGCTACCATGTTTTCAGTCCTAAAATCTGCCTAAACAAGGGAATTAGCATCTCAGAAAAGTTTGAAAAGCCAGCTCTTCTTTGAACTACCGGGGCTAATTCTATATCGAATCTATAGTTGGCTTTCTTTTCTGCCACCAAAAAGTGGTTATGCTTCTCAAGGCTCTCTCCTATCTTTTCTCCTATCTCTCCTTTATTGGAAAGAGCCCATTCCCTATTTATTCTATTATAGCTTTTCCCTGTTAGTTATGGTATCTTTTACAGATGTCTCCTCTCTTTTCTTCTTCCTCCCTTCACTCACTAACTTATAGTAGATGTGCAAGGGAAAAGGTAAATTAAATCTCTCCTAGAGAGCTGAGTTCTTGTCCCATAGCTGGCTCTTTTCTCTACTGCCAGAGGTCAAGATGCTAAGCATTCCCTTGCATCCACTGACTGACTGCTTAGAAACCCCATTATGATTCTTTAAAAGACTGTAGAGGCTAAAAGCAGAACTTCTTAACCTGGAGTCTATGAACTTTTTTTTTAAGTTTTGATAACTTTTTTCAACATAGTTGGTTTCTGTCGTATTCCTATATATTTCATTTTATGCATTTAAAAAACACTATTCTGGAAAGGAGACCATAAGTTATCAAACTGCCAATGGACCAAGGGAACACAAAAAAAGTTAAAAACTACTATTCTAGAGTGAAAATAAAGTCTCTTTTTATTGACTAGTAATTTTATTTATATTTCTTTCAGGTAATATCTCCCCTACCTGCTCCTTGGCACTCAATCATTCTAGGGTGAAGTCAATTGATCAGGAGCCTCCTGTTTAACTCCTCCCCATTATCCCCAGATTGATAAACATAGGAATTTGCCTCTTTCCCATAGATTCCAAGGAAAAGCTCTTCTCTAGGAAGAGCCTTAGATCTATTCTGTAACCCCAAAGTTTCATTGATTCCTCTTTCTCTTTCTTTTTCCTACCCTTCAGCCTCTTCACATGAAGAAAACACTTCTTTAGATACTTTTTGTTTCTTGATTTGTCCTTTGCAGTCCCTTCATTCTTTCACAGGCTTGGGAAGTCTTATGCCAGACCTTTTTTAGCATGAAGCCCAACTTGCATTTTGTACACACTGAAATACTTCAGCTTAATGGGAGAACAAACTTTCTAACAATGAGAATAGCCCAGTAGCAAAACAAATGGCCTTGCTAGGGAGCGAATTACCCATCTCTGGAAGGCTTTCAGCTGAGACAAATTTACTCTTGGGGAATGTGGCAGAAAGAAATTTCATTTCACGTTCAAAATTAGACTAGAAGAGCCCTTCTAACTCTATGATTCTATGCTATTCAATGATTTGTTAAAGAGAATGGAAAGGATTCCTGCCATGGGGAAGGGATTGGACTAGAAGACCTCTGGGCATTCTTCTGTCATTGAGAATCTATATTCTGACATTCGAGACAGTTCTGTTAACCAAACTCACATGTAATTGGTAAAATTCAACACTTATTTATTAAGTGTCTACTCAGGGCTAGGTACTGTGCTAGGTGCTGGGATTGCTTTTGGTTTTGTTCTTTTACTGGACCTATGACTTAGAAGCAGTGGATACAGTGCTGCTCCTGGAATCAGGAAGACCTGAATTCAAATTTACATCAGTTACTAACTCTGTGACCAAGTCCACCTAACTTCTGTGTGCCTTGGTTTCTTCATCTGTAAAATATGGATAATAATAGGTCCTGCCTGTCTGGGCATTTAAATTTCTTTACAACAGGCCCCCCCATCCTACCTTTCAGTCTTCTTAAATATTGCTCCTTTCCATGAGCTCTATGGTCAAGCCAAACTGGCCCCTCGGCTTCCCCTCAGCTATGTCTTTATATTGCCTGGCATTCTCCTCCATCCCATTTCCATTTCTCATCATTCCTAGCTTCTTCTAACAGTCAGCTCAAGCAATAACCTTGGCATCCAGCCCTTCTCCATCGGCTCCAGGAGACTTAGTAATACTTAGTGAAATGGCAGTGCTGGGAAAACTTGGGATGGACAAGAGAATAGCTGAAGTTTCCTTCCCCTCCAAGACACCCTTCTTGCTAAAGACTTTGGGTCATTTTTGTTACCACCTCAAATTTTAGTTAAGCGATTTTAATTCTCAAAAGTATATATGCTCAGGAGGAGCAAGGTGGTTCAGTGGATAGAGAGCCAGGTCCAGAGATGGGTAGTTTTTGGCTCAAGTCTGGCCTCAGACACTTCTTTGAACTGTGACCCTGGAAAAGTCACTTAACCCCGATTGCCTAGCCCTTACTGCTTTCCTGCCTCAAACCAATACCCAGTATTGCTTCTAAGATGGGCATTAAAATTTTTTAAAAATAGTATATAAGTTCCAGCAAGAATCTTAGTTTATTTCATCTGTATTTTCCTTCTCCCACTCAGTGCATAGCACTTTATAGATAAAATGGGTTGCTGAATTTCAGAAAATAATTAAGAGTACACCAATCGATGAATATTTATTAAGCACCTCCTGTGCACCATCGATGAGTTTCTTAGAGTTATAGAAAGGGCTGTCCTGTTGGTGAAGTATTTAACTTGTTCTTCTTGGCCTCAAAGGACAGAACTAAGAATAATGGGTGTATATTACAAGGCTCAGTATATGGGAAAATGGTCTAATAATCCATGGGATCTTAGATTTAGAGGAAAAGAACCTTAGAGGCCACCCAGTCTAATCTCTTTATATTACAAAGGAGTTAAATGAGACCTCAGATCACCCAGGTTAGAAGGATTTAAACTCAGATTTCTGACTCCAAACCCAACTCTTTTTCCCCAGCAATAAGGATCCCTCCTGAAATAATGTTTTAAATGCATAAAATGAGATACAGAGAATTGCAAAAGAAACCAATGCTGTGGAAAGAAAGATGTAGACTTCTTCCAAGTCTACAAGCCTCTTGAAATCTATCTTAAGCTCAGGTTAAGAACCTTATACTAAAAAAAATAATAATAATAAAAGGAGTTGGGAAGGGCAGTCAGCTAGGTTGCACAATGGATAGAGCACCAGACCTGGAGTCAGGAAGTCTTGGGTTCAAATCTAACTTCAGACCCTTCCTAGCTGTGTGACCCTGGGCAAGTCACTTGACTTCAATTGACTATTTCTTATCACATTTTTTGTCTTAGAACCAATACCTAGTATCAGTGTTAAGGCAGAAAGTAAGAGTTATTAATTCATTAATTATTTTTAAAAAACAACCTTGCACCTGCTTTGCTATATAAGTGTATATGTATATATGTATGTACATAGATATGTACATACATATATATACATCTATTGTACATATGTGTCTGTATACACATGATGTCTCTTCTGATAAAATCTATGCTCCTTGAGGGATTTCCCCTTGCCATTTGTATCCTCAGCATCAAACCCAGTTCTTGGCATATTATAAGTATTATAATTGACAATTCTTTACCATTTTTTTGCCTCGGAACCGATACCTAGTATCAGTTTTAAGGCAGAAAGTGAGGGTTATTAATTCATTAATTATTTTTTTTAAACCCTTGTACTTCGGTGTATTGTCTCATAGGTGGAAGATTGGTAAGGGTGGGCAATGGGGGTCAAGTGACTTGCCCAGGGTCACACAGCTGGGAAGTGGCTGAGGCCGGGTTTGAACCTAGGACCTCCTGTCTCTAGGCCTGACTCTCACTCCACTGAGCTACCCAGCTGCCCCCCATTAATTATTTTTTAAAAAGAACCTTGCACTTGCTTTGCTATGTAAGTGTATATGTTTGTACATATATATGTTTGTATAAATAAATAAATGAATAAAGCATGGGGTAAGGAAAGTCCTGAGTTCAGATCCTGACCTCCAGCACTAACTGTGTGACCTTGGACAAATCATTTAACCACTCAGTGCCTCAGTTTCCTCATCTGCAAAATAGGAAATGATAACAGCAACATCTACCTCCCAGGGTTGTTGTGAGGATCAAATGAGAGGACATTTGCAAAGGATTCAGGATAGCTATTATCATTAGTATAGCCACTGCTTTCTTGCTTGGTTAGGATGTTTATAGAATATTTTCCCCTTCCTCTTCCTCCTCCTCCTCCTCTTTTTTCTCCTCCTCCTCTTCTTTTTCCTCCATAGCTCTAAGACCTGGCTGTCATTACACAGTCACAGCTGGATCCATCCCAGTACCAGAGGCTCACCTCGTACTAGCCTCGTCCAGGACTCTTCCAACCAGTGCCTTGTCCTGTATGTGTCCCCTTCCTCTTTCGTTGTCAGTTCCGTCCAGGCTGTGTCCAATCTCAGACATTAACCACTTTTGGCTAGTCAGTTGGGTATGTTTGGGAAAATCAATGTTTATGAACTTCCTTCTAAAATCCTAAAAGGATATTAGGATTCACAGAACTAATCTAAGTGATTAAACTTAGTGAACTTCATGAACTATCAATCCTTCATTTTATAGATGAAGAAACAGAGGTCCAAAGAGAAAGGGGCATGTCCACATTTGTATAGTAGCATGATAACAGTAAACAGAGCCCTAGATTTGGATTAGAAGACCTGGGTTCAAATCTTGCATCTGTCACTTTCTATTTATATAGCCCCAGGCAAGTCGCTTAACTTACTCAAGTTCCCTGAGGCCCACAGGACCCTAAATATGGAGGTCAACAAACCCTAGATGGTATATGAGGTTCCTCCCAACTCTAAGTCTCTCTCTATGATCCTAAGTTACAGACCTGAGTTTTGAATCCAGATCCATTGACTCAAAACCTTCTCTTTCTATTCATCATGACTCTGACTCTTCAATTCACAGCCACACGCTGGCCATCCACCTTGCTCTTGCTGCCATGTTTTCTACCAAGGAGATTTGTTTCTCTGTTGAGGGTCAACTTAAAAGCAAACGTGCATCCAAAGCCTTCACTGAGAATTTGTCACTAGTACAATACACTAGAATTATACAGTCCTGGAATCCTGGAAGGCTCAGGTCTGGGGATACTAGAGATCATTCAGTTTAAACCCCAAATTGTTAGGTAAGAAAACTGAACTGAAGCCTTCAAGTGGGTCTTCTTTGAGCCTGACTAATTGCATCTTAGAAAACAGAAAGCAAGACAATAGAATTCTAGTTATTGGCTCGCCGTGTGAGCTCAGAAAAAAGTCACTTTATCTTCATCTGTCATATAAGGATGCAATATAACTGTCAGATGCACTTGAGAGGTTCTAAGGTCTATTTCAGCTCTCACATTTTGTGATTTCTAACTGACTTACTCAAACTCATGCACCTTCTTTTTTTCTTTTTCTCAAAAAAAAACTTCCAGTTTCCAGAATTTACCTTTAATTCAAGCAGCCCCCTAATTTTTGCACATGTATAATAAATAGATCTTGCCTCCCCCACTTCCCCATGCCACTAGCCCATCCCTAGCAAGAAGTTAGATACAGAAAAACAGAATAAGGAACTCACCAAGGATAGGCTGTTCTCAGGCAGCCAGGAAGACTCTGCTAGTGCCTGTTGTGACATTGCCAATGAGTGGCTGGAAAGCACATTGGTCAGGGAGACTGCCCAGAGCACCCCCAATCAACCACCTGGGACTCTGACAGCCCCAAGGAGAGAAATCAACAGAGCAGACTTTCTTGGCTTGGAGCAGGGAGAATTTCAGGTCTTCAGGATTGGGAAAGCCCAAGTAGATTTTACTTAATCCATACTAGATCCAAACAGGTTTCTCCTGCTGTGATGCATTATCCAAAAAAAAGGCAAATCAAAGAAGGGACAGTCACAGAGCTGCTGTGGCCATCACAAGACCAATTTCTGAAACAAAGTCCAGTTCCATCCTCTGTTTTCCCCTATCACTTACCAGCTTTATCCTTTTGCCAACTTTGGCAGGATGCCTCCTATGCCTTTCGCCTAGAACTAGAACCCAGAACCAAGACTCCTATAACCCCCTGCCCTGTTCAAAGAGAGGAAAGTGTGGTGAGGCCCAAAGTCATCTCACTTCAGCAGACAGGCAGAGACCATCAGAGTGCACGACTACACTGAGCAGCTTTCCACCAGACCGGGGCTGAGGGGAGGGAGGGGGGCTGAAAGCCTGTGTGAAGACCCACAGGCCGGTGAGCATCACTTCACAGGGAGCTGGTGCCTAATGAATCCTGGCGACACATAGAAAAGTTAATTACCTACCTGCTGAGCATCAGGGCTGCCTGATTTGCCTCGAAGGGTTCGCTTTCCTTGGAGGGGTCTTTTTATCTGAAATAACAGATTCCTATTGGAATTCTTGATTGGCTGTTGTCTGTGTGGCTTAACTCTTTCTCCTTCCTCTCTCTCTCCTTCCTCTCTCTCTCTCTCTCTCTCTCTCTCTCTCTCTCTCTCTCTCTCTCTCTCCTTCCTCTCTCTCTCTCTCTCTCTCTCTCTCTCTCTCTCTCTCTCTCTCTCTCTCTCTCTCTCTCTCTCCCCCACCC
>NC_058130.1:684412551-684426498 GCF_016433145.1 Gracilinanus agilis
TCTCTCTCTCTCTCTCTCTCTCTCTCTCTCTCTCTCTCTCTCTCTCTCTCTCTCTCTCTCTCTCTCTCTCTCTCTCTCTCTCCTGTGAAATTGACAGTCTGCCTACATTCATTTACATGATGGAAAGCAGCTTTCTTCCAAAAGGGAAGGAGCTACCTTTTTCCTCCAAGTGCATCGGTCTGAGAGAATCCAAAACAGATTTCTCTTACCCCTCAGGCTTAGCTGTGGAGTAGACCCGATCCTAGCCCAGGCAAGGAGCCGTATGGGGATGCTAGGGATGGGGTTCGGGGAGCAAAGTTGCTGCTGCTGGGATTTGGAAATCAGCACCTGGCATGCATGCGGAGCTTCGGGGCTCTCTCTTCTCGCTGCCTCACCAGAAACAAGCTTCAGCACAGCAAGAGCGGCTGGAGAGCAGCTCTCAGATGCCTGCTCTGAGGCAAGGAGAGAGAGCTTGCAAAAGTTAGCATAGCGTGGAGGCAATTCCTGGAAGGCAATGCAGGCAAAGTGATGGGCTACGTCTGACTCTTACCTGGCGTGCAATGGATCCCGAGCTGCTCCCCCAACAGCATCCTCTGCCAGGGGTATTGCTATGATGGGGGCTGTGGAGAGGGAGCAGGTACATTGAATACCCGAACAAGCTTACCTGCTAAATCTCTCCAGGATGGGCTGGCACCTTTGTACTTTGACAGGTGACTATTTTCTTAAAGAAACCCAGACTAGAAAACTAACTTGGTACCCTGGATGCAGCGGATGGGTCCAGGGCTACCTCAGGGATTTGGGGGCATACGGGATAAGGGAACAGACTCCTACAAAGGTCTAGGACACCCCCCCAGCTGATGAATGGATTTGGAGAACTTTATTATGCCAAAGCTATGGGTAGAGGATGGTACTGTGAACACTTAACAGAGCTGTTAACAAGATTCCAAAGTTCTGGACCAGAAGCAATAATCTAAGATCCTCAGTTTACTTATCTGTAAAATCAGGGCCATGCCACTTGCCTTTCTCTCCCTCACCTTCTTATTGTGAGAAAAGTACTCTATAAACAAACCTTAAATCATGAGTTTTTAACTGGCTAGCTAGGGGGGCTTTGCTTTATAACCCCCTTCCTCGCTATTTGCATTACAGGATCATTTTCACCCCCCATATATCAATCTGGAAATACAGTCAGTGAAGGAGAATTCATGAAGTGTTTCCTAGGTGCGAAGAACCCTGTACTAAGTGTTGTAGGGGCTGGGATGGGGGGAATGAGCAGGCAGATGGAATACAAAGATGGACAAGCTAAGATCTCTGCCTTCAAGGAGCTGCCAGTCTAGCAGGGAAAAATGAGAGGCTTGTTCCCCAAGAAAGGTAGCAAGTGATGCAAAATGGTAAACACTCAGAGTGACACTTTCCGACTCACCTAGTGACACTTTTCCTAGAACACAGACTCTCAGAACTGGGAAGCACCTCAAAAACCATCTAGAACCAAGAGAACGTTACATACAGCAACGGAAGTATTGTTTGAAGAATGATTTGTATATATCCGCCTCCAGAAAAAGAACTTGTAAATAGAAATAAACAAGACCTAGTTTTATATATCCTTATATCTTTTTGTCAAATGATTTCTTAAGGCTTTAATTGGGAGAGGAAAGAGAAGGGTGTTAACTGGCTATTTTAATCTAATAACTTAATTAATTAAAAACATTTCAGCATCTGTTTCAACTCATACCTGAACAAAAATGTCCTATGCAACATAGAGGACAGGTGGCCTCTGCTTGTAGTGAGAGAAACCCCTCCCCACCAATTCCTAAGCCAATCCAGTATGCTTTGGGGTAATTGTAATGGTTGGTATAGTTTGGTTTTTCTATGTAACATAAGCCCACAGTCTCTCCTTTTTCCCTTTGGGGCCAAAAGAATAAGCTATACTATGTATTAAGAACTGGAAGCTTTCATAAAAGGAAGAGAGCAACATGGATTCAGAGGGTCCCAAGGAAAGGGTGACTTTTAAAAGTCCCTTTAAAAGAGCCACTTACTGGCCAGGGCAGAATAGCCTTACATCATGGCATAGAGGGAGGTAAGATTGGTTGAAGATAGGTTACAAAGATCCTTAAGTGCCATGCTAATGAGTTTCAGCATTATCTAGTACAATGCCAAAGTTTCTACAGACATCCCCTTTCTCTATTTCCCCAAGAATAAAATAGATTCCAGACTAGAAAGGGTCTTCCCATGTCCATCAGTCAACCCCACCAGCCCTACCTCAAGCAGATTTGGGTTACCTTGTTTTTGAAGATCTATAAGAGAGGAGATTCCTGATCTCTCTTGGCAGGCAGTTCCAATTTCAGCACCCTCTTAGGTTCCTCATTATGTCTAACTAGACTCTTTCAGTGTTGTTTAAATAATGATAATAACAATAGCTGACATTTATATAGGATTTAAAGGCTTGCAAAGCACTTTACACACATAAACTCATTTGATTTGATCTAAAGCCCATTTCCTCTCGTTCTGCCATCTGTGGAGATGGAGAACAGCCAGTCAGCATCCCCCTCCAACTCACACTTAGAATACTGAAAGATAAGGACAAATCAGCCCTAAGCTTTTGCCTCTCTAGGCCAAAAAGTCCCAGCACTACTAAGTTTTCAATTTTATTTAATAAATATTTAGTGATCATCTGCTGTGTGGCCAGGGTTATGTTAGAGGACCTGTTTTCCAACCTCATTGCCCATCTCTTTACTCTTTTCATTTTCTACCTGACTTAATTATGTGAGGATATAAACAGGTCAGATTACTCCCAAATGGACCTCCTCCAATGATATGATTTGTTGTTGTTTTTTTTTTTTTGCTGTTGTCATTAGTTTTCTGTCACAAAAATATTCCTATGTTACTTTGATGTATCATGGAGGTTCTCAATGGTAATGTCAATGGAACACAGATTCTATTGTGTCATTCCAAACCAAAAGTACTTGTAATACGGACCCAGAAATGGATGGCAGTCTGAGGATCATCTTAGTAAGCAAGAAGTGGCTCACATTCATAAAGCTGTCCATCGGGATAACTTTTTGGGGTCATAGAAATTTGAGAAGACCATCTCCTAATGTATGAGAGTGTTACTGGCCTGAAACTTAGAGGACTTTTTCTTTATGACTTATTGTTGTTGTTCAGTCGTTTTCAGTTGTGTCCAACTCTCACTTGGGGTTTTCTTGACATAGATACTGGAGTGGTTTTCTATTTCATTCTCCAGCCCATATTGCAGATGAGGAACTGAGGTAAACAGGGTTAAATGACTTAAATAGGGTCACACAGTTAATAAGTGACTGAGGCCAGATTTGAACTCAGGAAGATGAATCTTCCTGGACTGGACACTTTATCCATTGTGTTACCTAGCTGTCCCTCCTTCATGTTTATTTTTTAAAATTTATTTGGGATTTTTTTTCATGGTTACAGGATTCATGACTTTTCCCTCCCCTCTTCCCTCCCCACTCCCAGAGCTGACAAGCAATTCCACTGGGTTATGCTTGTATCATTGTTAAAAAACTATTTCCATGTTATTCATAATTGCAGTAGAGCGATCTTTTAGCATCACATCCCTATCACATTACATGATCAATCATGTGTTTTTCTTCTGCATTTCTGTCCCCACAGTTCTTTCTCTGGATGTGGATAGTATTCTTTCTCATAAATTCCTCGGAATTGTCCTGAATCATTGCATTGCTGCTAGTAGAAAAGTCTATTACATTCAATTGTGCCATAATGTATCAGTCTCTGTGTACAACATTCTTCTGGTTCTGCTCCTTTCACTTTGCATCACTTCCTGGAGGTCATTTCAGTTCACATGGAATTCCTCCAGTTCATTATTCCTTTCAGCACAATAGTATTCCATCACCATCAGATACCACAATTTGTTCAGCCATTCCCCAGCTGATGGGCATCCCCTCATTTTCCACTTTTTTGCCACTGCAAAGAGCACAGATATAAAGATTTTTGTACAAGTCTTTTTTCCTTATCTCTTTAGGGTACAAACCCAGCAGTGGTATGGCTGGATCAAAGGGCAGACAGTCTTTTAAATCCCTTTGCACATAATTCCAAATTGCTTTCTAGAATTATTGGATCAATTCACAAATCCACCAGCAGTGTATTAGTGTCCCAGTTTTGCCACATCCCCTCCAACTTTTATCACATTCCTTTACTGCCATATTGGCCAGTCTGCTAGGTGTGATGTGGTACCTCATTGTTGTTTTAATTTGCATTTCTCTAATCAGGAGGGATTTGGAACGCTTTTTGTTGATTTGGGAATGGCTTGATTTTTTTGTAAATTAAACTTAGTTCCTTACATATTTGGTAAATTAACCTTTTCCAGAGAGTTTTGTTATAAAAATTTTTTCCCAATTTGTTGCCTTCCTTCTAATTTTGATTGTATTGGTTTTGTTTGTACAAAACCTTTTTAGTTTAATATAATCAAAGTTATTCATTTTATATTATGTTCTCTATCTCTTGCTTGGTCTTAAATTCCTTCCTTTCTCACAGATCTGAACTAATTTTATGTTCACCTAATTTATTTTATGATTTCACGCTATATTTAAGTCATTTACCCATTTTAAATTTATTTTGGCATAGGGTATATAGGGTGTAAGATGTTGATCAAAATCTAATTTTTCCCTTACTATTTTACAATTTTCTCAACAGTTTTTGTCAAATAGTGAGTTCTTGTCCCAAAAGCTGGAATCTTTGGGTTTATTAAACACTGACTTGCTGAGGTCATTTACCCCTAGTCTATTCCACTGGCCCACCCTTCTGTCTCCTAGCCAGTAACATATTGTTTTTTGACGATCACTACTTTATAGTATAGTTTAAGATCTGGTACTGCTAGTCCTTCATGTTTATTGAACAACATATAAATATGAGATGTCCACACATACTTCTATTTGTATGTATATCTTGGTGCTCCTAGCCAAGCTTAACTGTAGGGAGTAGGGGACAACCCATAAAGTATGATTTGAAGGGTGCTAGTAAAACTCCTTTAACAACTGAATAGTTCCTTCCTACTGTCCTGGACAGGGTGTTTCAGATTGCATTTTTAGAGAGTTATTCCAATGGGTTAAGATCTTGCTCCTTCTCTTGGCATCCAAATACTCATGATCATTCATTAACATTTAACGATAGATTAGTTTACTAGGCATTTAGCTATCACTATTGGAGTGTAGATAGTACTATGAGGGAATGGAACATTGAATAGGATGGAATTCCCAATGGAGCACTGGGAAAAGGCAGAGGAATAGGTGTGTCATGTAGGGCACTGCAGAGAGAAGGAACTTCCATATATTATCTCATTTGGTCCTCACAACATCCCCGCCAGATTGGCAGGGAAGGCTTCTAAATTGAAACTCAGTAGTTTAAATGTCTTGCCCGGGGTCCCAAAGCTCATAAATGGTTGAGGCTCCACTTAGATCCAAATCCTCTGACTCTACATGTACAATGATAATTCACTTTCTAATTTATATCTCCTCCAGTGCTTCTGCCTCTCATTAGTGCTTCCCATTTTCCAATAATATAAAAGTTTAAGATCTTGGTCTCATCAGACTTTGGGGTATTTTGAATCTTCATTTCTGACACCCATCATTAGGATATTTTAAAGTCTTTCTCAGCCTCTGTGACTGTTTTCCATTCCTTCAAGAAAAGTAAAACTTACTGGTTTCCTTATAGAGTAAGGGAAGTATTAACAACAGGATCCTATAGATTCAGATGGGAGCAACTTTCCCTTCATGCCACTCCCACTTTCTCTACTTTATCCAAATTTGTGCCTGACTGAGACAGAAAATTTTTCCACTGTTGGTTACTGACAGCCTGTCTGGATGGATGCTGCCAATTCAGGGTATCCGCTGAGCCTCTAAATGTACAACATGGTCTTTTGGAAAGACTTGGGAGTTGGGACCCAGGGTACTGCTCCATCTGCCACTGGAATATAAAGGGGAAAATCACTTTACTTCTCTGGGCCTCGGTTTCCCCAATTACAAAATGGGGGTAATATCCCTTCCCTGCATCCCATTATGGGATGATCAAATGCTGTGATGTCTGTTAAAATATTTTATAAATAAGAAAAGTCAGTGAATTCTACAGGTATATCATTATGAGTTGGCTAAGCCTTTTTATTGCCATCCTTTTCCTCCAGATACCATAGAACCTTTAGCAAACACCTGCTCTGAGATTAGCAATCACTTTCAAGGATGAGGAGCCTGAGGTGGGGAAGCTAATCCCTTGTCCTTATCTTTCTCATCTCCAGTTTGAAAGGTCTGATGTGTAAGGTAAACAATGGCTTGCATCTTATAGTACTTAAAGATTTGCAAAGCATCCTAGCCTTACAACAACTCTGGGAGGTAGCTGTTATTATTATCTCCATTCTACAAATGAGAAAATTGAGGCTGAGAAAAGTTAAGTAAGTGACTTGCTAAGGTCACAGAGCTAGCAAATGTTTGAATCAGGATTTGAACTCAGGTCTTCTTGGCTTTAAGTCTAACACTGTCCATTATGCCAGTCTAGCCCAATGATCAGGAAAAACTGAACCCTACTTCCAGATCTGCCAATAATAAGAATCAGAATAAGAGCATTAATAATAATAAAATTTAACATTTACATGAATGTTTAAAAATTGCTTAACATATTATTTCATCTGATTCTAACAAGCTGTGTGACTTTGGATTTATTGCTGCCCCTCTCTGAGCCTCCGTTTCTTCTTCTATCAAATAAAGGAATTTGTCTAGATCACCCTCAAGGTCCCTTTGAGTTTATGGTATTGCTAATTAATGACTCAGTCCCTCTGGATGGGATGGAAAAATCAGTCCCAGTGAGTTCATACCGGGAAAGCTTGTCAAAGGGAACATTATTGTTCTCAGAATTAATTAAAGATAAAATCATTGGTCAGGCAAAGAGCTTTCTAATCAAACTCCTTGAACAAAGCACGGATCGACTTTGCTCTGGTCCAGAATTAGCAGGAGCAGCATTTCTCCTTGGGAGTCTGATGGATACTATTCCTTGAGGTCTCGTTATTTGTGGGGCTGCTGATTGGCAGACATCTGTGTGCTGCTTGGTATTTTCTTGATGCTTCCCAGTGATTTTATTTCTCTTTGGGTCCTATTAATAGCAGGACTTAAACACACACACACTCACACAGAGGATGTGCCAGTATCTTAATGATCCTTTTATAAACCACAGTCTAAAACAAAACTCCTGCCTAATGTAGACGCGCCTCATAATTATAGCTTGCAAAAGTCATAGCTTAGAGTCACGTGGGAATTCTGAGGAAGGGCCCGCTGACTGTCTAATTAAGCCAGCAATGGCATCTGTGCTCCTTCCCGTTGCCAGGCATCAGTCAGTCAGGCTATCTGGATTTCTCTTGCTACTGAATCTGTGCCACCCCAAAACTTCCCCATATGCCCCCCTATTACAACAGGCTGGGGCTAACTCCCTCCCAAGCCTTCACTTGCAGAGCCAATGGCCAAACGGTATAGAAACCCAAGCCTAGAATGAGACTTAGCTGCAAGGATTCTCTAATCATGACTCTGGGGAGGAAATTCTTAGCAAGAATCATTATAATAATAATAATCAGACATAGGCTTCAGTGCCTTGAGGCAGCATGGTCCAAGGGGAAAGATTACTGGATTTGGGAATCATTGTTTGACCCAGGGAAAGTCACATATTGTCTCTGAGACTCTAAAAAGGAAGGGGTTGAACAAGGGGACCTCTAAGAAGCCTTCCAGCTCTCAATTTTTGCTTCTGTGATATTACTCATTTAAATATGCCCTACAACAAACCCAAATGCCAATCCCCCCACACCATTCTAGAGAGTTTCATGAGTTCCCGTGGCCAAAAAAAGAATGTCTGTCACCTTGTAGTTACCTTTCCGGTAATTAGCCTCATTGAACTTAGCTAGGTTGATCCTCAGATGGCAGATGAGTCTCCTACCAGGCTTATTCTGGTCTCTCCAGCATTATAGAACCTGCCAAGGTTTATGCTCTTATTGGTATAACCTTCCAGAATACAAGGTCACCTCAACACCACACCAACAGATCAGAGTAACACTTTAGTGAGGGGTAAATAATGACATTTGTTTTCAATTCAATTCAACAGCTATTTAGTGCTTATTGTGTGTCTTGCTCCTGTTTCCTAAGAAATCCATCAAATTTATTTGTCAAATTATAGAATTTCAGAGGTGAAAGATTCCTTTAAAATAGTTGAGTTCAAACCATGTTCCCTCTATCTGATCTAGGAATGTCGTCTACAAGACCTCTCACAAATGGTCATATATCTTCTAGGGCAGTGATGGCAAACTTTTAGAGACCAAGTGCCCAAGCTGTACCTTTGTGCCGCGTGTGAGCCACCCCCTTACCCAAGACAGGGAAAGGAGGAAGTGCTTCCATTGGGCTGCTGGGCAGAGGGGAGGATGATGTGAAAAATGTCCTCAGGCGTGGTGAAGAGGGGGAAGAGAGAACCCCCCCCCCCGCAACACGTGCCATAGGTTTGCCAACATGGTTCTAGGAATTGTTTCAATCTTTGTATCTCCGGTGTCTGTTATATGGTAGGTGCTAGATAAATGCCTGATGATTAATTGATTGGCAAATATTTCAGTATCTGCTAAGGTAGCTCACTCCTCTACAGGTTACTTCTAATTCTTCATAACTCCTTCTGTGTTTTAAGTCAAAGACTGTCTTCCTTTAACTTCCATCATTCCTCCTGAGTTTTTCCCTTTGAATTGAACTGAACTGGAAGTGAAAAAATTAGATACTGTCTTTGCCGAGGGGGTTGATTGATGGAGCACACAATAGCATTTTATGCCATTTTTATGTCACTTGAAGCTTTAGTTCTACAATTTCAACCTTTAAAAGGTTCCATACTTTTTTATAGTATGTAAGCTTTATGAAGGTAGGAATCACGATTTATTTCATCTGTACAGACATTTATTAAATTAAGTAGGCTTCCTGAATTTAAGAGAAAATTTCAGGGTACATGAGAGCTGTCTTCAAGAATGGGAAGAGCTGTCATGTTGATGTCATCATGATAAAGTTGTCATGATGATTCTGCTTGCCTCCAGAACTAGAAACAATGGGTGAACATTACAAGGAAGAAAATTTAAACTCAATATTTGGAAAAATGGTTTAATCATTTGTAGGATTAAAGATTTAGAGCTGGAAGGGACTTTAGAAGTTAGATAGGTAGTACAGCGAATAGAGTACTGGACTTCAAGTCAGGAAGACCTGAGTTCAAATATTTCTAGTGTGATCCTGAATATGTTATTTAAACCTGTTTGCCTCAGTTTCCTCATCTGAAAAATGAGTTGGAGAAGGAAATAACAAACCATTTCAGTATCTTTGCCAAGAAAACCTCAAATGGGGACATGAAAAGACAAACGTGACTGAAAACAACTAAATAGAACCTCATATACAAAATAAGGAGCACATAGCATATAACTTCCAGAGTTATTGTGAAAATATAATGAGATAATATCTATAAAGCTCTTTGCGAACATTAAAACACTTATATGTATGCTAATTATTATTATTTTTTGTCATTGTCACATAGTCAAATCCTCTCTCGGTGATGAAAGTAAAGCCCCAAAAGTTTAAATTAATTTCCCAGAGTCACAGGACGTAAATGCACATACTTTGACTTCACAGCCTCCATTTTTTTCCCCAGTGCTAAGGATTTCTTCTCAGAATAATGCTTGCAAATGCATAAAACAAAATATATACATAAGATGGTGAAGGAAACTAATTATATTGAATTTAAAATGTGCTTTTTTTCTCCCATCTAAGTCTTCTTCAAATACAGACCTCTTGAAATATGTCTTAATCCAAGATTAAGAACCACTGCTTTTAATACTTATTTTCTCTGAGATTGGCAACTTTTATGCATTGTTTTGGGATTAGGAAGGGAAATTGTCTTCTTGCCACCCTTAGAATGGGCTTTGGCACTCTAAAGCACAGTTTAAGTATGAGATGGTGGTTTTGTTCTTTTGTTCTGATGTACCTCTCTTTTAAGAAAGCACAAAGTCAGGCCTCTTAGCATATGACATAAGATAAATACATTTTAGATGCATGCTTAGACACATATGATTCCATATAAAAGCATAGGATAAGTCTGAATAGATCAAGCACCAGCTGAAAATTTGAGGTTCCATGTAGGCCAATGGCAGTCATGGGAACAGAGACCTTGGCCCATGCCCAGAGCATCCCTGTTCTTCAGATGAGCTCTCTTGGCAAGCAGGGATAAGATGCTTAAATGTGGATTTTCCTGCTGAGATTATCCTGACAGATTGAGGTCAAGAACTGATTTCCTCCTTTGGCTACAGCAAAGTAGGAAGTAACAGGTGTTGACCAGACCTGAGATCAGATGGTTCTTTTGGCTCCATCATAGGCTGGCAGATAGGCCAAGAAGGACCAGCATAAGTCCTATCTCCTCAAATAAGCTCTCTCCAATCACCATAGCCCAAAATGATCCCCCACCTCCTTCCTTGGAAGTCCTCCTCCTACTCCTGTCTGTCCTGCCCATTTTATTATTCTATTCATTCATTTATACGAAATTAATAAAAATCTATTTTCTTTCCCTCTTATCATCCCAATGGAAAAAGAAAGAAAAACAAAACAAAACTTTTTTTACACAGTCAAACAAAGTAAATTCTCACAGTGGCCAAAAAAAATCTCCAATTGCATATGTAATTCATTATCTTTCTACCAAGAAGGGGTGTCTTGGTTCATCTAGAATCATTGTTGGCCTTGGTTTTGATCAGAATTAATAAATCTTTCAAAGTTGTTTTTGCCATCTCCCTAGATAAGTTGTTTTCCTGGTTCTTTTCACATTACTCTGCATCAGTTCTCACAAATGTTCCTAAAGACTTTTCTGAAATTGCCTGCTTCTATTAAATTTAGAAAGCACTGACTAAATACCTACTGTGTGCCAGACCCCATCCTCTGAGTTGGTACTACAAAGATGGAGCGAAAGGGAAAAAAGAAACCCTTAGTCTTTTTTCTGAAGGGGCAGACAGTGATAAATTCCTTCCAAAAATAATTGGAAATGGCATGTATACATTTGCATGATACAATAATACAGATGGATAGATACATAGGTAGACAGAGGCAGATAGATAGATAGATAGATAGATAGATAGATAGATAGATAGATAGATAGATATTTGATNATAGATAGATAGATAGATAGATAGATAGATAGATAGATAGATAGATATTTGATTAATTGGTTGACATATAATATAATTTGACAAAGGAAAAGGAAAGAGCTATGCCAGAACCATCAAATGACAGAACTGCTAAACTGGAAAGGACCTGAAAGGCCATAACTCTAAAAGACTCTTGCTCTTAGAAATTGTATTTGGATATAATCTCATATGTGTCAGGTTCATCTTGATGAGACTGTGAGCAATTTGAAGAAGACAGGGATTATCTCTTCTGTTCCACAATGTCCAGTATAGCAATAGATATGTATTTTTAAAAATCAGAGAAAATAATTGTTCAAGGGGAGTCTATAGACTAGCTAATCTAATCCCTCTATTTTACTGATGAATTTTTCCTCTCTCCAGTCTACATGATATAGTGGAAATAGTTTGAATTTCATCCCTGATACTTACTAGCTGTGTGATCTTGGGCAATTCCCCCTAGTCTTCATGGATTTCAGCATTCATGAATCTATTATAATTTTGTGAAGGGCTGGGCCTATATGATTTTCAACACTTTTTGTTCATTTGATTTGGTTTGGTTGGCAACTTGACTTTTTTAGTTTTCTTACTGGAGGAGGCGAGATGTGCCTATTTGCTTTACTATCTCAGCATCAGCAAAAAAGTAAAGCAATTAAGAAAACTATAGCACAGATCTTACCAGTGTTTGAAAAGAAGATAAGAAAATGAAGCAGCTTTGTGTACTTATCCCATAGTTACTTGGGCCCCTGGGGAATCTCTACTATTCTTTTTCCTTCTTACATGATGTCATTAGTCCTCTTTGAAACAGACTAACAACAATCTGGACTAAGATTATGTCCCATTTAAACCCTAGTTAGGGGCATTGCAAGGTTAGAAAAACTAATCAGAGGCCTGTTAAATTTAATCAATTGAGAGAGGGTTTGGGAGTTTTTGAATTAGATTATTTCAATTCAGAAATATAATCATTTTGTCCTTTTTCAAAAAATTATTTTTAAAGAAATTTGAAGAGAGTCAAGGCCGGACCAGTAGCAAAACAGCCTTTTACCAAGCTCTTCAGAATTCCCTGGGTGGAGAGAACTCAGATGCCAGCATTGAAGTGGCAGCAACTTGGTATTATTCCCTTGAGCATTCAACTGAAGATTACTCATCATTCTCCAGGGCACTGGAAAATGCTACTCGGTAAGAAATAAGAGGAAATGTGTTTTTATTGACCTAGGTTTGTTGTAAAGTAGATTGATGCTATGATCATCATGAAACATGAAGGTGCTTGGCTTTTTACTCATGTTTCAGCTTTAATTATGGCTGTTAATTATTTGGCAAATCCCCATTAACTAGAAATAGTACAATCTATTGTATACTGGGATATAACCGAAATCATTAAGTCAAAGAATTGCTTTGAGAAAGGCTGTGAGAGCCCTGAATGGTCTTTTAGACCAACCCACTCATTTCACAGAAGAAATAGGAAGGCCTACAGAGTTGAACTGACTTGCACAGGCTCACATTAAAAGAAGAGCTGAGTTAAAGGAATTGTGTTATTCAGCCTAAAGAAGAGAACTGGGATAGGAGGAGGGCAGAGTAAGACAGTTTAAAGTATTCGAAGGTTTGCCATAAGATCAATCAATCAGCAAGTATTTATTTGGCATCCTATGACAGACACTTTGCTAAGTTCTGGGAGGACAGAGACAAAGATGAGACATTTCTTGGCCTCAGGGGACTTAAATCCTAACAGAGGAGAAAACATGGGCATATAGAAACAGAAGCAAGATATATGAGACAATGAACTAGACTTAGAGAGTAGATCCTTGAAAGATGGGTAGGATATGTCTAGATGGAGGAAGCTGGAGATGGATGTCTTTGTTTTTTTTTAACATTTATTAATAATCATTTTTAACATGGTTACATGATTCATGCTCCTACTTTCCCCTTCACCCCCCGCACTCCCCCCACCCATGGCCGACACACATTTCCATTGCTTTTGTCATGTGTCCTTGATCAAGACCAATTTCCAAATTGTTGGTAGTTGCATTGGTGTGGTAGTTTCGAGTCTACATCCCCAATCATGTCCACCCCGACCCATACGTTCAAGGAGTTGCTTTTCTTATGTGGTTCCTCTCCTGCAGTCCTTCCTCTGAATGTGGGTAGCATCTTTACCATGAATCCCTCAGAGCTGTCCTGGGTCATTGCATTGCTGCTGGTACAGAGGTCCATTACATTCAATTTTACCACAGTATGTCAGTCTCTGTGTACAATGTTCTTCTGGCTCTGCTCCTTTTGCTCTGCATCTGTTCCTGGAGGTCTCTCCAGTTCGCCTGGAACTCCTCCAGTTTATTATTCCTTTTAGCACAATAGTATTCCATCACCCGCATATACCACAGTTTGTTCAGCCATTCCCCAATTGAAGGACATTCCCTTCTTTTCCAGTTTGTTGCCACCACAAAAAGTGCAGCTATAAACATTTTCGTACAAGTCTGTTTATCTATGATCTCTTTGGGGTACAAACCCAGCAATGGTATGGCTGGATCAAAGGGCAGGCATTCTTTTATAGTCCTTTGAGCATGATTCCAAATTGCCAGCCAGAATGGCTGGATCAGTTCACAACTCCACCAGCAATGCATTCATGTCCCAATTTTGCCACATCCCCTCCAACATTCATTACTCTCCCCTTCTTTCATTTTAGCCAATCTGCTAGGTGTGAGGTGGTACCTCAGAGTTGTTTTGATTTGCATTTCTCTGATTATTAGAGATTTGGAACACTTTCTCATGTGCTTATT
>NC_058130.1:684426769-684444485 GCF_016433145.1 Gracilinanus agilis
TTTCCAATTGTTTAGATCCAGTTTTATTTGTTTGGAAAGTGTTTTGTAGTTGTTTTCATATAATTGCTGTGTTTGTTTTGGTAGATAGATTCCTAAGTATTTTATATTGTCTAGGGTGATTTTAAATGATGTTTCTCTTTCTACTTCTTGCTGCTCTAGTGTGTTGGAAATGTATAGAAATGCTGATGATTTATGTGCATTTATTTTGACGTTTTTGTTTTAAAACACACAATTCCCTTAAATTCAGCATATATTTGTTTGATACCTACAAGAGTCTCGCTAGCATGGTACTAGGTGACAGGGGTGATACTATTCCTAGATAAGGTGTAGTCCTTGCCCTCATAGAACTCACAGTCTCTCAGGGCATTTTACAGAAGAACAAAGAGGGAATTTCCCTTAAGCACACAATATTCTATGTGGTCACTTTTTTAAAAGATTAGCTTATGAAATATGGGGAATCTCCAACCCCTAGCCTCCACATGATTTCCATAAATATTAATTATCAGCATGTTCTGCTGAAGAAAAAGTGAAGTTTGAAGCTCATAAAAATTATCTCACTTCACTTTAAAAAGTAGGTTCATAGAATTCAGAACTGGAGAGGACCTCTGATAACTTCATCCAAACCCCATATTTTGAAAGAAAACTGAGACTTAAGAAAACTAGATTACTTTCTCTAGGTCACACAGATAACAATAATGATAATAATAATAATAAAAAATTATAAAGCAATAATAATAAATTAGCATACATATAGTGCTTTAAAGTTTACATACTGCTTTGAAGGCACTATCCCATTCAAGATTCAAAGAATCCCTGGTAGGTGGCATGGTAGACTCAGAGAAGCTGGACATAGGAACTGACATGGACATGAGTAATAAATCAGTAGCTATAGAAAAATATTTCCATGAATGCAGGGACAAGTAGAAATAGTTTCAAACATGAGAGAAGAGAAAATTAAACTCACATAGTAAAAAGACTAGAAACAGTATCTCCTGGTTCACACACCAAAACAACCACGATTTGACTATTGATTTAGAGCCATATGACCCTGGTTTTAAACACTAATCATGGGCTAAATAGATAAATGACAGGAGATATGTGTATCCTATGAGTTGAAATAAGACTCCATGGTTACTTGGGGCTAGTGGTTGCAACTCAAGTCAGAGATGAAATTCTCTGAGGAGTCCTCCTGTGTTTGGGAAGGAATTTTACAACTGCCTTCTTCTTGTTTCTCAGAGAGTGAAATATTGATTGGGATATAATTTCCATAAAATATTATCCTCTTCACATGTATCAGAACTGTTAAGTTAACTAGGTGTTGGGTACAGCATCAGAGGAACCATTCAATCATACCATCTCACAGTATTTTAGATTTAAAGCTGGGAAGGACTTTGGAAATCATCAATGATTCATTCAAACCATTTTAGAGATAAGAAAACCAAGGCTCAGAGGAGTGAGGCTATTTTTCCCAAAAATAAGATGAGGACTGGGGCTTAAATTTGAATAGTGGTTCTTTAGAATTCTTTCCATTACATCAAGATTTGCAATGAATAGATTGTTGGATGAGGAAATCCTAGATTCAAATCCTTATCTAGATACTTACTAACTCAGTGACCATAGGCAATTTATTTCATCTCAATGAACCTTAGTGCCTTCATCTGGAAAATGGGAGTAATAATGCCTATAGATAATAGGATCATGTATATAAATCAATTATGTATTTGTTAAGTACTTACTATATAAACTCCTCGCAAGCTTTAGAATGTTACATATAAGTACTATTGATTATTATTTTCTCAGTTATCAAAGTCCAGATTACTATTATAGTTTGTTATTATTTATTATATCATTCATTTATTATTCATTATGATTAGAAGGAATAATCTTGGTAATTGACAGAATTTTCATTGTTGAGTCTGTGAAAAGAAAAAGAAAAGAAATAGATGGAAAAGAGGCAACAGCTTGCTGTAGTAAAAAAAATAGTGACCCTGCAGTTGAAGGACTGGAGTTCAAATCCTTTATTACCTGGACAGCCCTGGACAATTTTCTTCCTTTCCTTGGACCTCAGTCTTCATTTATAGAATGAATGGATTCAGCAACATGATTTCTAAAGTTGTTTCTAGCTTCAAATCTTACCTATGATCTTTTCTTCTGGTCCATCTTGTGGGGAAGTTCTATACTTATTCCAAGTAACCTTTCCATAAGAAACGATTACACAGATATATATCCATGTGTATGCATGCATGCACACACACCATGGAAAATGCTCCATCTGGCCCATTTTACTAGGCCAAGGAGTGTAGATTGATTCGTTCTTCCCAAGGTATAGGTTAGCAGCTATAGATTGGCAGGAAGCCAGATCGCCTGAGGGGTGGAAATCTAACAATTCCAAATACTCACTGTGATACTGGGAGGAGATCAGAAGTGAGAAGGCTGAACACTTTCTAAAGGAACCTCCTGCTGTAACCAGACTTGTCTGTTCCCGACCCCCTCCGACTCTGTCTTGCACTTCTTCATGCCTTGCTGCCTTTGCTCCTGCCATGCCCCACCAATTTCCTCCCCTCCTCCCTGTGTCTGTCTCACTTGTGAGTGCCAAGGGAAGGAATGCTTTTTAAGGACCCCGGTACAACCAAAATGGGTAAGCGCCACCATCTGATGGGGATCCACTCACATGGGGAAATATGACAGCACAGCCCTCAAAGAGCCTATCGGACACATCCAGACAGGCATGAAGACGGGCAGATGGAGTGCCAAACCCCAATGGTGGATCTGGTCATCGGATCGCCTTGGAAGTTCTATAGTTTTTCATGTTCCTGCTCCTGTCCTTCAAGGTGAATTTTAGCTAGCCAACAAGACACTGGCTTCCAAAGAAAGGCAAAATTATTCCTCGCTCTTGAGGAGCTCATGAGGAGAAAAGATGCAGACAAAAATGTACATATGTAATTTGGAGACAACCTCCAACAGAATGCATATGGCGACCTAGGAAAGGCCTCTCGGAGAATGTAGAACTTAAGACCTGTGGGAAGTCAGGGGAGTAGATGAGGGTAGAGATGAGGAGGGGAGGTATTCCAAACTTAGGAAATAGCAAGTGAAAATGTGTGGGGCGGCAGGTGGAAGGTCATCATTACTTTATTATAGAATATGTGGAAATCACTAAGATTGTAAAAAGATTGGAAAGTTAGTAAGTGACCAATTAATGAAGGACTTTAAAAGCCAAATTGAAGATTGGACATTTCAGAGATGAAGCAGAGTGTTCAGGAGGTACTGTTGTTGTTCAGTCGTTTTTCAGTCCTGTCCTACTCTGTGATGCCATTCAGGGTTTTCTTGGCAAAGATACCATTTCCTTCTCCAGTTCATTTCACATTATGTATTTTTTCCAGATAGATGTAGTTAGAATTTTAATCATTGTTTTCTATTTGTGATCCATAGTCTTCCCCTTCCTCCCACCCTTCCCCTCTCTTCAAGACAGCAGGTGATATGATATAGGTTATATATGTGCTATCATGTTTCTCACATGGTGAAAGAAGACATATATTGCAAAAGCCTATTGGGGCAGCTGGGTAGCTCAGTGGATTGAGAGCCAGGCCTAGAGATGGGAGGTCCTAGGTTCAAATCCGGCCTCAGACACTTCCCAGCTGTGTGACCCTGGGCAAGTCACTTGACCCCCATTACCCACCCTTACCACTCTTCCACCTATAAGTCAATACACAGAAGTTAAGGGTTTAAAATAGAAAAAAAGCCTATGGAGGAAATTAAATGAAAATATCATACTTCCAATCTAAATCCTGACTCCATCAAGTCCTCCTATGGTGGTAGCTTCTTCTCCAGTTCATTTTATGGATGAGGAAACTGAGGCAAACAGGATTAAGTGACTTGCCCAGGATCATGCTGTTGTTAGTACACATCTGAGGTCAGGTTTGAACTCAGGAAGCAGACCCGGAACTCTCTCCACTGCTCCACCTAACTGCCCTTTTATCTGTTTTACTTATCCAAGAAGTACTGGAGTTTATTGAGTCCTATTCTCTAGGAAGATTTATTTTTGTTAGTTGATGGACTGGAGTAGGGAGAAACTTGAGGCAGAGAACCAACCAGAAAGCTGCTGTAATTGTTCAAGCAAAAAGTGATAAGATCCTGTACTGGGGAGGTGGCTGGATCAGAGGATAGAAAAGGGTGTTAAGTGAGAAATATTATGAAGGTAGAATCAACCAGACTTACCAGGGGACTGGATCTGGAGAAGAATGAGAAAGACTGAGGAGTCGATGAATGACAGCTAGGTTTTGAACCTGCAAATATGAGGGTCAGATTTCACTTTCTCTGGGAAGCGTTCCCACTTCACATGCATCTCCTGGAATCCCTGGTTTCCTTCAAAACTCAACTCAAATATTATATAATAAATGAAGTCTTTCCTGGTTATCCCCACCCCACTCTTAACCTAAGAGATTAAAATGGTTTGTTTGCTTTAGGTAGTAAGTAGCAGAGTCAAGATTTTAAACAAACTCTTTTTTCTTTTAAACCCTGACTGCATATTGGTTCTAAGGCAGAAGAGTGGTAAGGGCTAGGCAATGAGGTTTAAGTGACTTGCCCAGGGTCACACTGCTAGGGAGTGTCTGAGGCCAGATTTGCCAAAGTCAATGTCCATTGTTTCCTCTAATGTATTTTATATATATTTAATATTATTACTACTAATAACAATAATAGTAGCCATAGCGTTATATTTATAGAATATATTTTTGTAGTACCATAATACTTCTGTCACTTTCCTCACAATAATTTTGTGAGGCGGGAAATGCAAGTATTATTATCCTCTTTTTTGAGAAATAAAATTGATGTTCATAGAGGTTGTCACATACTAAATGATACTTAAGTGGCAGAGGCAATAAATATCACACTTTTGTATAACATCAAATCCTAGAATCATGATCTTAGAAAATATTATTCTAACCTAAACTAGTCCAGTCTCAACAATAAATCATCCAGCCTTCACTAAAAAACCTTCAGTGATGAGGACGCCTCTCTCTCCCGAAGGCAGCCCATTCCACTTTTGCACAGTTCCAATTGTTTTTTTTTTTTTTCACCCTTCTACTGGGCTCAAATCTACCTTTCTGAAACTTCTATCCATTTCTCCTTGTTCCAAACCTTCAGTCCTAACAGAACAAAAATAATCTCTTTTCCATGTGACAGCTCTTCAAAGACAGCTTTGATCTCTCCCCTAAATGTAGTTTTCTTCAGGCTAAACATCCCTTTTTCTGTCAACCAATTCTCATACGGCACGAATCTCAGTTTCTTTCACCATCCTGATTTCCCTCCTCTGGCCTTTTTCCAGCTTATCTCAGCATAGACTCTAATGCTCAAGATATGATGTGACCAGGGCAGAGATGGATAGCACTGTGCTCAATAAATATTTTACGATTGGTTTGCTTTTTTCCCATTTCATCTGTTACTCTCAGCTTCTCCCCAAGAGACATCCCAAATTATAACACAAATTCACTCTCATTGTGTTTGTCTCAGACACCCAAGAAAGTAGATAGAATGATAGGACTTTAACCACATCAGAGCACTTCCCAGATGCTTGTGGTACTGAACCAAAGGAGCCATCCCTCAATGGGCTCTCAAATTTAGTTACACATTTAATGATATTTACTAAGTATTTCCTTTAATTAATGAATCAACTTAGTGAGCATCTACTATATGCCAGGTACTATGCTTGGTGCTGAGGAACAAATATAATAAGTGAAATGATCCCAACTTGAAATAATAATGACTTACATTTACCTGGCATATTAAGATTCACAAAGCTCTTTTAATAAATTAATTCATTTCATCCTCACATCTGCCCCGTGAGAAAGGTGCTACAATTACCCCCATTTTACAGCTTAGGAAATTGAAGTTTGAAATGGTTAAGTGATTTTCCACATATGTAAAAAGGATGTGAAGTAGAATTTAGGATTCTAATTCAAGTCCAACACTCTATCCAAGAGTTTAATAGTATATTCAGCAGCGAAGTGACTCACTGGATCAAATGTTGGACTTAGAATCAGGAAAGCTGGAATTCACATCCTGTCTTAGACTCTTCCTAGCCATTTGATACTTGTCAAGTCACTTAATCTCTTCTGTGTCTGTTTCCTCATCTGTAAAACAGGGATAATAATAGCACCTACTTCAGAAGGTTGTTGTGTGATAAGCAAAATTAATATCCAATATTCTAAGTTTTATATTCATAAAGTTTATTAATTAATAACTAAAGTAAAAAGTAAAAATGAAGTATTAATAATAACTAAAGTAAAAATAAAAACTAGAGTAAAAATAAAGAAAAAAACCAACCAAGCTGTGGTCCCAGGAAAAGAGAGAGAGGCAGAGTTACCCACAACTATATACAAACCGTGACCAAGCAACGTGGTAGAGAGATTAAAAGGAATTCTGGGAAATTCTGAAGGACTTCTGGGGAACGTAGTTCAAAGGTACAAAATTTCTAATTAATACATTTGTAAAGATCAAATGAGTTCATATACATTAAAGCAAAACTTATAGCACTGTCTACATGCTAGTTATTACCATCACAATCATCGTTATTACTATCCAAGTCTAGCCACCACTATGTGCCAGGCCCTGGAGATTTGAAGACAAAATAATTCTATAGCAAGAGTTATAGCATGTTCAAAAATAAGTTGAGATGGGGGACCTTAACAATTAAAAATGGGAAAGATTTTGTATGGGAGGGGTGCTTATTTATCCTCTGAAATGGTTTGCTATGGGCTTAAAATTTGACTTAAAATTTGACTCTCCTTGAAGGAATGGGCACAGTGTGTCCATTAGCAGGGAATGGGCAGCAAAAGCAGGTCTCTTGGGGCAGTGCTAAAGCACAGATTAGGATGTTGAAGAACCCTCATTTTCAAGAAAAGACATCCATTATTTTAGGAATGACAATTGCATCCATTGGGTGGCTACCCACACTGATGCTAACAGATTCTCTTTCCTCTCTCGCCTGTTCCAGGGACTACTTTATCAGCTGCCCCATTATTGACATGGCTAGTCACTGGGCAAGGGAAACCCGAGGGAACATCTACATGTACTACGTGCCTGAAACCTACTCTCAGAACAGGTAAGGTGGCCACAGGACCAGAAAATAGCTGGTCTTATGGGAGAATGTATTTATTGTCACCGGGATGATCCAGGGCCTTTTTGCTTTTAATAAAATTAGCCCTTTTGAATTTTAGAAATCTGTAACTTTGTACATATGCCCTGGTCTGTTAGAGATCATAATCTTTCCTTGACTTAGTAAGTGCTCTTTGACCCCTCAGTCAACCTCATGATCTCTCCAAACTCAGAAGGTGGGTCTTTAACTCACCCACATCAAGTCTGTTGGAGTACCTTTCAAATTTGGCAAGACCAGCCAACATTTAATAGCAATTCTCTTTGAGAAAGAACTTTAAGGTTTGTGGAACACTTTACAGAGATCTTATTTGCTCCTCACAACCCTAGAAGATAAGTGCCAGTACTATCTCCACTTTACAGATAAGGAAACTGAGATAGGAGGAGGTTAATTGATTTGTCAAAACTCTCAAAGATAGTAAGTGTCTGAGGCTGGATTTGAACTCAGATATTCCTGACTCCAGGTCCAGCTCTCTATCCACTGTGGCAACTAGCTGCCACTTGAACTCTTTTGGTATAGCCTTTGAGATTCAATGCCACAATGAGGAATCTGCAAGTCAGTATCAAAAATCCTTTGAACCAAGAGCCTCTGACTGCAAATCTAAGACTAGGAACTTTTAGTCCTTGGGATGGAGGAAAGGAATTAAGAGTGGAGAGAGAAGAATCAGGAAGGGACAGCTACATCATATTCACAAATGTCTATAATATGGGAGAACAGTGAGTCTCAAAGCATGTGTCCCACACTAGGGTTTTAACATGACATGCCAGTAATTATATGCAATTTATCTGTGTGATCATATGTGCAGATGGGAGTTTTCCCCTCTTTTTGAGACTAAAACTTATAATCACATGCAAATGTCTCTGGACATTCCCCTCAGCAAAGAATAGCATGTTTCACATGAATATTTGAACACCAAGGTAAAGGATGATGGGAGTGAAGAGTGCTCTGGGCAAATGTGAGAAAGGAAAAAAAAATCTCTCTAACTGAAGGGGTGGGAGAGGACTTCAGAGAAGAAGAAGCCTCTGAGCTGAGCCTTCAAAGGACAAGACTAAGAAAGGAGGAGACACGATTAGTGTCATTACAAGAATATCTTGCAATTAAGGAAACTGAGGCCAAAGAAGATTAAGATTCCCTCAGGGTCACACAGCTCAGGAGAAGCTGAGCAAGAATTTGAACCTGCGTGTTTGAATGCCAAATCCAGAGACTGCTTTGCAATATAACTCATGACTTCTAAGAACATGAGACTAGCCAGACGGTCAGATTCATGGCTCATTCAGCCCACTAATCTGTTTCTGATGTTTGTATCTTGGGACATGATGTGGTTGGGCATTTTCCTTAGTGATAGCCTTCGACCAAGTTTAGCAGCTTTAAACAGGGAGTAATTCAGCCTCACAAACCCAAGCTATTATCTCCTTGGAGAAAAAACAAAAAAAAAACCTTCTACCCTGGTCCTTGTTTCCCATAAGCCCCTTTCCCATCTGTCATCCATGAAATGCTCAAGGCCTCTTTTGAAGTGTTTCTATGTTTGATCTGCCCCATATCTTGGGGATTACAAGTTGACCAAGAGAAGGGAAAGGATTTAAGCAGTTGGTGCAAAAACTCTAGGCAAAAAAAAAAATCATGAGGGCTGCATTGGGGAGAGGAAAGAGAAAAAACATCTGTTTTAGGCTAGAAGATGAAAGAAACCTGCGTCAGCCTGTGGTTGGTTGAACATGTGGTCAGAAATACCGAGGATGGGGAGATGTGTCCAGAAATATCTCCCCTCTGGAAGCAGGAGTTACTGGTGACTTTTGTTGTTGTGTAGGAAATAGTCACATAATTCCAGGACCAAGTCTTTAATCTGGGGCCCCAAGCCCTTTATATAAACAGAAGATTCAGGGTATTCAATGCCTTTGTCCTTTTGGCTAGAGCTCACCACCAGCCTTGTCCTACAGGCCAGAGAGTCTGCAGTAAGGTGGGGAAACCAGCTCAATCCAGTTTTGTTTGGTCAAGGTCAGATGTTCTGAGAAAAATCCAGTGTCAATAAAATCATACAGACATGGTCATCCATGGCTGTCACCCAGTGAATCCATTTCAACTAGGTTGCATAATGGATAAAGTATTTCTTTTTAAACCCTTAACTTCCGTCTTAAAATCAATACTGTATATTGGTTCCAAGACAGAAGAGTGGCAAGGGCTAGGCAATGGGGGTTAAATGACTTTCCCAGGGTCACCCAGCTAGGAAGTGTCGGAGACCAAATTTGAAGTCAGGACCTCCCTCCTGTCTCTAGGCCTGGCTCTCAATTCACTGAGCCACCCAGCTGCCCCAAGATGAAACATGGAATTTGAGAGCCAAGGAAACCAGATTTTAAATCCTGCCTCAGACAATTGCAAGCTGTGTGACCCTGGGCCAGTCAAGTCAATTAGCATTTATCAAATGCTTATTGTATGCTGTGGAGACACAATAAAGGACAACGGTAGTCCTTTTCCTCTAGGAACTCACATTCTATTAAGGGAGACAACATAGAAATAGCTGCAACAAAATATATACAGGAAAACATGAAGGCGGTCTCAGAGTAAAGACGTAGATGTGGAAGGGAATTGGGAAAGAAAGGCCTCTTACAGAAAGTCTCAAGGTGGGACTTAAAGGAAAGCCAGGGAAGCCATCATGCAGAGAGGAGGAGTAAGAAAAGTCCAGGCATGGGGAAAAAACAGTGAAAATTCAGAGTGGGGAGCTAGAGTGTAGTGGGCAGTCAGTGTCACTGGGTCATGGAGCACATGAAGGGAATAACAGTAAGACTGAAAAGGTAAGAAGGGGCCAGGCTATTAAGGGCTTTGGACTCCAAAAAGAGGATTTTACATTTGATCTTGGTGTTAAAAGGAGCCACCAGAGTTGATTGAATAAGGGACTGACAAGGCCAGACCCATGCTTTTATAAGGTCACTTTGACAGTTGAGTGGAAGGTGGATTGGGCTGGGAAGAAACTTGAAGAAGAAAGATCAGCCAGCAGGTCACTGTAAATAGTCTAATGTGAGAGGATGAGGGCCTGCACCAGAATGTGGTGGTCAGAGAATAGAAGGGAGATGTCTATGGAAAATATTACAAAGGGAGAATCCACTTGACTTGGCAAAGATTGGGTATGGGTGGTGAAAGAATGAGAAACTGAGGATGATACCTAGGTTACAAGCCCAGGTCCCTAGGAATATACTAATCTCCGTGACAGTGATGGGAAAGTTTGGTTGCAGGAGGATTTGGGAGAAGAGATAATGAGTGTTTATTTTAATCCAGTTGAATTTAAGATATATACAGGACATTGAATTTGAGATGTCCAATAGGCAGTTGTAAAACATAAAAATGGAGACAAGGGAAAGGCCTGGTTAAATAAATCTTACAGTCATCTGCATGAGATGATCATGGAATCCAGGGGAGCTGATGAAATCAGCCAGCATAATAATAAAGATGAAAAGAAGAGGGCCTAAGAGAGAGACTTGGAGGACACTCAAGTTATTGAGCATGACTTGGATAAAGATTCAGCATGGGAGACTGAGGAGTGGTCAGACAAGTAGGAGGAGAAAGAGGAACATCTAGAAAAGAGAGATTTCAGAAGAAGAGGATGGCTGACAGTATTTAAGGCTGCAGGAAGGTTGAGAAGAACAAGGCTTGAGGAAAAGATCATTGATAACTTAGTAGGGAGAAGTTTCAGTTGAATGATGAAGTAGGAAGCCAAACTACAGAGAGTTTAGAAGAGGGAGAGGAGAATTCAGTAAAGGCTTTGATTATAGATGACTTTCTTAATGAGATTTGCCATGAACAAGAAGAGAGTTTCTGAAGGATGAGTAGCTATGGGTGTATTAGTAGACAGTAGAGAAAGCCAATAAACAGAGAGACTGAAGATTAGTTAGAAAGTAGGAATGAAGGAGTAGCTAAGTGGATGAGTGGATTGAGAGATCCAAGCCTAGAGATAGATAATCTTAGATTCAAATATTCCCTCAAACTCCTCCTAGCTGTGTCACCCTGGGCAAGACACTTAGCTCTCCTTGCCTAGCCCTTACTGTTCTTCTGCCTTGGAATAAATACATAGTATTGATTTTAAGACGGAAGCTAAGGGATTTTTTAAAAAAGAAAATAGCGATGATAGAGGGTAGAATATTCTAGAGGAATATGGGATGAAATAGGATCACTCATGCACATAGATAAGTTTGCCCTAACTAGGAGAAGGCCATCTCTTCATTTAAGACAGAGAAAAAGGAAAAGAGGGTTTGGAAAAATATCTGTTATATAATATGAGTAGGAAGAAAGAAAGGGGGGTTCTTAGCAAATGGCCTCAATTTTTTCAGTGAATAATGAGGCAAGATTCTCAGCTGAGAGGGACTTTGAACTCCAAATAGACAAGATGGAAGAGACAAGAGAGGAGAAAGTGTCATGAGTGGATTGAAGAGAGATGAAAACGTTGGGGGGAAATCACTGTATTGAGTAGATTAGTGAATTGTTTTTAAAAAATAAAAAAAGATTACTTTGCCACAGTGAGAGCCTAATTCAGATCATGTAACATAAATTTGTAGTGGACAGTCTTCATGGTTCTGTGATTGTTCTCAGTTCTTCAGTTAGAAGGGAAGGCAGCTGATGGTGGGATTAATCTAAGGATGAGCACAGCAAGGCATGATCAGGATAAAGGAGTGATAGGATTCGGGGTAAGAAACTGAAGTTTAGAGGACAGTGTGGAGTTGAATGTTCAACAAAGGGATGAATTATGGAAGGAAGGAAAAATATAGCAAGGGCAGAGGAGATGGCCTGGGAAAGAGCTAATGAGTAAAGGGACTACAGGTCCCTAGGAAGACAAAGAACAGGATTAGGAGTCAGAAGGCAATCAAAAATATAGAATGCTAAAGGACTATGAGATAAAGGAATTTCAGAGGTCATGCATGAACTTGGAAATGGAATCCTTGTGGGTAATAGCAGGAATGAGGATGTGATCAAAGCTCTTAACCTCTCTCAGCCTCAATTTCTTCATGTGTGAAATAGAGATAACAACACTACTATCTCCCACAGAGGGATGTTGTGCAGATATAAGGAAATAACATATAACACATTTTGTAAACTTTAATGTGCTATATAAATGCTAACTTTTATTATTTTAAAAAATATTTCTTGCTCCAATAATTTGTACACTATTTGATGTGATTTTAAATGAATTAGATTATGTTTCTTGAAGTCAGTATCTATATTTTGCCTCTATTTTTATCCCTAGCATTTAGTAGATTGTTGTTGTTTAGTCATGTCTGACTTTTTGTGACCCATTTGGGATTTTCTTGGCAAAGATATTGGGATGGTTTGCCATTTTCTTCTTCACCTCATTTTATAAATGAGGAAACTGAGGAAAATAAGGTTAAATGACTGACCCAGAGTCATAGGTAGTGTCTGAACTCAGAAGAGGAATCTTCTTATTTCTAAGCCTGGTGCTCTATCCACTGTGCCACATGCCACTTGCCACATAAATAGTTAGTATGGCCCCTGGCTTAATAAATGTTTATTAATTAATCAATCATTTACAATGGACAGTCATTATGCTTCTCTTTGTCAGTTTCCTTTTCTAGAAAATGGAGGTAATGATAAGGACTCTTCCAGCTCCAAGTTGAGATCTAAAATTTTAGACCTCATAAACTAAAAAAAAATTCCATAGAATTGGCAATAAGAGGAGTAATCTCAAAGTATAGGTAATAAAGGAATAATCTCATAGAATAAGTAATAGAGGAGCAATCCCATAGAAAAGATAATAGAGCAATAATCTCATAGAATAGATAATAGAGGAAAAATCCCATAGAATAGTAATAGAGAAATAATTCTATAGTATAGGTAAGAGAGAAAAAGGTGATTCAAAAAGTACAGAGCTTCTGGGAATGGAGGAGAAGAGGGTAGAGTTTGGTCAGACTTTCAGTGTGGTCCTTTGCACAGTCTTCTCCTTATCTTGTAAGTCCAGGGCATGGGGAAGGTGTCTGAAGCAGGCACAATAATGACACCTAGGGAACAGCCAGAAATGAGGTCCAGTACCAGGCTGTGTCAGAATTCTGGGACAGCCATTAAGCAATCCAAGTCCAGGTGAGTCAGAATAGAGTCACAGTGTGAGGAAACAGGCAGAGGCATGGTGCCAGTACTCTGGAGTTATAATAGAGACTTAGTTATAGAATTATTAATTTTTAAACTTTCTCTCTGCCCAAGACACATCTCAACATCTTCAAACCTCAAGAGATGGTCTATGGAACATCTAGGTAGCTCAGTGGCTTTCTAAGCCAAACCTAGAGATGGAAGATCCTGGGTTCAAATATGGCCTCAGACACTTCCTAGAGACAAGTCACTTAACCACAAATGTCTAGTTCTTACAACTTTTCTGCTTTGAAAATGATATCTAGTGTTGATTCTAAGACAGAAGGCAAACTAGAGAGAGAGAGAGAGAGACAGACAGACAGACAGACCAAAGAAACAGAGACAGAGACACAGAGAGACAGAGGAGAGAAAGGCATAGGTTTGCATCCTACCTCATACCTGTATAAATTGTGTGACTATAGACAAGTCATTTAACTTCTCTGAACCTCAGTTTCCTTATCTTTAAAAAGGAAGATAATAATACCCATAGTACCCACTTCCCATGGTTGTTGGGAGAATCAAGTGATACTATATCATCACAAAATTATAGAGCTGGAGGAAACCCTGAAGGCTATCTTGTCCAAACCCCACTTTCTACAAACTTTTGTACATTTTGCAACATTTACATTTTAACATTTGCATTTAAGTATTTTGCAAACATGACTCACCAAGGTTAAGTGACTTGCCCATGGTCAGTAATATAGGCCAAAGAAGGGATTTGAACCCTGGCCCTCAGACTTTAGAGCCAATGTTCTTTTCCCAAATAGTATGTGCATGGTACTTTTCAAGCCCTGAGACACTGATTAAATGCCAGATGTATCATCATCATCGTCATCGTCATTATTTCATCATTATGGTCAATGAAGTTCACATAGAAACAAATGGCTATTTTACTATGAATCTTTTATTCAGTATTTGACCAATTATTTTCCAAATGGATAAAATACGTATTTTTTTTAAATAATCAAAAGTGTTGAACTGCAAGTTCACCTTTTGTAAACTCACTAAAAGTATCTTAGGACAACTCCAGTAACAGACAGTATGATGGGGACTGGGAGGTATTTCTTCCTGTTCTCTCTTTTTATGAATTAAAAAAATATTTTGCTAGGTCTTTCTAGTTAGAGAACTTATCATTCCATGCAGTTGGGAGGTTGTGTTTTCAATACGGTGACAACTACTAAAAACACATGTTTGTAAATTTCTCTGGATTAATGGTGTGTTTGGGCCATGGAGGCTACAGTTGTGTCTATGGTGATGATCTCATTCCAACAGAACTTATTTGTTGATTTCTGAAGGATATTTGTGGGGTTTGTATTCTTCCTACAAGGATTTGTCATCTCTTAATTGATGACAGACAGTGAGCCCCCTCAAATAATTCTTTTTTGTTGTTGCTTTTATTACCATCGTTATTATTACTGCTTGGGCAGAGTAGTGACTGGTATGGCGAAATTACCTTGCTTGTAAGTGGGAAGGATGTACTGGCAGTGGGGCAGTGTCAGAGGGGAGATGTTAATACTGCTACATGCCCAAAGAGTTTTTGTCATTTTTACTGATGATAACAATTTAGAGTTCTTTTGTGAGGATCTGCCCCCAAGGAAAAAAATCTGTGACACAGCACCAGGGAGAGAAAAAGAAAGATGATTATAAGGAGTTAACAAGGTTATGTAGATAATCGGATATTATAATTTTAAGCTAGAAAGAACCTTAGAAAGCATCTACGTCAGCCCTCTCATTTTACAAGGGAGGAACTTGAGATGCAGAGAGGTAAAAGGAATTACCCAGTATCTCCTGGGTGCTAATTCCAGCCGAGGTCTCTGATGCCAAACTCAATACTCGATCCTCTCTTAAATGTCATGTGTTGTTAGTGATAATAAGAATCCAGACAATAAGCATCTAGCAAATGAGTACTATGTGCCAGGCATCATGCCAGGTTGTGGGGATGCAAAGATAATAAAGAAATACTCCCTCCTCTCATAGAACATTCCATCTCCTGGGGGCAAGGGAGACACATCACGTAGACACATAATAAGTACCAAATGTATACTAAACAAATTCAAGACAATTTGTTGGAGGGAAAGTGGAGACACTAGCAGCTGGGGGAACGGGGAACAGACACAGGCTTCCTGTAAGTAAGGGTACTTGACTGAACACTGAAGGAAAACAGGGTCTGAAGAGGCAGAGATAAGAGGGATTTTATTCAAGTCACAGCAATGGGAAGTGGGAAATTACATGTAAGGGACAGAAAGATCAATTTGGCCAGACTGAAGAGTATATGAAGTCAAATAATATATTATAAAGCCAAAACATTAAGCTAGGGCTGGATTGTACAGGGCTTTCAGTGCTGAATAGATTCATTTTATTTGAGGTAATAGGACGCCACTGGAGTTTGTTGAGCTTGAGAAGAAGTAATCTTTAAACCTGAAGGTGCTATAGAAATGTGAATTAGAATAATAGTTACTGCTCCTTAAATAGGGTTGAGAAAAATGGCCTGTTCAGCCTTCCACACAGAACTTCTCTGAGTGTCCAATGAGATAATGGTGAGGGAAGAATTTGGCAAACTATAAGCCTTGTATAAATGGGAAAAGTTTTTCATTCTATTCCTTTAAGAAGTCCACAGGAAAACATTTAAGATGACTAAGGAAGCAGCAATGTTTATCTTTTCTATAAATTATCCCATTTCTCTGGAATGGAGCTGTAAAAGCTACAGATGACTACTATATTTCTTCATGTTTTCCAGAGATCTTAAAATTACACATCCCAAATATTATCTTTGCTCTTTCACTGCCTTGACCATTTTTTTAAAGAATTAATGGTCCAAAGAAAATATTGAAGTGGCCGGGCTAGCTACTCCTTCCTTGTATGGTTAATAAGATCATCCAAATAAAAACTGAAGGTAATAGGAGAGTGATGGAGTAGAAAGAGGGTTGGAGGTTTAGGATTAGAAGACTCAGATTCAGTTCATGGCACTACTAGCACTACCTCTGTGATCCTGGGCTAGTCACTGAAGATATAGTTTTCCTAGGCTTAGAAAAGTATTTGATAAACTATTCTTTAGGATAAATATTAAGAAATATAGCCTAGACAATGGCATGGTTAGATGTCTCCAGAACTAAATGAATAACAGGATTCAAAAAGTAGTCACAGATGATTTGATGTCATCTTAGAAGGAAACCTCCAGTGGAATGTTCCAAGGGTCTGTTGTTGGCTCTGACTGTGATGTCTACCATTTCTATTAGTGACCTGAATTTAGGCATAAGTAATATGCTAACACACTGGATGATAAGAGTCAAGATCCTGACAAACTAGAAAACTGGGCAGAACCTAATAAAAAGGAAGCATGAGGGGGCAGCTGGGTAGCTCAGTGGATTGAGAGTCAGGCCTAGAGACGGGAGGTCCTAGGTTCAAATCCAGCCTCAGACACTTCCCAGCTGTATGACCCTGGGCAAGTCACTTGACTCCCATTGCCCACCCTTACCACTCTTCCATCTAGGAGCCAATACACAGAAGTTAAAGGTTTTTTTAAAAAAAGGAAACATGATAAAAATAAATGTCAAATCTCAGGTTCAAAACATAAATTTCCACAAATACAAGATGGGAAAAATTAGATAACAACTTATTGAGGAGGAAGAAGAGGAGGAGGAGGAGACTAAATGACCAAGTTAGGAAATATGTATCAGCCTCTTTTATTGTTTATTCATTGGGTTGTTATCACATTAGGATCCAGCAAGTAACTTGTTCAGGTTCACATAGGTAGTGAGTGGCAGGTTCAGGATTCAAAACCAGGTCCTCTGATTCTAACTGCAGTATTCTGTCCCCTACAGCAGATTGCCTCACATAGATGGTAAGTGGCAGAGACAGGATGTATATTCTAGATTTCCTGACTCCACACCAAGCGTTTTACCTGAAATCAGTCAATCAATTAATCATTAGGTGTTTATTGGTGTCACTCAGTTGTTTCAGACATATCAGACTCTGTGACCCAATGGACCAATTCATGAGACTTTCTTTTCAAAGATGCTAGAGTAATTTGCCATTTTCTTTTCCAGTGAATTAAGGCAAACAGAAATGAAGTGACTTGCCCAGGGTCACACAACTAGTAAGTGTCTGAGACCAGATTTGAATTCAGATCTTCCTGACTACAAATCTAGCACTCTATCCACTGAGCCATCTAGTTGCCTCAGGCATTTATTAAGCACCTCTTATGTGCTTAATAGGCAAGTCGCTAGGCACTGTGGATCAAAGACAAAAATAAAAGTCTTTGCCCTCAAGGAGCTTACTTTCTAATGTGGGAGAAAGCATACAGATAAATTATTATAAATATAGGTATAAATGTTGGGATAAGGAGTGAGAGCAGATATAGATAAAATAGACAGATGGACAGATGGAAGGACAGATGGATAGATAGATAGATAGATAGTTGGGGGAGAGAGAGAGAGAGAGAGAGAG
>NC_058130.1:684449236-684491736 GCF_016433145.1 Gracilinanus agilis
ATGATCAGTTTGTTGTTACATGAAGCTGTCCTTATACATTGTAAAGCTAAGATTAAATCTAGATTTTTCCAAGCCCATGAAATACAGGAATCCTTTCCACATTGTAACTTGTCCCATTGCAATTTGGATGTTTTGTGAGTCAGCATGAGAAATTAAATGGGAATTCTTTGAGAGTTTTGCAGAAGCCACAGATGACACATAAAGACAAGCAGATGATAGAAAAAAAAAGTTTAGGAATTCAGAAATGTGTAATTGCCTATGACCAAATACTTAACCCAACTTTTATAAGAAGGTCCTGTAAACATCTCATAAAAGAAAAGGAAAAAAAAAATCAGCCTTGCTTCTTCTCTGGTACAAAGGGAAGGCTAAAATTTTTATGCAGATTTTCCAGATCACAGGGGTACTGCACCCCTAATCCCTGCTATGTGGAAGGGATACCTGTATGTATACCATATGGTCCCTGTCCAGAAGGAGCTGACTACCTAGTTGAGGAGGCAAGATTTATACACATAACAATTAGAAAATTACATGAGTTAGAATGTTGTTTTTGTTATTTAGTTGTATCTGATCTTTTGTGACCTTGAAGATCATGTTGTCCTGTGTTTTTTTTTTTCTTTTTTGACAAAAACACCAGAGTTATTTGCCATTTCCTTCTTCAGTAGATTAAGGCAAACAAAGATTAAGTGACACAGCAAGTAAGTGTCTGGGGTCAGATTTGAACTCAGGTTTTCCTTACTCCAGGCCCAGTATTCTATTCACTGAGTTGCCTAGCTGCCTCCTGAGTGAGAATGTATTTATAGGTTGGGCCAGAAGGAGGAAAAAAAATTTTTGTGGACTCAAGTAGTCCAGGTGGGCTATCTAGAGTAATTAGGAATTAAAATGAGTTTTACTATTAAGCACCTTCTCCAATCCTCAAAAAACTGGTCTGACATCTTCCTTTGACTCTTTGCAGAGGTGGACTATGAGTGTAGAACACTGATATACTGTTAGATTTTTTGGCTATTTTGGTTAGTTTTGCTGAACATTATATATAAGTAAAAATTTTATTTTTTAAAGGATATAACTCTCCAGGTTAGGAGAAGTTGGTAAAAGTGAAAGGATAGAGTGGGAAATGTGGGTGATATTTTTTTAGATGGTTAATAGAAATTTATTTTTTAAAAATAGCTGAAATGACATCAGATATGACAAATAGGCTTTAAACCTTTTACAAAATCTCAGAATTAGAGGGTCAGAAGGAACGTCAGAGGTTTCAGAGGGTGATAGAATGTTTAAAACCTCAGGACCATCATTTCCAAACTCCACCTGATGAGGAATTCTCTTTACAACATCCCAATAAGATGTGTTCCTCTCCAGTGATTCCCAAAGTGAGCGCCACTGCCCCCTGGTGGGTGCTACAGTGATCCAGGAAAGCGGTAATGGCCACAGGTGCATTTATCTTTCCTATTAATTGCTATTAAAATTTTTAAAAAAAACTAATTTCCAGGGGGCTAAGTAATATTTTTTCTGGAAAGGGGGCAGTAGACCAAAAAAGTTTGGGAACCACTGCAGACTCAGCCTAAAGAGCCTCCTAGGCATCTGGTTTCATTCTCCAATTTATCTTCTCTTTGACCAATGCTGATTTTAACCTTCCTGTTTGGAGTGATTTCCTTCTATGTTTTCCTCTAAATAAACCAGCATTTTTAGATAGCCTAAGAAGAGAGTGAGGCTTAAGGTTTCTGACCCAGGCCCCTTTCCTGTCATTCTACCAACCTCATGGTAGAAGCAGAATGGGCTCACAGTACCAAGGGACAGCTTGGAATTTTATTCATTTCCTGGACCACCAATCCATGGCCATGCCCAAGAATTCATCTCCTAGTGTCTAGGCGGATGAACTAGGCTGGTCCTTGGATAACAGACACAAAGTCCATTGGCAAGCCTGGACCTGAAGTCTTTCCAACTTGGTAAGACCTATAGAGGCTGCATTCTATTGTACAGCCTTATGGAAGATAGGATCAGCCCTCTCCCCACCCCAAAGAGGACCTGAGTTGGACTTTTGTGGAGGAACCTACATATACAAATACAAAAAAGACAAAACATCTCATCAGTGAAGTGTCAGCATAGATAAACCAAATGGAAAAAAATTTTGAGATTAGCTGAAATGTTCTGATAACAAAGTTTTGAAATATGTGAGAGAGATCAAAATAAGATCCCTGTTAGATCTAGTCAGATGATGAAGAGATACCTGTAAAATGGAGTCAGTATTCCTTACTTTGCCAATGGAGATCGACGCTTTCTTTGTAAGTCATAGACTTATAGTACTGTGTAGGCTAGATGTTTATCGATTGAAGCATTGAGAGGCATTGAGATATTGAATGGCTTTCCCAGTGTCACTCAGTCAAATGGGATGTGAACTCAGTCCAGGACTTCCTGACTCCTCAGCCAGCTCTCTGGATACCACATGGCCCTTCAGTTATATTATGCTCATAATTAACATTCAAAAATTAATGAAAATCTTATTCATAGAAAGGCTTGCATTTGAAGTCTCAAGAGGGCAGCTTAGATTCAGGGCTTGTCCTCCATTTGACCCTTGTGTACCATCCAGGCCTCTAACAAATCCTTTAGCTTTCTCTTCCCTTGTTTTTGATCTTTCTAACTTTACCAAAGCTGTGTTTTCTGTTTCCTCGTGTTGTTCCTCAAACAGACTCCTTGACCGAGAGGAGGAAGGGAAGGACAAGTGGAATAGACATTGGCTAACTAGAGTTATATAAAGCTAGTGTAATAAGTTTACAGGAAACTCTGCAACAGACTATTTAATTTGACTAACACCTGATGAATTAGTGGGAGCAGAGGAAAGAAACCCTATTTCCCCCATCTGGATTTCACAAACACAATTTTTATTTATGTGTTTTTGCAGCCACTCAGTTCTCATAAACATTTCCTCCTATTTTCACAACCTCCCTTGGTTTCTTCCTCCCGAAATATCTCCCACATTTTGAATCTTCTTCCCTTCTGAACTGTATCACAGACATAAAGTCAGAAGGACACTAAAGGTCATTTTGTCCAATCCTCCCATTTTATAGATGGAGAAACTGAATCCCAGAGAGATGGTTATTTATCACATATCCAGCTAATGACAGATTCAGGCTAAAGTCTGCTAACTCCTAATTTCTATGCAGTGTGCTTCCTCACTATGAGCACATGTATTTAGGTATATGTATGTATAAATGTGTATGTGTGTGAATACATAGAAATATAATAGATGCATGATAGGTAGATAGATATATAGATGAATAGAAGGATAGATGGATAGATAGATAGATAGATAGATAGATAGATAGATAGATAGATAGATAGATAGATAGACACCACATTGCTTCTTTCAGAGTTATTCCACTGGTCTGTTGCCCCAAATGAAAATACGATTCAATAAATATTTATTGTGAACTTACTTGATGTCAAGGTTAATACTCAGGGCTGATTGTACCATGGAAATACATGCTAATAACTGACCTAATAGCATTTTACATTTTGCAAAGCACTTCACATACCTCATTTCACTTGAACCTCACACTGACCTTGTTGAGACAAGTAATATATATATATATATGTATATATATATATATATTCATCATCTCCATTTTAAAGATAAGATAACTGAGGCTAAAAAGACCATATAACATGCCCATGGTCATGCATCCAGTAAGGGGAAGGGGAAGAATTTGAACCAATGAATAAATCGTTTCAAGTCAAGGTCTACCCACTCTGCCATATCCTCTCTTAGTGATCTCTGATCCTTCACTGAGTTCAGTAGCAAGGAGAATAGGGTCCCCACACAAATAAGATTTTATGTGAGGATTAAGTAAAGAAAGATAATGAAATACTCCCTCCATTGAAAGACTGCCCTATACCTCTGGGCCTGGCACCCCCCAAAACCTAAACTTCAATGGAAAGAACACTGAACAAGGAGGAAGAATTAAACTCTAACTTCTGCTCTCTCTCTCTCATTATCTGTATGACTTCACAACTCATTTCCTTCTGCCTCATTTCCCAAGTAAGTAAAATGGTGGGGTGATCTTAGATAATCTCTAAAATACCTTTCAATGATTTTGAAATCATTTCAGAATGATGATATGTATTCAGGTCATGGGAAGTAGAGAGGGTCAACATTAGGCCAGTGAAAAGTACTTCTCTATTGGTGATGTCATATCAGATTCAGCTTTTATGGTTCAGTAAATTGCTCTTCCCACAGACTTCCTGACCAGTAGAGGCCAAGAGGGGAAAGTAGAGGACATTCAGAGTCAATGGGTCTTTGGACTTTGTTTCATAACAAGGCTGAGGAATCCTGAAACTGAGAAGAGATTCTGATCAAATATGACTGACAAGGTAGCCCCTACCCCTGACCTCTTGTCCCTTGAGTGACTTTACTTTCTGTATATCATGTTTCCAGCACTGTGCTAAATTCTCAGGATACAAAGTCAGAAATGAAGCAGTTCCTGCCTTCAAGGAGATCCCGATCTAATGGAAAAACATTATTTAGATTTTGATATGTATATACATAGAGGTCTATATAGATTTATTTCTATTTTTTAACACTTACCTTCTGTCTTAGAAGCAATACTGAGTATTGGTTCCAAGACAGAAGAGTGGTAAGGACTAGGCAATGAGGGTTGAGTGACTTGCCCAGGACTACACAGCTAGGAAGCATCTAAGGTCAAATTGGAACTCAGGACTTTCCTCCTCTAAGCCTGTCTCTCAATCCATTGAGCCACCTAAATGCTTTCTATATCTCTCTTTATAAATAAATATATATAGGTAGATAAATTTATATAGATCATTTTATATATGGATACATAGAGGTCTAGATATTTTAATAGCAATAGATACATATAAAACTATACCTGTTTTTACAAATAGAGTTATAATGATCTTTATATACTATGGATAGAACTAAAGGTATATACACACACACACACACACACACACATATACACACACAAAATGAATTCAGGGTAGTTGAGGGGAGGGAGACAGTCCCCTTGGTGAGAGACTGACAGGCAAAGAGGAATATTAGGTGTACCATTTGTCTCATTGCTTTCTAAGTAACACAAAATAGTTTACTTATTTTTAAGAATGATGATCTTTAGCTATGTTGCTGCTTGTCGGTCAGTGAGTCAAATAGCTATTATAAAGCTCCTACCAGGTGCAAGGAGGCACAGTGCTAGGTATTAGGGACAGGAAGAAAGGTAAAATCACCATCCCTGCTGCAAGCAGCAAACAATCTAATGGAGGCAACAACTTGCAAACACCTATGTGCCAACAAGCTACATACAGGACAAATTGGGAAAAAAGTCAACTGAAGAAAAGCATTAGCATCAGGTGACATCAAGAAAAGGTGAGATTTGGGAGAAGCCAAGGGATCCAGGAGGCAGAGATAGGCAGGTAGAGAACTCTAGGCAATGTGGAATAACCAGTAAAGTGGCCCAGAATTGGGAGATGGGAGTGTCACATTCAAGGACCAGTAGGGAGGTCAATGTCATAGGCCTCCAGAGTCCATTGAGAGGAGTATGGCATAAGAAAACTAGACTAGTAGGAAGGGGCCAGGGCTTTCAAAGCCAAAAAAAGAGGCTTTTATATTTGATCTGGGAGGTAATAAGGAATCTCTATAAGTTTCTGAATGGAGAGTTGACATGATTATATATCTGCTTGCCATTGTTTCTTCTAAGTGTCTCAAAATGGTTTCCATTCCTGATCTTCTTTGAAGATTGTAAAATGTTAGCACTGTAAGGGACCTTAGAACACAAAATATTGGGGCTCAAAGGGAACTTAGAACACGGATTATTAATCCAGAAAGTTATTTTAGAACGCAAAATACCTGGGCTCAAATGGAACTTAGATCTTGGATTGTTAATGCCAAATGGGACCTTAGGACACAGAATATTAAAATTAAAAAATCGAATGTTATTTAGAACTGCAAGGAATCCTCGAGATCATCTCATCCAATCCTTTCTCTTAAAGATGAGGAAACTGAATCCTAGGGAAGTGGTATGAGTTGCCCAGGCTCATACCTCTAGCTAGAAGTAGAACTCAGGGCTCATCATACCAGGCTAGTGCTCTTTCCATTAAACTACAATGCTTCTCAACATTGTTGCCCCTCAATTAATTTATAATATCCTAAGTAAAGAGGCACGATAGCATAGTAGAGATAGACCTGGGTTCTGACATAGACATAAGAGCCTCAGTCAATCTTCAGTACTCTGGGTAATTCTCTAAGGCTTTTGTATTTGTATTCGTACTTAGGATGAGCTTGGCACATAGTATAAGCTCAATAGATGTGTTTTGCCATTCATTAATTCACTCATTCGACCCTAAGATTAACTTGGAATATGAAGGCAAAAGACTTTATTTAGTTCAGATCCTGACCCTTATTTACTGTGTGACCAAGGGAAGTAATTTAACTTTTCACCCTCAGTTTCCAAATCTACAAAATGGAAATAACAATGTGAATGTTACCTCCCTCAAAGGGTGGTTGCGAGGAAAACAGCCTACAAATCTCAAATTGGTGCATAAATGTGAGTTGTTCTTATTAGATTACATTAATATTATCGTTATATCCTCTGCATGTGCCAGAGAAGAACATCTGGATACCTTATGGATGGATGCCTGCTCATACTTTAATGAGAGAGAACATCCCTTAGATCAAACTACAAGGGTAATGTGGTTAATTTAAAAGGGAGAGACAGAGAGAGAGAGAGAGAGAGAGAGAGAGAGAGAGAGAGAGAGAGACAGAGACAGAGACAGAGACAGAGACAGAGACAGAGACAGAGACAGAGACAGAGACAGAGACAGAGACAGAGACAGAGAAAAGACAGATAGAGAGGACAGATAGACAGAGGACAGACAGACAGAAACAGAGACAGAGAGATAGAAGGGAGAGACAGAGAGCTAGAGGGAAAAAAGAAAGATACAAAGAGGAAGTCAGAGAATACATACAGTAACTAATGTTGAGATATATGTTGAAGTCTTCAGCCAACAGCTCTAGTTTTAGGGGAAGTGGAGAAAGAACAGGTTCCTGGAACCACAGAATGTTGTAGTAAATAGGAAAAGATCTTGGCGATCATTTATTCCGTGCTCCAGGTAAGCCTATCCTGTGGTGGATCAATCGTTAGCTTTTATGAAGTGCCTACTATGTACCAGGGACTGTGTTAAGCACAAAGTGCACAAAGAAAAGACTCTGGAGTCTGATTTCCTGGATCCTAGCCTTGGCACTGACATTTATGAGCTGTGAGACCTTAAGCAGATTCTCCAACATTTCTGAGTCTGTTTCCTATTTATCAAATGGGCAGAATCATACTTTTCTAGGATAGTGATGGGGATTCAAGGAAACTGGGGAAAATACTTTGGATCTTCCAGGACTATATAGAGGAGTAATTAGTATAATACCTAATAATAGCCACCTAAAGTTGTTTTCATAATTCACATTTGCGTAAGCAGAAGTAGTTGTGGGTTAGCAGAGAGATATCTGGCTGGAGACTTGGGAAGATCTGAGTTAGAGTCCTACCTCTGAACTTGTGCAGGCTGCGTAAGCTTTGGCAAGTCACCTAATTTCTCAGTGGCCCCAGGCTAAGATAAAAAATTGCAGAAGTACTGGTTTGCATGGATAGGAGGAGTTTCCTGGCTTGGATTTCTCCATATCAGTGACTTATATCAGGCACTTTCAGTTTTGCAAAGTGAATTTCTCCTCCAATAACTGTCCCAAGGCTCCTTTGTATGGGGCTATTTATACAGTGCTGACTTAGAGAGACTAGAGTTCAAATCCTGTCTCCAGTATTAAAAGGATTAGAGGTCATAAGGCAAAAAAGATAGACTGTTAACAGATTATGGTGAGAGAAAGCTAGTAGGACAGTGGAGAGAGTGCCAGAACTGGAGTCAGAAGTCCAGGGTTCGAATCTGACCTCAGACACTTTCCTAGCTATGTGACCCTGGGCAAGTCACTTAGTCCCGATTGCCTAGTCATTGTTGTACTTTTGTTTTTGAAGTGATGCTAAGACAGAAGGTAAGAGTTAAAAAGTTATAAGAATGAAATTTCATTGTTCACGAATATGGAAATGGAACACTTGTCGGTGATTACAAGTCCAAAAATAGGGCCAAATTACTTAACCTCTGTCAGCCTCAGTTTCCTCATCTATAAAATGACAATAAAAGTTTTATAACAGGATTATTGTGAGGACTAACATATATTTAAAGTATTTTGTTTTAAAAATAGCACTTAAAGCACTATATAATGCTAGATATTATCATCATCATCATCATATATAGGGGTAGCTAAATGGCACAATGAATAGACCACTGGGCCTGGAGTCAGAAAGACCTGAGTTCAAATCTGACCTCAGATATTTTTTAGCTATTTAACCTTGAAAAAGTCACTTAACCTCAGTTTCCTCATCTCATAAAGTGATCTGGAGAAAGAAATGGTAACCCCCTCCAGTATTTTGCCAAGAAAACCCCAAAAAGGAGTCATAAAGAGTTGACTATGGCTAAAAAATTATTAAAATTCTGAAATATACTTATACACTTACTTGTTCTCTCCCACATTAAAATATGAGCTTCTTGAAAATCAGAATAGTTTTATTCTTCATCTCTATGTCCTTAGCTCCTGGAAGATTGCATTGCACATTATAAAAACCTGGAAAATGCGTATTGATTGATTAATCATTGGATTTATTGATAAAGTTCAATCACTGAATTAATAAGGAGTGGAAATTCAATTTTCAAGTGGAAAACCATCAAATAATTTTAACTTAAACTTTTTCATCCTATTCTTGTTTCCTTTTGAAAGATAATTTTTGAATAACAAGAATTAATTTTCTCTCCATCCTACTTCCCCTTCCCCAAAACATCTAGAAAAGCAAGACCTTTATAACAAATATACAGTCAAATAAAACAAATCCCCATATTGACCACATCCCAAAATGTACATTTCATTTCACATCTTGATTTCATCACTTCTTGCTCAGGAAGAGGGCAGCAAATTTAACCATTGGACCTCTGGAATCATGACTGGTCAATGAATGGAATCTTTCAAGTTTGTTCATTTTTTATAATATTGTTGCAATCGCATAAATTGTTCTGGTTTTTCTTAATTCATTCTGTGTTGTGTTTCTCTGAAACTATCCCCTTTGTTGAGTATTCTGGCACAATGGGGTGGAGAAAGGGGGAAGAGAGGCACTTATATACTAGCTACTATGGGCTTTCCAAATATTTTCTTATGTGATCAGTATAGTAGTATTCAATTATAATTATATGCCATAATTATTTAATCTGCTTTTTTTTTAATCTACTTTCCAGCCTAGAGTTGCTGGCTGATGTCCAATACGCCTTTGGACTACCCTTCCATCCTCAGTACAAGCAGCAGTTTACTCTGGAAGAAAAAAACCTGTCATTGAAAATAATGCAGTATTTCACCAATTTCATCAAGACAGGGTAAGCATACAACCTTCCTGTGTGGCTGTGGGCAGTTCTAAGGCTCGGTCCCATAGCGAGCAGCAGACAGCATTCCCCCAGACCAAAAAAGTCCCAGCCCTGACCTCAAGGGACCATATTTTCAGCCAGTCAAAGTCAGAGTCAGGGTGGTCTCCAGGGTGCCTGCCCCTTCATGTCCTCCCAGGCTGTGCATATCATATTTGTTCTCAGAGGAAAAATACAAGTCCTAAACCCACTATGTCACACCCATTCATGCTCTAACTGAGAATTCAGAAGTTTTCTTTCACTGACAGATGGTGACCCAGATATGAAATCAAACAAACAAAGAACGAATTTAGGAAAAATTAAACACATCACGAAGTCAGTATATTCCTTTGTTTAATTCAGCCACAGCCCAATGAATGAGTTAACGTGAGGATAAAATTACCAGTTTTACAGAGGATTTGTTATTGTTGCTGTTTAGTCATTTTCAGTCATGTCCCGCTCTTTATGAACCCTTTTGGGGGTTTTCTTGGCAAAAATACTGGAATAGTGTATCATTGCCTTGTCTAGCTCATTTTACAGATGAGAAAACTGAGGCAAACAAGATTAAGCAATTTGTCCAAGGTTATATAGCGTGTAAGATTCAAATTCAGAAAGATGGCATTCTATCCACTGTGCCACCCAACTGTCTCCTTCTGAAGGTAATGATAGCTAAATGGTATAATATAAAATATGTAGTTCTTGCACTGTTTCTGCTACCACTGTGTCTATATAACCAAGAGCTAATAATTTCTGTTTGCCTTCCTTCCTTCTTTCCTTCCTTCCCTTCCTCCTTCCTTCCTTCTTTCTTTTTCTCCTCCCTCCCTCCTTTCCTTTCTTTTTAGGCAGTCATTCCTATCACACCTAGGGTAGACATGCAGTGGAAATTCATGGTTCTAGTCCCACTGCCCATCCCATTAGCATAAAAGCCTTAATCTGTTCCATCTCCAACCCAAACCAGTCTACTCTTTCTTCAGCAACCAGGTGGATCCCAACTTCTTGGGGGGGGGGGGGGAGGGAGGAGAGAGACAGGGAAACCATATTGGTACTAGGGTTAGGATTAGTGTACACACAGAATCACTTTGGTCTTACTGAAGCTCAGAACTCCTGAGCTCAAGCAATCCAGCAGCTTCAGCCCTGCTAGGAGATTGTATGTGCCACCACAACCAGCTCCTCAGTTTTCTGGTCCTTAGTTTCCTCATTCGTAATATGAAAAGTTGGACCAGAAGATCTCTAATGGCCTCAGTAATTGACACCTTTTTATTTTTCTTTTACCCAGAAATCCCAATTATCCTTATGACTTCTCAAGGAAGGTACTAGAGACTACAGCCTTATGGCCAGAATTCCTACCCCACACTAATGGAGATAACTATAAAGAATTTAGTCCTGGACTTCCAAACCACCAGGGATTGAAAAAAGACGAATGTTCCTTCTGGTCCAAGTACATCCAAACACTGAAAGCATCTACAGGTAAATGTATTGAGTGTGGGGACTCAGTTTGAAATAGGATATTCATTTAGTCTTGTCACCAGGTCAAGCGAACAAGCATTTATGTATGTGCCAGGCACTGTACTAAGTGCTGAGGACACAAAATAAAAAATAAAAACAAAATAATAAAGATATAAATAAGTGGACTTAAAATATTTATTTATTTAAATGATAATATGAATAATTATTTATATTTTTATTTATATAAATTTATATAAATATACTAAATAAATATAATAAATACTTTATTTTTTATTTATTTAAATTTATTTAAATATTTAAAATATTTAAAGATAAATAATAAAATAAATATAATAGACATAACAAACAGAAAATTTATATAAATAAATAATATCTGCTTATTATATAATTAAATGATTGGGTGGGTGGGGATTAAATAAATAAATAATGAACAAAGTTTGGGAATCCAGTCCCTGCAACCTCTCCATGAATTAGTAAGTGGTCTTTGATCTTTTAGTCAGCCTCATAATCTGCCTCTCCAAATTTAGGTGATTAGTCCTCAAGTGACTCACATCAATTCCGTAGGGGTGACTTTCCAACTTGGTATAAACAGCCAACAGCTAAAAAATAACTGCAGCATTTGTAGAGAGTTTTAAGGTTTATTAAGTATTTTACAAACATTATCTTGTTTTATCCTCACAAACTCTACCTGAGAGGTAGGTGATACTATTATCCCCATTTTACAGAAAAGGAAACTGAGGCAGGCAGAGATTAAGTGATTTGCCCAGGATCCCAAAACAAGTATCTGAGGTTGGATTTGAACTCAGGTCTCCAGCTGCCCCAGCATAACTATGTAAGTGGGTTGTGATATCAAATCATAAAATGGTTATAAAACTCCTCTATAAAACCATCAAGTTCTGTACCAGTGAAAGGTTTTAATATTAGCTCTGTGTTAGTTGGCTGTGTGACCCTGGGCAAGTCACTTTCCCGAGATAGACCTCAGTTTCCTCATTTAGATGAGATGATCTCTGAACTCCTTTTCAACTCATTCTGTGAGTCTAGAAATGAGGATGACAACGATAAGGATAACTAGCCTTTTTAGAACACTTCAAAGCATGCAGAACACTTTGCGTATTTTGCCTCATTTACTAATCACTAAGCGTGGTTCTCTCTGCAGTGATTCTAAGGGTTGAAAGCAGCGGGAAGGAACTCTGAGGTGGGTTGGGTATGGAGAGAACTCTGGATGTGGAGTCAGAAGACATCAGATCACTTCAAATCCTGGCTTTGAAATTTACTTTGGACAAATTACTCTGCCTCTCCAGCCTCAGTTTCCATATCTGTAAGATCAATTAGAACTCGATGGTCTCTGAAGATCCATTCATTTTCAAATTCCTGTGGTCATGTGGCCTGGTAAAGGACTTTTCCATGGAGGAAAAGAGCCCAGGCCTGGGACTAGAAGGACAAGTAGGATTTCTTTTTTTAAACCCTTACCTTCCATCTTAGAATCAATTTTGGGTATTGATTCCAAAGCAAAAGATCTGAAAGGACTAGGTGTTAAGTGACTTCCCTGGGGTCACACCACTAGGATGTGTCCCAGGCCAGATTTGAACCCAGGACCTTCCATTTTCATGCCTGGCTTTCTGTCCAAGGAGCCACCACGCTGCCCCAACAAATGGAAATTCATGAATAGAAAAGAGAGAGAAGGGCTTCAAGCTGGAAACTGTAGGAGCAAAGGCATCAAGGTGGCAGAAAGTATTCCTGAGAAATCTTCATATGAGCTCATTAAAGAAAAGGTGGAGGGGGCAGCTGGATGGTTCAGTGGATTGAGAGCCAGGCCTAGAGATGAGAAGTCCTGGGTTCAAATCTGACCTCAGACATTTCCTAGCTATGTGACCCTGGACAAGTCACTTAATCCCCATTGCCTAGCCCTTACCACTCTTCTGCCTTGGAATCAATATTGATTCTAAGATGAAAGGTAAGGGTTAAAAAAAAAAAAGTGGAGGAAGGAGAAATTTTGTTCAATTGTTTCAATTATACACAACTCTTTGTGACCCCTTTTGGGGGTTTTCTTGGCAAAGATACTAGAGTGATTTGCCATTTTCAGTTCATTTTATGGATAAGGAAACTGAGGCAACCAGGGCTAAGTGACTTGCTCAGAGTCACACAGCTAGTAGGTGTCTGAGGACAGATTTGAACTCAGGAAGATGAGACTTCCTGGCTTTAGACCTGGTCCTCTATCCACTGCCAAGAGAGGGCAGAGAAATCCCTAAATACTTTACCCATCAAGTGAATCAAACCGAATATTTGGTGGGTCTATGAGATGAATAACCGCCTGTTCATTTAAGCCAATCTGCTGCATCCTCATGGTGTTAGCACTGCCTACTCCCTTCCTGGCCATCTCCGTCCCCAGAAAGGTTTGCCTTCTGGTCAGCTACGTCGGGCGCCATTTGCCTTTGGCTGTTGGTGGGCAGGATGACTTCTCCTCCACTTCTGGGACTGGAAGCCAGTCCTCGGCTCTGCCTGGGCAGACATTAAAGCAAACTGAAGAGAGCAATGGCTACGGGTTCAGTGAGGAGAAAGAGTGCAGGACGAAATATGAGAAGTATGAGAAGTCCTGGGATTGAACTCTGGCTCTGCCATTCGTGTAGCTGGGTGACAATAAGCCAATAAATCCCTCGGGCTCTTGGGGCTTCCATTTTTCCGTCTGTATGATGAGAATTCAGAATGTAGGATCTCTGAAGTCCTTCCAGCTCTGACATAACAAAGTTCTATATTCTGCCATTTTCTGTTGTAAGGTCTCATCTACCTCCAACATTTTCTTTTCTGAGGGTCTTCCAAGTCTGATTCCAAATCTTCACATAATTCCCTGTTTTCCCCTCTTTTTTTTCCCCCTCAGGTGAAGCTGAGAACCAGCAGCCATTGGTGGCAGAAGAGGAGCTTGGCCCTGGTGTTCCTGAGGAGGGCCAGAAAAGCTACAGCAAATAACCAGAATGTCACACTGAGAATCCGTGATTTATATCATATTTGGCTATTTCTCATAGCTATAAAGATCATCTCTCATTCTCCCCCCTTATTGTACTACCATTATGTCTCTGATAACAATTCATCATGTGTGAATAAATAAATTTGCATAAACAAATAATAATTGTGAGTCTGATTTCTTTAAAAGAGATTATCTATTAAGATAATCTTGATTATTTTAGTTAATCATATTTGATTATTTAATTTAATGATTAAATGTAATAATTAATTGATTGATAATTAAGATATATAATCTATAATATCTATCCTATTACAATGACTTATTTTTCCTCAGTGGTTTTTTTTAAGTCTTGTCCACCATTCTCCCATCATGCTTTGAGGCAAATAGCTTCCCTACATTCCCTGATCCCATCACAGTTGTGTTTGATCAGGAAAGGTGATATAGTAGAATGAAGACAGATCAGGGAATTAGGGTGCTGCCCTACAGCCCCTAAATGACCACTTGTTAGCCTTTAGGCCAGGGGTCTGCAACATATGGCTCTCGAGCCATATCTGGCTCTACCTCCCTACTGGCCAGTCAGGGCAGAGCCCCAGGACGTGCCCCGGGGGGGCCTTCAGCCCCCACCCCATATTCCAGCGCCTTCTGCCTCCATCCTCCTCCTTCCGTAGGCATTTATGGCTCTCATGGCCAAAAAGGTTGCCGACAGTTGCTTTAGACTGTGAGAAAATAATCTAAGTACTCCCAATCCATTTCCTCATGTGAAAATAGAGGATCAATTGAGACAGATAAGTAGGACACAGGACCTGGAGTCAGGAAGACCTGAGTTCAGATCTGACTTAAAACACTTTCTGAGCAAGTCACTTTACCCTATTTGCCTCAGTTTCCTCATCGGTAAAATGAACTGGAGAAGGAAATGGCAAATCGCCACCCCAGTATCTTTGCCAAGAAAACCCCAAATCAGATCACAAAGAGTAAGACATGACTGAAAACGACTGAGGAGGAAAATAGAGGATAATTTTCCTGCTCCCTGATCTCATGGAGTTACTGCAAAGGTCAGACAAGGTGATGGGTATGAAACCACCTCATCAGGAGTAAAGCATTAGCTTGCAGTGTGATGAGGTCATTGAGAGCCCTAGTTCTGCTCCTGAATGCTGGGGGTGACTAGCAAGTCATTTAACTGCTTTAGTTTCCTTATTTGTAACTCAAAGCTGGCCCCTTTTTGTTTATTTTTTTTTTAATTAATGGCAAGGATAAAAGCACAGATGGCTTTGCCGCTCAGATTTGTAGAAGCCTTGAAGCTGAGAGGGACAACTAACAATTTGGATGACCAAATTTTGTTCCAAGAATATCTGACGGGCTACAAGAATGGGCTGTGTATTCATATTAAATTTAATAAAAATAAATATAAAGTCTAACACTTGTGTTTTAAAAATCAGCTTCACAAGTACAAAATCAGGGAGCCAGGGCTAGACACCCATTTGTGGAATAAAAGCCTGAGGGCTCATGGAATCGTAGATTAATAGTGTAAGTTTCTTTGATATAGGGACAATTTTGGCCTCTTTTTATATCCTTATTAAGTAGCACAATGCCTGGCACAGAACAGGTGCTTAATTGATGTTGATTGGTTGGTTTAAAATTGGAAGGGATCTAGAAGAAGATTGGTGATGGTCCTACTACTCTCTAACCTTGTCAAACCACATCTATAAATAAGCTCTTTTTAGTTCTGGGTGCTATATTTTAGATATTAGAAAGGATGACAAATGAGAGTGCATGTAGATAAGGCAAACCAGTATGATGTAAGAACGTAAAACCAAGTGATCTAAATATAAAATCAATTTTTTTAATTATTGGGGACTCAGCATTTTTGTTAAAGGAATGTATAGTCTAGATCAGTGATGAGCAAACTTTTTAAAGAGGGGCCCAAAGGAAAGGAAATGCTCATCTGTCAGTCTTTTTCTAAGGCAACTCTTTACAAGTTTCATTGTATTGTATCCTACTCATTGCATTCGACAGATTAGGAATAATGTTGAGCTGCTGGATAGAACATTTCAGGGGGCCACATCTGGCTCTCAAACTGTAGTTTGACCATCGTTGGTCTAGATGACCCATCAAATATAATAGCTTTCTCCAAATATTTGAAAGATTATCACGTGAAAAGGATATCCAACTTATTTAGAACTCTAGCACCAATGGTGGACATTGCCAAGTGGCAAAACTCCTTAATCAGAACTCTCCAAAAATAAAATGGGAAGCCTTGAGAGATAGTGGCTTTTGCATCATTGAAGAACATTTTCTAGAAGTCAGGAATGGGGGCAGCTGGGTGGCTCAGTGGATTGAGAGGCAGACCTAGAGATGGGAGGTCTGGGCTCAAATCTGGTCTCAGACACTTCCCAGCTGTGTGACCCTGGGCAAGTCACTTAACCTAGCCCTTACTACTCTTTTGCCTTGGAGCCAATACACAGAAATGATTCTAAGACAGAAGATAAGGGTTTTAAAAATAAGAAGTCAGGAACAGTATAGAAAGCTTTCTTATTTAGATGGCCCAATCTGTGAGGTCTTGTAGTGCTAAGATTTTATTTACAAAACTTTGCCTGATATTAGTACAAATCTAAGTGGAACATAACCGAGAATGAAAATCTGTTGTTGCAAAAAAAAAAAAAAAAAAAGAAAAAAAGAAAAAAACAAGAAATCACAGAAGAATACATCTCAAAGTCAAGTTCAGAAAAGCCCTATTATAGCAGAGCTGGTGAACAGAAGTTCATATATTACAGGTCAAGTCATATCCCACTGCTCTCCAAACATAATAAATGTTGACTTATTTAACCTGACTTAATTAATCGATAAACTAAGTTCCTGTCTTTCCCCAATGTCATTACTTTAAAGGAAATTCCCTGTTTAAAGTCTTTGGGGGAAATATCCTATTCGGAATTATCCAAGACACTTTACCCTATTTGCCTCAGTTTCCTCATCTGTCAAATGAACTAGAGAAGGAAATGACAAATCACCACTCCAGTAACTTTGCCAAGAAAACCCCAATTCAGGTCACAAAGAGTCAGACATGATCCAAAACAACTGAATAGGAAAATAGAGGATAATTTCCCTGCTTGCTGACCCCCTCCTTTAGCAAGACTGATTGAGAGCTGACCATTTTTATTTTTTTTATTTTATTTTTTAAAACCCTTAACTTCTGTGTATTGGCTCCTAGGTGGAAGAGTGGTAAGGGTGGGCAATGGGAGATCAAGTGACTTGCCCAGGGTCACACAGCTGGGAAGTGTCTGAGGCCAGCTTTGAACCTAGGACCTCCAAGCTGACCATTTTTAAAGGGCTAGACTTGGTGCTGAGAATAAGAGCCAATAGAGAGAGCATCAGCTGTAGTGCCCCAAGTGTCTCAGGATGTGTTTGATCCATTTGAAGAGTCCCTGAGTGTGGACATGTCTTGACACAAGGAACATGATGTCAGCACTAGGGGCATAGTATGCCAGTGCTATCATAAAGAATTCTGTCGCCTAGAATAAATTCTTCTATTGGAGGATAGGGGGAGGTTTCGGTGGGGGTAGGTAGAAAGGGAGAGAAAGGTGAATTAATATCCTAAAACTGCTTTTAGGGAACTCAGGGCTAAACTGGCTCCACCACCACTGACCTGGTTCCAGTTAATGCAAGCCTTGCCAATTTTCAGACACAGAGGGACACTGGGAAATCTTTCCAGAATGGGCGCAATCATGGAACGAGGGAGTTACATTGACAATATATTCATTGTCCAGGTCTTAGCAAAGGGGCCATCTCTGTGGAGAGACAGTGGCACAGCCAAAGGAAGAGAACTGCCATAGGGAAGAAGCATATCCCCTTGAATGTCGATTCCCTGGGGCAAAGCCCCAGTCATCCTATCTTAGTTATGGCTCTGTGGTGCCCTCTCTTTTGTGCCTGGCCAACATGACTGAAACCTAACATAGCCTAGAAAACATTAGATGAGCCAGGAGGCCTGGATTTGAATCCCAATTTAGGCACTTCAATTTCTTCATTTATAAAGTACAGATAATTTCACTAATGACTTCACTGCAATGTTATAAATAAATAACTTTTTAATATTGGAAATATTATACAAACATGAGTGATTATTAATATCATGAATTCCCCTGTACCTTGGAGTTCTTTGGGTTGATTAATAAAACACTGGACCTAGATAGTCCCAGCATGAGAAGGACGCAACCTATTCCTAGTTCACAATCAAAACCAAGTTGCCAGATATGGGTCAGCCCCTTTTATGGTCTGGTCACCACATCCCGATATCCTTGAGGAGTGCCCACCAAACATACCTGAAGTAAAAAAAAGGCCAAATGACAGAGGTGGAACCAAGGAGAAGACCTATGTTTTATTTATAACATTTTAAAATAAATGATTCCTCATTCATAAAATGAAGGGATTGAAATAGTTGTTCAGTTATTTCAGTCATTTCTGATTCTTTGTGAACCCCTCTGGGGTGTTCTTGGCAAAGACACTTGAATGGTTGGTCATTTCCTTCTCTAGCTTATTTTACAGGTAAGAAACTGAGGCAAACCGGGTCCAAGGTCATAGTCAGTAAATGTCTGAACTCAGGAAGATGATGAGTTTTCTTGACTCTAAGCCTTGCACTCTATCCCCTGTGTCACCTAGCTGCCAGTGACTGGGCTGGTAAATATGTAAGACCCCTTTCACTCTAAACCTATGATCCTAGGATCCATTTTTTTTCAGATGAGGAAACTGAGACCCAGAGAAGTTAAGTGTTCAAGATCACACAGCTCATACATTCTAGAGCAGCTCTTCTGAACCTAAGTCCAGAACATTTTCTATTACCCAATGGTGCTTTGAGACAGAGAGGAAACATCCCTAAATGTCATGGTGTGAGATGTAAATGTCAGCCTCACTAGCTTCCCAAGTTTTAGAAGTTCTGTCCTTCTTGCAATGTCAGATTCTCAGAAATCAAGAAAGTAAGTTGGGGGTTAATAGGAGAGGATACAAAACTGTAAGGATGTAAGATATGGCCCTTGTCATGACAAATGCAATTTAATTGGAAAGACAAGCCTGGTATAAATGTGACCAATTCAATTAAAATTACCATTCACCAGACAGGTCTCTACCCTTTGGACCCATCAAATGACAGACCTGGACTCTAAAAGTCTTCTAGTCCAACAATCTCATTCTTCATCTGAAGAAGAAGAGGAGGCCCAGAGATGATGGGGAGGGAGGGTTAGCATGACTTATTTGTGACAGAGTAGGGGTTTGAATCCAGGTCTCCTGATGCTCCTCAGCCCAGTGGTTTGTTTTTTTTTTCCTGAACAGCTGCTTCCTCTGATGTCACAGGGCAGCACCTGATTTATTGTCATATAAATGGTACAAAATGTGAGGTCTTTAAAAAGAAAATTCATTCCTTGATTGGCAAAGAGCAAGAACCCGAATTCTTGTACCCTCTGTTAAAGGTCAAGGTCATGTCAAATGTCAAGAAAATCTGTCTTGATTGACCAAGCTTACTTCCTCCCTGCATCATTCGTAAGTCATAGGATTTAAAGCTGTAAAAGTCTTTTAAAAATCATCCAAAACCAAGTTTATTTTTAAAATGAAGAATTTCAAAACTTCCCATTTCCTCTGGAGCAACACAAGGGCAAGGGAGAAAATTTGACTTCGCTGAGCGATAAGTTCTAAGTCTAACTAATTGCTGCTGTTGCTGATAATAAGAATAGAAGAGGAGGAGGAGGAGGAAGAGGAAGAAGAGGAAGAGGAGGGGAAGGAGGAGGAGGAGGAGGAGTGGTGGTGGTGATGGTGGTAGTAGTAGTAGTCTTCTGACCTCAAATTCAATAAACTTTGCTCTAAGGAATACTGCCTAAGCCTGATTGCAGAAAGACTGGTTAGAAGGTTCATTGGTTGTTGTCCTTCATACTCAAAGAGGTCCAAAATGGCATCACTATGTTGGGATCGATGGATGTACAGTGTGTCTGACTGTGCCTGATCTGACCAGTATGAGCTTGGAAGGCTCTATCACAGGTCAGGCACACACAGATAGCCCATACGAACATTTGGGAGAGAGACCTTTCTAAATTTGCACATCTCCCATTTCTTTGGAGCTATTGCAACTCTGTTTTGCTCATAGAGCCCAGTGCTTTCTTTAATGTGGGCACACCGTGCTACATTGTCCTGGGCCAGCATCTCTCACGTATCACAACTGGATACCAAAGTTCTTCAGAGAGATTTAGGGTTAGAGTGTTAAAATAGTATAACCATAAATTATTCCTAATCAATAAAACTGTGCCTGAGTCAGGTAGGGTAGGGTAGGGTAGGGAAGGGTATAGTTGGAATTCAGTCATCTTCCAAAACCCAACTGAAATTGTACAGGGAATAGACTCTAAGGTAATAGAATAGGATAAGAAGTGATTCAAATCTATTGAGTTCTGGTACCTGAATGAATATTCACCCACTATCAATTTCTTTACCTGCCATTTTATTTGGCTTCTGTCCATAAAACGGCAAAAAGTGAGCCCTCCAAACACAAGTACCTAAAAACTACCAGGCATGTGATCTTTTCATAGCCCTCATCCTCTCCTGTGGTGATCAACATTGTGAATCCCCTCTTTATAAATATTCTCTTAGTTTCTGGGATACTTTCTCTCCTGATTTTCTCTTGATCATTTCTTCTCAATTTTATTCAGTGTCTTCATCCTAGCCCCTCAGTAGGAGTATTCCTGAATGGATCCTCCTGGCCTTCCCTTTCTCTTTCCTCCTCCTCTTCCTTCACCTTTACTCTCCTCCTCCACATATGCCCTCTTTTCCCCACCTTCCTTCTTCATCACTTTCTTCTCATCTTCTTGCTTTCCTTTTTCTCCTTTCTTTTATTTCCCTTCCCATTTTCCATATAGGAAGGCAACCATGTTGGTGAAGGACATCAAGTTCATACCCTCCGGATTTCAGCTAAAGAAACTGGAAATGTTTAATCTAGAGAAGATTGAGAGAAGAATCTTAACTGTTTTCAAGTAGTTAATGGGCTGTCAGGAGAAGAGTGATTAGATTTCTTCTGTTGGCCCTACTGGCAAAAAAGGTGAAGGGTAAAGGTGGCAAAATGACCAATTTGAAGTCAGGGAATAACTTTTTAGCCATGAGAAATGTCAAAAAGTAGATTGGGATGCCTCTGGAGGAAGTGGGCTGTTCACTATTTATCTTTAATCAAATGCTAGATGACCCATTGTCAAATATGTTGAAGAGGGGATTCTTTTTAAGTTATAAGATGGATAAATTGGCTACTGTGGACATTTTTAACCCAGAAATTCTGCAAATCTGTGATTTTTGATTGCCAACCTCTTCTCTTTGCCCACTCTCCCTTGCTGATTTATCCACTCCCTTGGTTTTAATTGTCTCCTCTATGCAAATGATTGCAATATTTATGTCTATCTCCCTGAGTTCTTTTTGGAGCACATCTCCAACTGCTCTCTGGGTAGTGCTATCTGGCTGACCTAACAGTACCTCAAACTCAGCAAGTCCAAAACTGAGCTAATCTTCTTCTCCCTACACCTGCTCCTTCTCCAAACTCCCTTTGGTCTGTAGACTCTACCGCCATCTTCCCAAAAATGTTAGATCAACATCTCAACGTCATCTAAAGCTTTTCTCTTTACCTTACTTTTCACACCCATTCAGTTCTGAGTCTTGTCAACTCTACCTTCAAATTATTTTTACATCCATTTCTCTGGCACAGCCACCATTTCAGTTCAGTGCCTCACTACTTCTTATCTTGATTAGTGTCATAGATTCCTAATTGTTCTCTCCGTCACCAGTCTTTCCCCTCCAATAATAACAACAATAATTACAATAACAATGATAATAATAGCATGTAGGTAGTACTTTCTATGTGCCAGACACTGTGTGAAGTGCTTTGCAAATGACATCTAATTTAATTTTGATAGCTATAGCTATAATGTCCTTCTATTTTAGTTGTTTTTTGACTGCTTGTGACCCTATTTGAGGTTCTCTTGGTGATACTGGAGTGGTTTGCTATTTCCTTCTCCAGCTGAAATTGAAGCAAACATAGATAAAGTGACTTGCTCAAGGTCACACAACTAATAAATATCACAGTCTGGCTTTGAAAACTGATCTTCCTGATGCCTCTCTATCCATTATGCCACTCAGCTGCTTTTACAGCAGACAAAATAATCCCCCCTAACCCCTGGTTCTTATGCACTTACTGAAAAACATTTATTCAGTCCTTGTTGCCTAAAAAACACCTATAGTAGGCACTTAAGGCTCTTCAAAATTTGAATCTAACCTTATTTCAGGCCATTCCCCTTATTATTTTATGTTCAGACAAAATAGAACTATTCCAGTTGACCCCAATCTCATCCTGTTCTAAATTCCTGTAGGTTCTCCCCCATTCCTGGAATGAGTTCTTACCAAATCTCTGCCTATTGAAATCTTTCTTTTCCTTTAGGATCTATTTTTTTCTGCATCTCCTCATCCTTCAGCTGAAAGTGATCTTGAATTCCCCACATTTTCCAAGAGTGCATTGTTCATATTTCTTCTTTACCCCTGTCATATTCTATTTTATACCATTCTTATTCGTGATATGTTGTAACCTTCCCGCCCAACTCAAAGGCATTGAAAATGCCTAAAAGAAAGGAAAAATGTAATTTCCACTTGGCTCAGGGTCTTCCACATAGCAGACACTGAGTAAATATTAATTGAATTTGGATTGGATTGGATGGGTTGAAATTAAATCCAGGTCCCCACCTATCTGCCACTAGAATAATCCAGGCCAAGTCTTGATCTCATCATTAGTCCTGGAATGCCATTATTCTGAACCATTATGTTATTAACCCCTCCCTGCCAACCTAGATTTTAATACCAGATTCCTAAAACTTCTTACTTTAACTCACAGATCTCAGTCTCAAAGCATGAGAAGATATATTGAGAGCAAAGATCCTGACAAAATCAAAGCTCTTAATCATCTTATAAAGGTTCAGTCATATCAATTAAGCTGGTCATCAACTATAACAAGCAAGAAGACTCTGCAATGTCTTGAAATTTTTCAGTGACAAGGATGAGAACAAAAAGGAAATCTGTTTAACACTACAAGACATCAGCCAATCACCTGGTGGCATGGTGGCATGGGGAAGGCCCTACACTTGGAGACAGGAGAACTAAGTCTATATCTCTGATTCCCAAACAGTGGCTACATCCAATTAATATTTCTAGGCATCAGTTTGTTCATTTGAAAAATGGGGATAATAATGTATTAAGATGTGATCAAAGACTTTAATAAGTTTTTACTAAAAAAAAAGACTAGATACGAGACTAGACATGTGATTTCATTAAAATAGATAGACAGAGGGGCAGCTGGATGGCTCAGTGGATTGAGAGCCAGGCCTAGAGACAGGAGGTCCTAGGTTCAAATCTCCTCTCAGACGCTTTCTAGCTGTGTGACCCTGGGCAAGTCACTTAACCCCCATTGCCTAGCCCTGTAGCAAATAAAAAATCAATATAGAAGGATATATATATATAAAAGATATTAGGGTTTAAAAAATAAATTAAAAAAATAGACAGAGGAGACATCTAGGTGGCTCAGTGGATCGAGAGCCAGGCCCAGAGACATGAGGTCCTGGGTTCAAATTTGACCTTAGACCCTGGGCAAGTCACTGAACTACCATTGCCCAGCCATTACCACTCTTCAGTCTTGGAACCAATACACAGTATCTATTCCAAGACGGAAGGTAAGGATTTAAAAAAAAGATAGATAGATAGAAAGAAAGAAAGAAAGAAAGAAAGAAAGAAAGAAAGAAAGAAAGAAAGAAAGAAAGAAAGAAAGAAAGAAATGCATAGAAAGGGAAAGAAAGATAGAGTTAGAGGAAGAGAGAGATAAAGAGATGGACAGACATAGATAGAGAAAGCACTTATTCAGCCCTTATTGTTTATTAGGTATTATACTAAGCACTGAGGATACAAATACAAGCAAATAAAATAAACCTAATTCTCAGGGAGTTTGCATTCTAATAGGGGAAGACAATACATAAAGAGGGGAGCTGAAAGACTTGGGGGGGAGAAGAGGTCATTGGGGATCAAGACAAACATCAAAGAGAAGGGACACTGGAAGGAATATGAAAAGAAGTCTGTACATTTGATCCAGGTGTGAAGTGAAACTTGCCTGGATCCCCTTCTAAGACAACGTTTTGGTTGGCCAGTTACCAATCTGGAGAACGAAGGATTGAGTTTCTCCAGTTTGGGCAATGGTTGACAGAGAAGGTGCAGGAGGAGGAGGAAACGAAGCCTACTTCCTCTACTCATGTTGATCCACACTTCCTCTGAATATTCTCATCTTAGAGAGAGTAGGCTAGGACACATGACTGGTCCTGGGTCACATAACCAATGTGTCCCCTATGGCACTCGAGCCCTGGTCCTTTTAATCCCGGGTCATCTCTCTCTAATCGCTACCCAACACTGCTGACAAGGATATTGTGAGGAAAGAACTTTGTAAACTTTAAAGCATTAAAGAAAAGTGAAATATTATTCTGCCATCCCAACATGTCCGTGATTCCCTCATTTATACTCTCTCTAGGTGGCATAGCGGAGAGAACCTCAAGTCTGGAGTCAAGAATACCTGAGTTCAAATCTGGCCTCAGATACTTAACTATCTGAACAAGTCACTTAACCCTGTTTGCTTCAGTTTCTTCATCTGTAAAATAAGCTGGAGAAGGACATGATGAACCATTCCAGTATCTTTGCTAAGAAAACCTCAGATGGGGTCATGAAGAATTGGACAGGAATGAAACAACTGAACTAGTTTAGGATACAGTAGACACTAAGTCTGGTCTTCTATCCACTACAATGTACTAATTCTTATTGAAGTACACTTCTATATTAAATAATAATGAGACAAACTGAGGAAGAACATCATTTCTGCACAACAATCAACATTCTGATCAGACAATTCTAAGTTATATATGGTAGAGAAATCCCATGTAAAACACTTTAATCCTAAATTAATTACATCAGAAAATCTTGCTCCTTAAAAGAATGCTACAATAAATCCTTTTGTAAAGCAATTAAGTTAATAGTTCTCTGGTGATTCTGTTAAGTAAACCTGGACTGTGTGGAAAGAGTTCCTTTTAATAGGACCTTCCTCTTTCTCCATCTGGGGTTGCCAAAGGCTACAATATTCATAGAATATATATCAAATTCTATATTTAAACAAAGAGATTAAAAATGTTTGAACTTTTACTGTAATCTATGGTTGGTTGCACTAGATGGTGAGGTAGCCAAGGGGCATATAGTAAGCACTTAATAGTTTAATAATGTTTGTTGATTGCCCAACTTTTGACATGTGTTATGTTCAATCTTGGGAAGGAATTAATTGGAGATTGTTGAGTCCTAATGGGACACCTAGGAATGGTAGTGAACCCAAAAGGTCAACCCAATGCAACTGATGTTAAAGAAGAATATGTGGAATTTCCTTACTCCAATCCCAAGATGCTAACAGTAACCCAGGACTAGCAGCCTGAACTAGGAATCAGCTAATAGTGGAACACAGCTAACCCTCATCCAGCCCTGTAAGTTGATGTCGATGGCTATATTTCTTAACTTGATTCACTATAGATCTGGTTATTTATCTATAAAGACTAATTAATTGGTTTGACCTGTTCTGACTGTGGATTTGATCTCAAGAAGTTGATTTAAGGAATATTGAAGTAAATCCCTTTCCTAAGTTGACACAGGACTCAGACAACTGAAGCCTCACCAGATCTTTGAGAACTCTCAGGCAAGTGATTCCTTAAAAGATGGTTTTAATAGTTGATGAGTTTAGGGAAAGGGGAACTGAGTAATTGATGGAAAGTGGGAATCGGGAATCTTAAGTAGATCTATAATGGATAATTTGTTGTTGAATCTTCACTTGAATATTGTTGTTCAAGGATCTTGGTTGACTGACAGCCTAGCTGAGGCTTGACTGGCCTCAGCCCTGAGTCAAGGCTTAACCTTGCTGAATGATAGTAATCTTTGCAGATCTTCTTGGTGATTATAAATCAGGAAACAGAGGTTGATGGAACACAGTTGTGTCAGTCTGTTAGCAAGAGCCGGTTGCTGAGTAAAGAGAGTATAAGCTATGCCTAAACTCTATCCACCTTCACCCAAATATCTCCAAACTGAGACCAAGCTGGGTTCAGATCTGTTCCTTTTATAACCAAGCCTAATTGCCTTGGCTCATGCCAGGCAAATGCCAAGCTCAGTTCATTCTGCATTCTAAGCAGGTAACTGTCTATCACCCTTGACTCAACATGGCTGCCATTATATTTCCTTACACATATTATCATTATCTAGTTGGCCCTTGACCCCATTCATATTTAGCTATCTTCCTCCCATGCCACCATATTACTGCTGCTATTAGAACTCTCATCCTGGGGCCACGTTCTCTTATTAGTGAGAATTTATTATATGGAGGGAGGCAACTGAAAGACCCCATGCATGCTTCACTCCAGTAATTTTACTCTTTCTCCAACCTCCTGCTATCCTACACATTTTTTCACTTTTGCTCAGGGCTCAGTAATTAAATCACTACCACCATTTTCTTTGAGAAGGGACAAGATGATGATCTCCCTTATGGCTCCACTCACCCACCTGATGACTGTCCAAACCAAAGTTCCTTTCCCTAGCCACCAATACACAATATGTATTGTCTTCTCTATTCTAGAATAAACATTTTTTGAGGGTGGAGACTATCTCTAACTTGTCTTTGAAGTCCAAAGGCCTAGCAAAGTGCCTAATTCATAGTAACCACTTAATAAATTATTTTCATTTTTCATAACCATCATCATATCCCAAACCTTTTATTCAACTATTTAAAAAATTGCATACTTTAAATCCAGCAAACATTGACTGTAAAAGAACAATAGTAGGATAAGGTCTCAAGGCTATTTCTATCAGAACTGCATCAAATGTAATGTGAGAAGGATGAGAATAAAAATAATATCATTGTGTAGCAATTTGAGGTATACAGAGTCCATTCGAGAAACATAATTCAATTCAACCTAACATTTTCTATATAAAATGTCCTGAGCTTATAGGAACAGATGGGAATAAACATTTATTAAGGTTTTTTCATTTTATATTATTTTATTTTTTATATTTGTTTTCTATTACTTATAATACGATTACTATGCATCAGGAATGATACTAAGTGCTTTATAAATATTACCTCATTTCCTTACTACTCTAAAAGATACATGCTATTATTATCCATATTTTATAATTGAGGAAACTGAGGCAGATTGAAGTTAAGTGGCTTGCTTGGGGTCACACAGACAGTAGATAATGGAGATATTTCTTAAACTAAGGTCTTCCTGGATCCTAGCTAACTTCATTCTCCACACTAGTCTTCCTCTCACCTTTGAAATAGACTCTAGAATATGTTTGGGTTTTGTTACTTTTTTTGGACTAGGATGTCCAGAGAAGAAGAAACTGGGAAATAAATGCCAAGACATTGTACCTAAATCCAAGTTTAGTGACCAAAGAAAAATGATGATAGCTTATGTTCCTCTAGAAATTTAAGATTTTTAAAGATGTCCTTTTAAGAGCCTTATGAGTGTGCTACTCTCTGCCTTATTAGAGCAATGCTCACAGTATTCATAGGGAGTATTATGCTTGGTTCTGAATCTCAAATTTTAGAAAGGACATGAATCAACCTGGAACAAGTCCAGAAGACAATAACCAGGATAATAGAGAGTCTGGAGGAAATGAAAGAACTGAGAATATTTATTCTGGAAAGAAGGGGAAGAAAGGCAGAGGAGGGGGTGATAACTGGAGAATAAGACTTTTTTCAAATATTTAAAGAATCATCAAGTGGGATGTAAGGGAGAGTAGAGTTATACTGATGGTACCAGAAGGCAAAACTAAGAACAGTAAGTGGAAGACATAGGGAGACAGACTGACATGAGAGAAACTTCTTGAAATTAGAGCTATGCCAAAGTGTAATGAGCTGCCTTAGGAGGGAGATGATTCCCTTTTATTGGAGAAATTCTTATATAGTCTAGGTGTATGATCATACTTGTTGGAGAGGTTGGAGGGAAGGTTTCCTGCTTAATTTATATGTTTAGACATAAACTTAGATGGCTTAGATGCCCTCTGAGGTTCTTCTCCATTTTATAGACAAAGTAACTAAGACTAAAAGAGATCAAATGACTTGCCCAAAGTCATACAGATCTCAAATGCAGGCCTTCAAATTGGGTTATGTATTTTGTTTTGTTTTGTTTTTGTTTTTCCACTAAACTACCCTATCTATAATCAGTATGCCAGATCAGAATCCAGGAAGTTCAGGTGACTCAATTCCTTGTTCTGGTTCTTTGTAGTTTTCTCAAAAGTTGTGAAAGACCAGAAGACTGAAGGCAAGTCTCTTGTATCTGTTCCCAAGAGGAGAGCTGATGCCCAGGAGGTTGATTGCAGGTCCATTAGGCCTAAGCCCTGAGAAGGGGTCTTTTGCATTCTTTCCTCTCACTAAATTCCCAAAGAGTTGGTGTAGAACTATTTTTCCAGTCCTCAAGGTTGGATTCTGGGAGTTGGGACTATTACCCAACTCAGAGCAGGCTTCTAGTTCTTGGCAAGGCAGTAAAGATACAGGGCATTCTTCTTGTTGCACGTGCTCTCAAAAAGTAAGTTTGTGATCAGTGGCCTTCTCATTTCCCCTTTCTACCCTTCTTCTCCTCCTGCCACCATGATGATCTCCCTACATAAACTGAGTCAATACCTTCACACTCATTACTGCTTTTCTAATTCCATCTCCAGCAACTCTGGTTTTCAAGAATGGAAACAAGGCCATCCTTACTAAAGTCTGAATGACAAAAACAACTTTGTTTTAACTGCAGAGTCTCTAAAGCCTACAAAAAAGGTTCTGGTGGATATTGAAATATCAACAAGGTGCCTCAAGGGAAATATTTTTGTGTGGAAACATCCTTGAGTCATACCACCTAGGTCATAGGGTAAGCATAAGATAAGCTGAAAAAGGGAAATATATATTTCTATGCCTCTAGGCTTAGCACATTCTTGGAACCACAAAAGAAGAATAAAAAATCTTGGGGTTCTCTCTCAATTGGCCCTCAGTGACCTCCTCAATGGACAGCTATATAAAGGCATCTACTTATATAGGCTTAAGTTCATAAGTCAAATTTGGATAATGGAGTTGAGCCAGAAGGAACTTCCAGGCTCGTGAAGATGCTAGCTTTCTCACAAAAGTGATGGTGGAAAGAAAGCTATCTCCCATTTGTCATCTCCTTCTTCCTCTTTATTTTTTTCTTTCTTTCCAATCAAATCAATAAACATTTATTGTTCATTGACAATGGGCTAAGACCAATGTTAGGTGGTAAGAAAGGAAGGACATCACAATAATTCCAATAAAAACTGACATTTAGATAGCACTTCTGATGTTTACAAAGTACTTTACATCCATTATCTCATTTGAATCCCCCAACAACCCTTTGAAATAGATGCTTTACAGATATTGCCATCCCCATTTTGTTGATGGAGAAAATGAAACTCAAAGTGGTAAAATGACCAAGTCCCATCAGAGAAGGCCAATGAATCAAGGCTACCCAACTTCCATAATTCTGCGACTACTCCATGCCATCAATAGATTTTTATTGGATGAAATCTCTTATGCTCTCCTTGTGGACAAGATGGGGAGATGTGGGTGGGACTGGAGTAAAGTCAAGAATTACTTAAATGACTGAACCCAAAGAAAGAATCATCAGGGGCAACCAGATGGCTCAGTGGAGAGAGAGCCAGGCCTGAAGATGGGGGGTCCTGCTTCAAACCGACATTGGATACTTCCTTGCTGTGTGACACTGGATAAGTCACCTACCCCCAATTGCCCAGCTTCTACCATTGTTCTGCCTTGGAACTGATAGTAACAATTCTAACACAGAATGTAAGGCCTTAAAAAGAAAGAGGGAGAAGCTAGGTAGTTCAATGGATTGAGAGTCATGCCTAGAGATGGGAAGTCTTAGTTCAAATCTGGCCTCAGACATTTCCTTCCTGTGTGATCCTGGTCAAGTCACTTAACCTCCATTGCCACTTACCACTCTTCTACCTTGAAACCAATACACAGTATTGATTCTAAGATGGAAGGTAAGGGTTTTAAAAAAAGAGAGGACTGAGGGACAAATGGACTGATGTCAACTTGGAGTGTGATTCCTAATGGGGTACCCCAGGATCTATCCTTGACACAGTGCCATTCAATGTGTCCTATTTACCAGTGACTTGGGTAAAGACACACAAGGCATGCCTATTATATTTACAGATGATATAAAACTAGTAAAGAGAGGTAACAGACTGATTGAATGATAGCCAGGATCCAAAAATATCTTGAGAGATAAATATAATAGCCAAATACAAAAAACTAAAATCTAATAGGATGAAAGCAAAGGTTCACACTTAGGTTAAACAATTTTAACTTCACATATATAAGAAGAAGGGATAGCTAGACCACAGTATGTGTGGGAAAGATCACACTCAATGTGAGTCAATAATCTGATATAGAATTTTAAAAGTTAGTCTGGTTTTTCTACAGCATTGAGAGAAGCGTGTGCCCAGACTAAGGGAAGTGATGACCCTGCTATCTCTGCCTTGGTCAAACAATCTCTTCTAAAGTATTGAGATCACCTCTGAGTGGCATGTTTCAGAAAGTATATTAATAACCTGGAGAATGTCCAGGGAACTTAAGAAAATTTAGAACCCAGAGGGGCATCAAAGCTCTCTTAAAATACTAGAGGACTTCCAGGTAGCAGATGGATCTCATTTTTACTCGTGGCTCTAGAGGAAAGAACTAAAAAACAAAGAATTTACAAAGAAGCAAATTGTAACTTCCAGAAAATAGCACTAAACCAAGGTGGAATGGTCCATCTCAGGAGGTAGTGTGTCCTTTATCACTGAAAATCTTCAAAGAAAGGTTGATTAACAATCTGTCAAAGATAGTGCAAAGGGGATTCACATTCAGATATAGGTTGATCTAGATAGCCTCTGAGATTCCTCCCAATCCTTACAATTCTGGAAATCTATGTTTGACACAGTATATTAGCATTATAGGTTTATCAGAGCAGCATTTGAGTTGAATGACAAAATTAACATATTAAGCCATTATTGACCATTGACACCAGTTCCTCAGTTAATTCTCTCATTAAGAGCAGAACCATGGGAAAGGGAACATATGAAAGGCTATGAAGATTTTGAACTGGAAGAATATACCTAGAACCTGAGAGTCTTCCTAGCAAACAGTTCCAGGAAGATGGAAAAAGCATGAAAATATTTGGAGTCTTGAAGGACAGAGTGCTAGTAATGGTGGCCTGAAAAAAATTCTGAACAGGAATACCTGAATTCAGATGCCTCCCTTGTCACTTACTAGCTATGTGACCTTGGTCATTTAACCTTCCCTAGACATCTGTTTTCTAAATTTCTAACTAAGAAGGTTGGATAAGACAATCTTTAAAGTCTCTTCCCATTATAATGTAGCCATGCAGAAAATGGTAATAGAATAGAAGAAAAGGACACAGCAGAAAGTCCTGCTAAGAGACAACCTTGTTCTTCCATTTAATGGTGTTAAAAAGGAATGAAAGAAGAAGATATATCTTTATATCTCTCCTTTAGATCTTCCTTTCTAGTTCTGGGAGGATGGATGGTATGTAGATCCTAGAGATAGTATGAATGAAGGAGGGATCAGGTGCCCCAGGCCTAAACCAGCTATAGTTGGTGAGGGAAGATACACCCTCCTCTTACAATAGCTATTGATAAAATCTATCCCTCTTCTCCTGACAGGCTTGGTTGGTTCAGCCTGTCAGTGGCTTCCTTCTAACAGTTGCCCAGGTTGGGACCTTTGAGAGATTCGGTAGATGGTTAACCTCACTAGGCCCAACCTGAGGTTGGATTGGTTGTTGATAGGCTATTGATTAGCTATTGGAAACGTTCTCTGACTGTGTATTGATTCTCCCTTTCCCAAGGGCTGTGGTAGAATAACTGCTCAGGAAAGGTATTTGTTGGTAAATCACTGTATTAACTACTAATGGGGAAAGGAAAACAAGGTAATAGGTTTGAGGATCTGGGAACCCTATTGCTATTGTTTGGCTACTAAGATAATCGTTAATCAAGTCTGGAGATTGTTAGGCTGGTAGAAGCTGGAGGTCTTCACCCTCTCACTAACTCTGACCTGACCTGGCCACAGTCAAACCAGAGATTAGGGAAGGCTATTGATGTAGATGTTGATAGATGATCTCTATACTCTCTCAGCTCTACTATCAATGGTGTTGATTGATCACTAGCTCTCTCTCAGTCAGGTACAGGTTACAGGTTTCAGGACCCTTCACCTCCCTCTATCCCAGTTCTTACTCTAAGAGAAGCTTGCTCAAATCTCAGCTCTGAGTTCTCAGACCCCCCAACTGTTGTTCCTAGGGGGTATTTATAGAGTGGAGCCAACCAACTTTTAAACCTGGCTCACGACACCTAGGAACATTCCAAATTCTCAACTGCCATCCCTGTCAGTCAAGGTGGCATCCATCTTATCCCAGTTAATGATTTTAACAATGGGTATATCAAAGCCATAAACTCCCCTTCCCTGGATATGATTAAATGAGGGATGAGTGATTAGTTGTCAGAAATTCAAATATACAGAAATGACCCATTTTAGAATATAAAGAAATGGCAAAGACCATCTAGTTAACCCCTCTTTACAGATGCCAGGTGAGGCCAACAGAAGTGAAATGATTTGTCCAAAGAAACAAACAGCTAATTAGAAACTTACCTACAGAGGTGTTATGTCCAAATTCATTTGTCCTGACTCCTGGTCCTATGCACTTTCAACTATGCCACACTCTTCAGAAAATCCAAAAAAGGGAAGACTAGAAAACTCCCAACTTCTTTTCTGTCTATAAACTTCTGTCTGTTTATAATTCTAGAATTCAGGGATCTTGGTTAGTTGGAGAACCTTGAGAACTTTATGACTCTCCATCTAGATCACCGACTTCAAGCTTCCAAATATTCACTTTGTCAGGACGAGGGGACTTGATAGTCTACTGGGATCCTAAGATTATTTGCCTATAGCTATATGAACCTCTGAAGCCATGTAGTCCAACTATTCATTTTACAGATGGAGAAACTGAGCCTCAGAGAGGCAACAAATTTTTTTATTAATAAATGTGTCACACAGTAAGTCCCTAAATCAGAATTCAAACTCAGGTTCTGCACCCTGGATGGTGTTACCTTGTTCTACATGTAAGGTCATGAGGATTTTATCTCTACAGAGGGTGGGTTTCTCATGAGAAATGGGAAAACATTACTTCCAAGTAAATTACTGTAGCCACAGCAAGATATTCAGATAAGATCATAACCACGGAGAGAGACACTGGTCAGGGGTGTGGTGATATCACAGCCCTTAAATAGTTCCTCCCTTCTTAGTCAGCACTAAGTCTGGGGTTGTTGGAATTGTTTATAATTAAAGAGTGCTCTCCATATCCCCAATTCCTTCTCTTCTGGCTCAGATTCTCCCTTTACTTACCGTTTATTGCTTTAATGACCTGAAGATTTGGAGATTTGGAGAAAAGGGGCATTTAATCCCCAGGGGGAAAAAAACAAGCCAACATTAAATTTAGAGCCCAAAGACTTGGGTTTAAATGTTGGATCTCCCACTTACTGTCAAGTCAAATCAGTAAGCATTTTTCTGTCTCCTACTATGTACCAGGCACTATGCTAAGCAGCAGGGATATAAGAAAGGCAAGGAAAAAAACACACAATCCCATATGTCAAGGAGCAGGGGGAGATAAAATAGCAAACAACCATGTACAAAGATCTTTGCATTATAAATGAGCAAAAATCAACAGAGAGAAGGAACTATCATTAAGGAGAGATTTCTTGTAGAATGGGGATTTTAGTAAGCACTTGAAGGAAATCAGGAAACAGAGATGAGGAAGGAGAGAGCACTATTCCATGAAAATGTATGGAATGGTCCTGCATTCAAATTTGATCTCAGATACTTCCTAGCTGTTGACCCTGGCTGAGTCACTTAACTCATTGTCTAAACCATTGATTCCCAAAGTGAGTGCCACCACCCCCTGTTGGGTGCTGCAGTGATCCAGGAGGGTGGTGATGGCCACAGGTACATTTATCTTTCCTATTAATTGCTATTAAAATTTTATTTTATTTTTTAAACCCTTAACTTCTGAGTATTGGCTCCTAGGTGGAAGAGTGGTAAGGGTGGGAAATGAGGGTCAAATGACTTGCCCAGGGTCACACAGCTGGGAAGTGTCTGAGGCCGGATTTGAACCTAGGACCTCCCATCTCTAGGCTTGACTCTCAATCCACTGAGCTACCCAGCTGCCTCTGCTATTAAAATTTAAAAAAAAATTAATTATCAGGGGAGCTAAATAATATTTTTTTCTGGAAAGGGGGCAGTAGGTCAAAAAAGTTTGAGAACAACTGGTCTAAACCTTACCACTCTTCTTCAATACTTAGCATTGATTATAAATCAAAAGGTAAGATTTTTTTTAAAAGAAGAAAATTCATGGAATCAGGAGATAGAGTATCTTGTTCAAGGAGCAACAAATCTCACAGAGGTCTCCATTTCCTTACCTGTAAAATGGGAATAATAGTATTTGTAGACCCTAACTCAAGAAATTGTTGGTCTGAGGTATCACCTCACACCTAGAAGATTGGCCAATATGACAGTAAAGGAAAATATTAAATGTTTGAGGGGATGTGGCAAAATTGGTACACTAATGCATTGCTGGTAGAGATGTTAATTGATCCAGTCATTCTGGAAGGCAATTTGGAATTATGCCCAAAGGGCTTTGAAAGAATGTCTACCCTTTGATCCAGCAATACCACTACTAGGTTTGTACTTCAAAGAAATAATAAAGAAAAATATTTGTACAAAAATATTCAGTTGTGCTCTTTATGGTGGTAAAAAATGGAAAATGAGGGGATGCCCTTTGATTAGGGAATGGCTGAACAAATTGTGGTATCAGTTGATGATGGAATACTATTGTTCTGAAAGGAATAATGAACTGGAGGAATTCCATGTGAACTGGAAGACCTCCAGGAATTGACGCAGAGTGAAAGGAGCAGAACCAGGAGAACATTATACACAGAAACTGATACATTATGGTAAAATCACAATCCCAAGGGACTTGTGAGAAAAAATACTATCTACATCAAGAGAAAGAACTGTGGGAATAGAAACTCAGAAGGAAAACATTTAATTTTTCACTCACTTAAATGAGTATAGGATGTGGGGTTTTGGTTTTAAAAGATGAATCTATTACAAAAATGAGTAATATGGAAATAAGTATTGAGTGATAATACATGTATAACCCAGTGGAATTGCTTGTTGGCTCTGGGAGAGGGGAAGGAAAAGGGGAGGGAGTGAACATAAATCATGTAACCATGGGAAATACTTAAAGAAATTTTTAAAAGAAAAATAAAAAAAAGAAATTGTTAGGAGGAACAGGCTTTGTAAATCACAAAGCTCTACATAAAGGGGAACCAATACTACAAATCTTATTTGACTGAGTAAGTGGAATTTTATTTTGAATGTTTCTGACCCTCTCATCTGGGACCTGTCCTGCCTATTGCACACGAAGTGCCTGTCTCTGTGGCATTCCACTTTGAAAAGAGGGAGCATTGTGACAAAATAGTCATCGACCTCATTTCAGCAAAGCCTGGAAGAGCCTGACCTATCCTGAGTCCTGGGCACCATGTCCAGAATTCTCCCCATTGTGCTAGAGTGAGTGAAACACATCCACTCTTTGTGTGGGCTTCTCCTTCTTCTATATCTTTTTTGAACTGGAAGGAAAATGGAACTAAACTGCAAAGCATGATAGGAAATATGGGAAGAAATCTGTATCTAGCCTCTTTCTCTATGAGTTAAGTCAATAAGTCAATAAATATTAGTGAAATAGCAACTACATCCCTAGCACTGTGCAAAAAGCAGCCAAGACAAAACACTGTTGAATGCTTTGACATTAGACTATGGTAGTTTCCAGAACATTTTTCACTAATCAACACTATTCCCTCAGCATCCGACACTGATGTCCAAAATTCCATCATCAATCACTCCTTCAGGTTACAGGACTGTTACTTGAGAAGGATCCTTTAGTTAATTATTTTGCAAAGATTTTTTTTTCTGATGTTACCAGGTCTGGATGTACCCAAAATGAGAAGCTTTGGAATTGCCATATTTGGGGATAACCCAGGCTCAACTAGAACTCCCTTCCTTTTCGGTCCAAGAGTAAAGGATCTAAGGAAACCTTATCAACCAGTCAAAAGATATTCCTTAATCATCTCTTAGGTAGGGGAATACAAATAAAATAAATGAAATAATCTGTGCTCCCAAGGAGCTCACATCCTAACAGTGAGCAGCAGTTTAAGGATTCTGTAGAGATCTTGGTTGTTTTCTTGTTCTTGTGTTAGTAGGTGGGCAGGAGTAAAGAAGACACCATCTCTCTGAATGGCTGGTTATTAGTATGTGGTTAGCAGGCCACAGAATAATATCCCGTCACCTCCAGTATCAAATACAAAAAAATGATCTATTTGGCATTCAAAGGCCTTCAAACCCCTTACTTAGTTCTTTTCTACCTTTCCAATCTTTTTTTAAAACTAATTTTCCATCTTAGAATCAATACTAAGTATTCGTCCCAAGGTACAAGAGTGGTAGGGGCTAAGTGGGGTAAAGTGACTTGCCCACAGTAACCTGACTAAGAAGTATCTGAGGTCAAGTTTGAACCCAGGCCCTCCTGTCTCTTGGCCTAGTTCTCTATAGACTGAGCCACCTACCTGCCCCCATAAGTAATTCTTTTTTTTTTAACACTTACCTTCTGTCTTAGAATAAATACTGTGTATTGGTTCTAAGGCAGAAGAATGGTAAGGGCTAGGCAATGGGGGTTAAGTGACTTGTCCAGGGTCACCCAGCTAGGAAGTGTCTGAGGTCAGATTTGAACCCAAGACCTCCTGTCTCCAGGTCTGACTCTCAATCCACTGAGCTACCCATAGCTACTTCTAAGAGCCCCTTCAGAACAAACTTCTGGAACAGAGTCCTTTGTGTCATCATTTTCTTATGCCAATAATAATAACCATAACATGATATTAATTGCATCAAAACATCGCAGAATAGGGACAGATTTCAAAGGCCATGAAGGTCAGCCTGTACTTGACCAAGAATCCCCTCTATGTTCATTCAGTGAATGCTTATTTTTTTTTTGTTCCAAGCTAGGAGCTGAGAATATAAAGACAAAAACAAAACACCTCTTCAATCAAGGAGCTTACAATGGTGGGCGATATCCAGATGATTGAAGAAAAAATCAATACAAAATAATTTGGACAAGGGGACAAGTAGATTTCTAAAAGGGGAATGGGTTGTCCCTGGAAGTGATGGGCTCTTCCTCACTGAGGAGCCTCCAGCAAGACCTGTTAATCACTTAACTAAGATTATATTAAAGGGATTCTTATATAGGTACAGGTGGGGCTTAACCTCTTAGCCTCCTTCTAACGAAGGGAATATGTGCTTATTGTTCCCTAATTGTTTTATAGTGATACTCTTGTTTCCCTGACTATACTCTGAGTTTGGGGAAGGCAGGTCATATTTCTTAATATCTCCAAAACAACCTCAGAAGTATTTGGTGATAAGTCTCTATGCTCTCTATCTCACCTAATAAAAGCCCTCACTTTTATGTTTCACTTTATAAAATCCTTCACATATAAGGGGCAGCTGGGTGACTCAGTGGACAGAGAGCTTGCCTAGAGATGGGAGGTCCTGGGTTCCAATCTGGCTTCAGATATTTCCATACTGTGTGACCCTGGGCAAGTCACTTGACCCCCATTGCCTACCCTTACCACTCTTCTGCCTTGGAACCAATACTTAGCACTGATTCTAAGATGGAAGGTGAGGGCTTAAAAAAAATCCTTCATATATGGCAGCTAGATGGTACGATGGATAAAGTATCAGGTCTGAAGTTAAGAAGATCTGTATTCAAATCTAGTCTCAGATACTTACTACCTAAATGGCTCTAGCCAAGTCACCTGGCCTCTGTTTTCCTCAGTTTCCTCATCTATAAAATGGAAATAATAATAGCACCTACCTCCCACAGTTATTGTGAAGATCAGATGAGATAACACTTCTAAAGAGCATGGCACAGTGCCTGGCACGTAGTAAGTACTATATAAATGTTAGCTATTATCATTATTATCATTATATATATATATATATATATATATGTTGTAGCATTGGATTTTCACAAAAAGATAAGGTAGATAAGATGGTGGATTACTGCATCTATTTTATACATCATGAAAATTCTCTTCGGATGCTACTAACGCCTGCTCAAGGCATGGCAGGGACCCCAGGTTCTCAGACATTATGTCTTCATTTTGCAAGATCTAGTCCTAACAAGCTAAAATGGATCTGAGGACAGGTCTAACACTATATTCTGTCTATTATCTGACAACCAGCCCTCTCCCTGGAAGGTTGGTCAAGTTGTTTTGGCCACAATGGCTCATGTAGACAATTTATTATGACATGGATGGCTTGTGATCTGCATCAGTGGAAGATAACAATTGAATCATGGATTGCTTGTTTTTTTTTTTTAAGTTTTTTTTTTTAAACCCTTGTACTTCGGTGTATTGTCTCATAGGTGGAAGAGTGGTAAGGGTGGGCAATGGGGGTCAAGTGACTTGCCCAGGGTCACACAGCTGGGAAGTAGCTGAGGCCGGGTTTGAAGATTGCTTGTTTTTAATACCAAAACCTGGATGAAGAAACTGGGCTCAAAAGAAGTTAAATAACTGGCCAAGGCAACTCAGAGAATCATGGGCAAGATAGGAGTTTGAACCCAGATTTTTGGGTGCCAATGATCTTTCCCCTACATCACAGCTTAGTACACATTATATATAATATTAGTATAGAGTATATATAGACAAATACACACACACACACACACACACACACACACACACACACTTGGTATATATACTAGTTGACTGAATTTCAGAACCCTGGGGTAGAGCAATGGGAAGAGTCATTTTGGGTCAGAAAGGCCCATTTGTGGCGGGGAACTGCTTGTAATATTCATGTACAATGCAGAGGCTGAACCCCAGCCAGGAAAAGTCTGGCCAAACAATAGTTTCAACCAGTCAGCTGAGTTCAGTCTTCTTTACAGATGCTGTGTGGGTGGGACTACTCATCACATCAGTCTAAACTCAGCCACCCTCTCATATACTCTCTTGGTGTCATGTCTGAGAGGAAAAGGACAGCAATCTCACTTAAAGAAAAGGCTTCTCAGCAAAGTTGTCTCTCCTAACAAACTTCCCTTTTGGTTTTCAGAAAAGCAGTTACCTACTCTCTAAGTCAGGGATTTAGAGATAGAAACAGGAGAGTGTTGATAAATGTTTAACAACCAGCTTTCTGAAAATAAAACAATGTACTTCCTAAGCACATTTAAGTTTATTCTGCATTATCAACATTTTCAAAAATAACTAGACAATCAATAAAACAACAACATGAGCCTTAATTCGTAGCTTTTGATGATTTCTGAGTTATAAATGTTTACACTGAAATGTTAAGATTTGGCACTGGTGAGCCAGTAGGGGCTTGCTCTGGCACACGCCCCTGGATGCAAGGGACCTTGGATAGTAGGACATTAGAATGTATGTTAATATAGAAAGTTTGAGCATAAAAGGATCTTAGAACACAGAATCCTAGTAGCAGAATAATCCTAAAAACAGAATGACAGATAATATCAGAACCAGGTGGGATTTTAGAATTAAAAAATGGTATAATATAAAATATTAGGACTGGAAAACACCTTAGAAAAGAATGTCTGAACACAAACATACTTCACTCTTTGGCCATCTTCTTGTTAGGTGCCTTCCTGCCTGGCAACCACGTTGTTATTATTGTTGCTCAATCATTTTCTCTCTCTTTCTTTTTAAAAACCTTTACTTTCTTATAATTAATACTAAGTATCCGTTCAAGGCAGAAAAGCAGTAAGGGCTAAGCAACTAAGGTTAAGTGACTTGCCCAGGGTCACACAAGCTGGAATTAACTGAGGTCACTTTTGAACCCAGAACTGCCTATCTCTTGGCCTGGCTCTCTATCCACTGATCTACCTTGCTGCCCCCACTCAGCTGTTTTCAGTCCCATCCAACTCTTTGTGACCCCATTTTGTGGTTTTCTTGGCAAAGGATTCTGGAGTGGTTTACTGTTTCCTTCTCCAGTTCACTTTACAAATGAAGAAACTGAGGCAAATAGGGTTAAGTGTAAACCTAGATTGTGTAGCACCTATGTCTTCCACCTATTTCTTTCTACCTCTAACATTTTATATTCTAATTTCTCTTCCAGCTTGGAAATAAATAAATAAGCAAGCAAATAAATAAATAAATAAATAAATGAATGAATGAATGAATGAATGAATAAATAAATAAATAAATAGATGGATGGATGGATGAATAAATGAATGAATGAATGAATAAACGAACAAATAAATAAATAAATGTAAGTAAATAAATGAATGAATGAATGAAAAATCATTTTTAAAAGAACTTATTATGTTCCGAGCATTGGGCTTTGAGGATGTGATGGAGAAAGGAAAGACATTCCCTGTTCTCAAAAAGCTTATATTCTAATGAGGGAGACAGTACATCTAAGGGAGTCATGTCCACAGAGAGGTGTTTGTTTTGGAAAGTTCCAATGGATCCATGGGGAGAAGCCCAACACGCTCTTTCCAGGAGATTTGTCAGAGTTGATTTGATTAAGGAATCCCCAGGAAGGAGAATGAAAAACAGGAATGCTGTACTCTAGAAACCAAGGAAAGAGAGAGTAACTAAGAAGAAAGAAGCAAAAAGGATCAGCCATGTCAAGTGCTAAAGAAAGGCCAAGGGAGGACTGAGTGAAGGCCATGGGTATAGGGCAATAAAGTCACTGATGAGCCTCAAGGTAGCAAGTTCAGTAGAATAGCAGAGATGGAAGTCAGAATGTAGGAGTAAAGGAGTGAGTAGGAGGTAAGGCAGTTGAAGCACTCTCCATTTTCTAGTTTGGCTAAGTGAAGGGGAAGATGACGGATGATGATTTGAGCTGTTGGCAAGAGTGGAAAAAAGTCTCTGTTATTGAGTTTGCTTCTTTTAGCACATGGAAGTTAAGCATGTTCTAGCTTAAGGAGAAGAAACCAATGAGCAGGTAGAGATTTAATAGTAGGGAGAAGAAATGATTTTTTTTAAAATTACATTCTGGAGCTGTTCACATCTGAAAAAAGAAGTGTGAGAGTAGAAATACAGAAGAATGATCGATCACTTGTTTATATGAATGCATGATTTGGGGTTTTGATTTTAAAAGATAACTCTATTACAAAAATGAATAATATGGAAACAGGATTTGAGTGATAATACATGTATCACCCAGAGAAATTGCTTTTCGGCTCCAGGAGGGGGCAGGAAGAAAGGAGGGAGACAGCAAGAATCATGTAACCATGGAAAAAAATTTAAAAATAATAAATTACATTCTGGAGGTGACTGGGAACTAATTGGGAATCTATTCATCTAGGGTAAAAACATTAGGGAATTGGATCCCAAAGTGCAGGAGAGGCGACAATCTCAAGCTCATATCCTTTATACAATCAAGAAACATTAATTATTTACTATATACCAGGTGGTATATAGGGTCAGCTTGGTGGCACAATGGATAGAGTGCCAGGTCTGAAATCAAGAGGACCTGAGTTCAAATTTGGCCTCAGAAACTTTTAGCTATGTAACCCTGGATAAGTCAGTTAACCCTGTTTGCCTCACTTTACTCCTCTGTAAAATGAGCTGGAGAAGGAATGGCAAGTCAGCCCAGTATCTTTGCCAAAAAAAAACTCAAAGAGGGGTCACAAAAAGTTGAACACAACTGAAAAAAGACCACCCAACAAATGTACCAGGAACTGTGCTAAGAGCTCAGCATACAAAGAAAAGCAAAACACCGTCTCCCTGAAGGAGCTCACATTCCAATGGGCGAGAAAAGGCACGAATAATGATGTATATGGAAGATACATACAGTGTAAGGAGGGTAGTCACAAAGGGAGAGCCCTGGGAGCAGAGGGAACTTTGGAAAAGACTTCCTGGCACAAAGCACTTTCTGAACTGAGTTTTAAAGGAAATCAGGGAAGCCAAGAAGCAAAGGAGAGAGGGACAGTTTGAGGAGAATCACATGGTCAGACGAGCTTTAGGAAGATAATTTGGCAGCTGTGTAGCAGCTGGATTGCAATGGTGAGAGACTGGAGGCAAAGAGGTTTTTGCAAAAAAATCAGAGGAGGAGAAGTCTGGGAAAGCAGACTCTTCAGAGAAGAAACAGCCTCCACTCCTTCAAGATGTTTAAACCCTGGGGCACTGACTCATTCATTCCTGCTCCTCTTAGTAATGAGGGAAAGATCAATGGTGCCACCTCTGAATCCCTCATTACTGCTCTTCTCCTTAATTCCTTAAGGTAAGCAAGTTCAATAGGAGAGACAGCATTGTACCATGGATAGCCATCTGGCCTGGGGGGTAGGCCAGGGGGACCTGGCCTTTTAGTCCTTGGGCTGCCACTGGTGAAGCTGAG
>NC_058130.1:684493411-684504566 GCF_016433145.1 Gracilinanus agilis
TGCTTCCTCTCTCTCTCTCTCTCTCTCTCTCTCTCTCTCTCTCTCTCTCTCTCTCTCTCTCTCTCTCTCTCTCTCTACCTCTCAAAGCAGAGCATCCTTTAGTCTATCATCTTAGCTCCCAGCATGCAGTTTCTCTTACTGATGACTTCCTTTCCTACCCACTTCGATCATAATGGAACTACATTCCAGAACTTTCCAAAAAGGGTAATGGAAAACCTACAGTGCCTCCTCTCCAATAACCTGCTCTTAAGTGACTCTAGGAGTAATAGAATAAGCAGTTCCAATAGTCTTTCTAATTTTGGGTTTCTAATATAATGTGGCAGCCAAGTAGTGCAGGGAATAGGTCAGGAAAAACTGTGACCTTATTACATCTATGAGCAGTGTGACCCTGGGTAAGTCACTTAAACTATTTGCATCATTTTCCTTATCTGTAAAATGAACTGGAAAAGAAAACAAACCACTCCAGTATCTTTGCCAAGAAACCCCCAAATGGAGTCATGAAAAGTCGGACACAACTGAAAATGACTGAATAGCAACACCAATAGAGTGTGGGTATGAAAGACAACCAAAATGATTAGAATTGTGTATAAAGTAAAAGCTAATAAGCCCTGAGGTGCTTCTTTATGAGAAAAGGGGGTTAAGCCTTTAATGAATAGAATTTGATATCAATTTTGACTTCTTTTTTTTAACCCTTAACTTCCGTATATTGACTCCTAGGTGGAAGAGTGGTAAGGGTGGGTAATGGGGGTCAAGTGACTTGCCCAGGGTCACACAGCTGGGAAGTATCTGAAGTCGAATTTGAACCTAGGACCTCCCGTTTCTAGGCCTGACTCTCAATCCACTGAGCTACCCAGCTGCCCTCAATTTTGACTTCTTAAAGGCCTTTTCTACCCCATTCCTTGTCCTATACCAAATCTTAGATCATTGAAGATGACTAAGAAAGGTGATACTTTATAGTGGGATCAGAGTAACCAGTCTAGTCCCTGAAGCCTTTTGCTGGGTTATGTATGGTCTAATTCCCACTTAGTATCATGAACTCTTACCCTTTCCTGTCTAGGTCTCTGGTTACATCCATATACACTCCGGTCTATAGGTACAACCCATAAAACATGGCAGATTGTGTTCATTGGGGCTGGAAGTCAAGGAAAGGGTTGTTTTATCAGTGACTTCAGTTCAGGGATGGGCTCTTGGCCAGAAGCTGAGCAGACAGCCCACGTGGCCATGTGTGGGAAATACCACTGTCAAGGGTCTGGTTCTTTGACTCACTCAGGAAAAAAAGGAATTTTACTTATTTGAATCCATGAGCCACGCTACATACCTTTTTCCCAGACTGCTTTCTCAAAAGTCCCATGCTCGGGGCAGCTGGGTAGCTCAGTGGGGGGCGGCTGGGTAGCTCAGTGGAGTGAGAGTCAGGCCTAGAGACAGGAGGTCCTAGGTTCAAACCCGGCCTCAGACACTTCCCAGCTGTGTGACCCTGGGCAAGTCACTTGACCCCCATTGCCCACCCTTACCAATCTTCCACCTATGAGACAATATATACCGAAGTACAAGGGTTTAAAAAAAAAATTTAAAAAAAAAGTCCCATGCTCCCCTCCAGACCATTTACATATTTTTAAGTAAAATCTGTTGAGAAATTTACCCTTCACAAAGTCCACTGTGTGATTGCTCTTTTTTTTTTTTTTTTTTTAATTTTCCCTTCCCTGTGAGCTGGCTAACAAAGGTGAATATGCCCTGCAAAACAAACAAACAAACAAAAAAAAAACCCAAAACAAAAAACCTAAGATGATCTGAATCACAACCCCAATGTGTCTTTAAAGGTTCCTATTGAGAATATGGTAGAGCCTTAGACACTTAGTAAGGACCCTATAGAATGTTTGAGCTAGAAAGGAATCTTAGAAGTCTAATTCCCTTATTTTACAAAGAAAGAAAATGAAACCCAATGTGGGTCAGGGACTTGCCCACTGTCACATTTGCTAGTTACAGATAGAGTTGGCATAATGGTTCGAGAATATATTTCTTCTGACTGAAAAGAGTATTCTTATCAGACAGTTAAATAATTCCTTGGATACTGTTGGACCTGAAGCCAAGAAGATCTGAGTTTGAATCTAGATTCAGATACATGAAGATACTCATAGGATCTTAGAGCCAGGAGGGACTCCTAAGAAAACATGATTGAATCCAAACAAGGGAAAAGAATTCCCTCTACAACATGTCCAAAAAGCAATCATCAAGCCTTTTGGTGAATACCACTAGCGACAAGGACCACACAGCCTTATGAAACAGCCTATTCCAAAGATAAACTGCCTAAGAGTTAACATTAATGCAATGCTTTAAGGTTTGCAAAGTTCTTTACAGACATCTCCTTTGATCCTCACAGCAACCAGGGAAATTGATGCTATTATCTCCATTGAACAGATGAAGAAACTGAGGCAAACAGTTTAAGTGACTTGCTCAGGTTCACATAGCTAGCACAAGTATCTGAGACCAGGCCTTCCTGACTCCAACCCTGGCACTCTATCCACTGTACCACCTACTAGAGTGTATGGGCATTCAAGGAGGACTAGAATCTCTAATGGGAGCACTTGCTGAGTCCTTTGTAGGACTTCACATCCACTCTTGGTGTTCACCTGGCATTTAACTCTCACCTGTAGCTCTAAGAAGCTGTAGGTTTTACAGGAAACAGCCATTCCCCAGTGAACCATCTCAGCAGATGGACTAATCCAGGGTGGGTGTAACCAATGGACCATATACCTTTTGATGAGTTAGGGATGTATCTACTCCAAGTATGTGAAGACTTCCCTGGTAGAATGTGTCAATAATTTGTTTCAATGGCCATGAAAACAACTGAAGTAGACACTGTGGGCTGCTTAGAGTTTGGTCAGATAGCAAAGAAGCCAAGGTCATCCATTGCATCCCACACCATCACCAGTCTGCTCAACTTTTGTCTTGCCACTGGACTTGGATGACTGGAAGACAGAGCGAGGCTGATGACTCTGTGCAACTCGGCCTCTCTTACATCCGATTCATGAACAAATCAAGACATCATCCTATGATATCATTGATCTCCTACAAAAATGAAGGACAAACAACTTGTAGAAATTTTATCAATGTCTCCCTCTTCAGGAAGCATCCTTTGATTTCCTTCTAAGAGAATATTTCCTCCTCCTTTTCCTCTCATCTCACTGTGTCTTCAACCCTATTAAAACATTTATCTAATCCTATCTTACACCATAGTTGTTTGCCTTACTATCTCATCTTCCCTACTAGCCTATCCCTGTAAGTGGATGATGATGACGACGACAATACTTTGAATTTCTACTGTATTTAAGGTTTAACATTTCAGAGTCACCATATGTTTTAGGTCAGAGATCATGCCTTCAATGGCTCAGCCCTCTGTCCTGAGAATCAAACAAACAATCTGTTTTATAAACGTATAAGCAAATATCCCCCAGGTAAAAACAATCTCTTAGTTAAAAACAGTTCAGGAAGATAAAAGCAAAAAAAAAGGCACAGATAGGCAAGGATCAGTCTACAATGAGATCCCTTTGATTCTCAAGAGCTCCCTGTCAAAGTTCTAAAAATTGCTTTTCTATTTTTCTTGCCCAAATGACTCAATGCTGAGTTCCATATCAATACACCTTGAGGAAAAATTAATCCAAACTCTCCTAGTTCTTCCCCACAGCTTCTGTGCTAACTTCTTTTAAAAAGTGGGGGGAGGCAGCTGGGTTTCTCAGTGGATGGAGATCCAGGCCTGGAGACAGAAGGTCCTAGGTTCAAATCTGGCCTCAGATACTTCCTAGCTGTGTGACCCCCGTTGCCTAGCCCTTAACATTCTTCTGCCTTAGAAAACCAATACACAATAAGGTAAGGTGAAGGTTTAAAAAAAAAAAGAAAGGGATTAATTTGTCTGTTTGTTACATTAAAGTTCCCAGGTATCTCCCTCCCTTTCTCCCCTTCCTGCACAAGAAACAATATCATTTGACAAAAAGATAGATGTATATTTAAAACTATGTCTTACTTATTTGTACTTATCAGTTGTTCCTCTGGAGGTGGACATACATGAGTTGTTCTTCCAACAATATTTCTATTGCTGTATATAATGTATTCTTGCTTCTTTATAATTTTATAAAGGTCTTTCCATTTTGTAAAATTAACCTACTTATTTTCCATCACAATCATTTGCCAAATCTCGTTTAACCATTTTCCAGCTGATACCCAGCAAAACTAAGTATCATTGTGCAAGGACAAACATGATCATTTAACTTTCTAACTTCTGGCTGGTATTGGGAGGATTTGGTGGGTTAATTAACAGTTCCCCAGGTCTACCAGTTTCCTGCCTCATGATACTTTCTCACCTATGAAATTCTTAGCTAGGATCCCCCTACGCTAGTCTAATTGGTGAATATGCCATATATCTACCCTATATAACTTGCCCCTACCCTGTTTCATATTCTACCCCAGGTATCTTAGAATCTGTTGTGTTCATCATGCTTACCCTTACTATTCCACCCCTTCCCTACCTTGACCTTTAAGTTGGGAACCATAATTAAATCAATAGTACTAAAAATATGAATAAAACATATCAGACAATTCACTGCCTCAGGGAAGAGTGGGAGAGTAGAGAAGAAGAAAATCTGAATTCTAAAGGATCAAAAAATTGTCAAAAATTATTTTTACATGCAATTGAAAATATTGGAAAAATATATTTTTTAATAAAATCAATAATGCCATTGCTAGCTGAAAGCATCTGTTAATCATCTTCCCTATGGCTCTTCTCACCATCTTCATGACTTTCCTTTATTTCCCTATAGGAATGTAATATCTAATTAGAATAGGAACTATCTCATTTTGTTGTACATTATATGTACTAAGCTCAAAATAAATGATTTTGTATTCATTCTTTCATTCACTCACTCACTAACTGCTTTGGAAGGAGTTAGAGTATGGAGATAAGGGAGGGGAAAGTATGGAAGATAAGGGAGGGGAAAGAATTCTTGATTTGGAGCTAGAGGTCTTAGATCTTGTCATCTCCACTGAGGCCCATGTAACTTTGGACAAATTACTTGATGTTTCTGTGCCTTTTGTTTGTACTAGATCCATGTTGGCAAACCAATGGCTTATGTGCCAGAGGGGATTGCTCTCCCTCCCTCTCCACATGTGCCTGTGGACATTTCTCTCATCACCCACCTTTCTGGCCAGCAGTCCAATGGGAGTGCTTCCTCCCTTCCCTATCTGGGGTAAGAGGGAAGCTCATATGCAGTGTCAAGGTTGCAGCTTGGGCACCTGGTCTCTAAAAGGTTCACCATCACTGTACTAGATGATCTCCAAGGTATCTGCTAGCTCTGAATCAATGTTCCAATGATCCTTTCTTTCCTTAGAGTAGAAAATACATAAAGCTATCAGAATTCAAGTGTCTACTACATGCCTAACAAAGACAAAAATATAGCAATCTTCTCCCAGAGGTGCTTACATTCTATTAAAGTAGACATAATGAGTGGCCAACAGCTAGTTCTTGTGATTCAACCAGGATCTCACAGCAAGCATCTGAAGCCAGATTCCTAGTATGGGTGAATAATAGTTCTCACTTTATTTCAACATAGGCTAACTGTCAAGACAGGCTCCCACCCACATCTTGAGATAGACAATCGGTCTTAGAGGATGAAGCAATAACCAAAAGGGGGTAAAAAATTCCTGTAAGAGTAGGTGGGGTAAGTGAGACTCAGGAAAGAGTTGAGAACAGTTTGAAATAGCAAGCAGTGTGGGCAAAGGGCCATATGGAAAATGTGACTTCTTGGTGATATCCTTCCACCTAAAGGGATCATCCCATTTAGAACCACAAGAGACCTTAGAAATCATCTAATTCAACATCTTTTATTTTATAGAGGAGAACACTGAGACCAAGAATGAAGAAATGATTTATTCACTTACAAAGCTATTAAGTAGCAAAATGTGCCTGTATGAACTCAGAACAGTAACCAGCCATTTTGGTACCTGGAATAAGATACATCCCCAATGTCTTCACAAGTAAACTTTATTATTCTATTCATGAAATAAAAAGAACATAAGAAGGCATTAGGACCACAGTCATGTTAAGGAAAATAATTTTGAAGATCTGAAGGACCTCAATCAATGCAGTGACCAATAATGACTTCAGAAAATGGAAGATGATGCCCTCCTCTTGGCAATGAAATGTTGTAGAGGTGCAAAAGAAAGTCACCAGTCCTGGAGTTCAAATCCTCTCTCAGACACTTATCAGTTGTGTAACCTTGGCAAGTCACTGAATCCTGTTTACCTCAGTTTTCTCATCTGTAAAAAATGAATTGGAAAAGGAAATGGCAACCCTCTCAAACATCCTTGCCAAGAAAACCTCAAATGGGGTCACAAAGAGTTGGACACAACTGAAATTGAGGATAATAATAGCACCTACCTCCTCAGGGTTGCCATCAAGATTAAAATGAGATAATGAGATAATTCTAAAGTGCATAGAGCTTGGCATATGAATACTATATAAATGTTAGCTATTATTATTATTAATTATGCCCAATCTCTTAATGCATTTTACTTGACTATACTTATTTGTTTCAAAGAAAGGGGAAAGTAAGTGAATGAATAGTGATACAGAAGCAAAAAGGGCTTTTTTTAAGGCCATTAATACATTTTAAACTACATGAAAGAAAACAGTAAATTCTGAAAAGTGTGGGTAAAGGCCATTTTGTTACTGCCTTGTCAAATTTAACAGATACTTTTAAAAAGCAGTGCCCCCCCCCCAAATTTGGTTGTAAATACAATCTTCTCCTTTGGTTCTCCTTTGTGTTTGTTGAGTTCATCATTAAAAGAAAATTTTAATTCTTTTCTTTCTACTTCACTCCAGATGTTTCAATGGGGCCACAATCCATATAGCAGGAAGAAAGGACGAGTAAAAATTCAGTGATACAGAACATACTATCTTGTGAGGCAAGTCAATCCCTTTGGAATCAGCTCTGAATCTTAGGCAGTTTTTTTTCTTTAGGTTCAAGAAGAGATCTGAAAATTAAACCTGTTGTATCCTAGATATTCCCTCCACGGACAGACAGAATTAGTTTAATCCATCTTCTAGCTAAGTTCGTGATCATTTAAAGACAATGATTATGCCCCAACCAAATCTCTTCTTCAGCTAAACATACTTATGCCTTTCAGTGATGTTTCCATGGGTCAATCACTGTTTCCTTTACCACTGTGATTCTCCTACTCTATATGTGTAAACAATAATATTGTATTACCTACTTCTTGGGACATTTTCTTTAAAAAAAATGCTTGACAAAGCACTGGGTAGTAAACAAGGTGATGTAGAAGAATATGTGCTCAACTTAGAGTTGAAACTTGTGTCTAGATTCATACTCTGACCTCTCTGGGCCTCATTCACAGACTGGGCATAAAATATATTTGTATTACCTAATGCTGGGCTACTTCATGTAAGCTTGAGTTTGTAGCAACCTATGATTTATGATTAGGAATAACAGGTTCCTGGCTCCAAAACTACCCTCCCAACATTCACATCACTTAATGAATCAGGCAGCAAGAGGTGTAGATGGAGTGTTCCTTCTAAGACACTTAAGCTAATAATAATAATAACACCCAACACTTCTGTGGCACTTTAAGACTTTTAAAGCATGGAGGCAGCTAGGTGGCTCAGTAGATTGAGAACCCAGCTTAGAGCCTGGAGGTCTTGGGTTCAAATCTGGCCTCAGACACTTCCTAGCTATATGACCCTGGGCAAGTCACTTAACCCAATTGCCTAGCCCTTACCACTCTTCTGTCTTGGAACCAATATATAGTATCAGATTCTAAGATGGAAGGTAAATGTTTTAAAAAAGACTTTTAAAGCATTTTCCATCAGCGGGAATTAAAAACGTCATCATCATCATCCCCATTTTACATATGAGGAAACTGAGACCCAGAGAGTAAGAATGAATTTTTCAAGATCAGCCATCTGGTACAATGTAAAAGCAGCACTTGAACTAGTATCTTCTGATAGCAGGACAAATGCTCCTTTCAATATAACATCCAATCTCTCAGTTTAAATGTATGTTTATTATCTGAGAGTCATTAAATTCTTTTTCCCTTAGCCCAATTAGAGAGTGACCCCTTGGGCTTCTAGAAGAGGAGAGGTAAGCCTGTCAAATTTCAATAAAGAAGAAACTACTCTTGTTCATTCTTTGTTCTTGAAGAGGACCAATGACACCATAGGGTGATGTCTCGACTTGTACCTGAGTTGAATTTCAGGGAGGCAGAGTTGCACAAAGTCATCAGCTCACTCTCTTAGAACCCAGAAGAAGGAGCCTTAGAACACAGCAACCATAAATAGTGCACAGAGCATTAGAGATGGAAGTAACTTTATGACACAGAATATTGGACCAATGTGTAGGACATATTAGTCCTTAGAGTGTTAGAGATGTAAGAGACCTAAAAATAAAAAAAAATATATTTTCGATTATTTTAATATTTGTTATTAAATATTACCTGATATTATTTACTAGTAAATTATAGCTATTATAGAATAGAAATTATTGTTAAATGTTGGCATTTAATAACAATAGAATATTAGAGCTATAAAGTCCTTTAGAAATCATCTAGACAGAGTCTCATTTTACAGGTGAGAAAACCAGGGTCCGTTGTTCACTATTCTTCTCACTACCTTCATACAGAATTACCATCTCTTTGTCACTGTGGTCTCAGGCACAGGGAAGTATTGCCACCCATTAACTCTACCCTTGGGCTGAGGGCCAAGAAACAAACAAATCCTTCCATCTTCAAGAAGAAAGAAATCCCTCAGACCTCTGTGACTGTTAAAACCACTATCAGAATGGGAGAGAAATAATCATAGGAGAAGGCAGCTGAATTCCTATTCCTAGACTCAGCAAAGGTGGCTTCATTATGGGAACTTAATTGTCCTTTGTGGGGCCAAGACAGTCACCACATTGAAATGGAAACTCTAGACCAGTAGTCATGGCCAGGACCAGTGGCTGAAGCGCTCACGTGTTGCGGTCTCACATTTGCTGCTGGAGAAATTTTTATCCTCTTTTATTTTTTCTTTAAAGAAAAAGGCAGAATTGAGTTTTTTGTCAGTCATGAATGTCTAAGCCTCTTGGCTCACCTTCAGACTTTCCAGAAGAGAATCCAATAATTGGTGAGTCAGGCAGTAGTTTCGATGAATTGCTAGTTCTAACCTTTGCCTTCTCCCCTCCATTACATGAGGGTCTCGGGGCAAATTGTTTCTGACTCCCTGAAGCTGCAGGTCTGAAAAGTTAATACTTTTCAATTATAGTTTCAGGGATTTTGAGCCAGAAGAGACTTTAAAGGGCATCGTCAATCCACCCTGTTCATTTTCCAGATGAAGAAATGGAGAGAGAGATAAAATAACCTGGCTATGATTACACAGATAGTAAACTGCAGAACTGGGATTCCAACCTAGCTTTGTAGTTGTTTTTCAGACATGCTTAATTGTTCATGACCCCATTTGGGGTTTTCTTGGCAGAGATACTGAGGTAGTTTGTTATTTCCTTCTCCAGCTCATTTTACAGATGAGGAAACTGAGGAAAACATGGTTACATGACTTGTCCAGGATAACATCACTAGTAAGTGTCTGAGGCCAGATTCAAACTCAAGAAGATGAGACTTCCTGACTCCAGGTCTGGTGAATGCCACTGTGCCACCTAACTGCTCATTCCTATGTAGGTATTAGACTCCAAGACCAGTGCTCTTTATTATGCAAATGAACCAAAAAGAAGACAGAGATCAGTCAGCTTTCTAGGATCAGATAAACAGTCCTATGATTATAGATTTGTAGTTGGAAGAGACCTTAGAGACTATTATATCCAATTCACTCATTTTTCTAGATGGGGAAAACAGTGACTTGCCCAGGGTCACATAGCCAGTTAGTATTTGAAGGAGGATTTGAATTCAGGTCTGACTTCAAGTCCAAAGCTTTAATGTTTCCACCACTTAATTGCTTCTGTGTATTTCTGTATAACTCTACAGGTTTGATTGTGCAAATGTACAAAAATTGTATGCATGTGTGTTTGGGTACAAAGGTATGTCAGTACAACATGTGTGGAAGGGACTCTACCTGTGGATGAGTGTGTGTCCATCTGCTTGTGTACACAGTGGCATGCATATCTATGCATGACTGTTTGTAGTTGGCGTCCTGTGCATAGCCTTAAATATGTGTGCGCTCCTATAAGAGAATCGTCCCCTGCATGAGTTAGCATCAAGAAAGGGGAAACGTAAGCCATCTCTTATGCAAATAACTGGCACTCCAGATTTCATTTCTACATTTCCACACATCTTGCCTCGAGCGCCTTCAGAGTTCTCGTCCCTTCTGTTATTCACTCCTCACCCTTGGATAGTGGGAAGATGGGGGAAAGGGAGATCCCGGGCTTTTGTTGCTGAAGGGATTTCAGAATTACTCATTTCAGTTTCTACTCATCCCAACAAGTACAAAAAGGAACCAGAAGAATCACCCCAGACAGAAAGCAGAACCCACCTACTCTACCTTCTGTCTTCTGCTGAATTCTAAGGGGTTAGTCATGGTCTCTTGAGTCAGGGGATCTGGGTTTGGGTTTGAATTCTGGCTCTATTGCTAATACCTATGTGACTTTTGTCAAGTTACTTAACCTTTCCAGGCCTTCGTTGTCTCATCTATAAAATGAGTGTGCTAAATGAGATGTCTCTAAAGTTCCTCCCCGTTCTAAATCTGAGGAGCACCAATGAAGCCCTCCAGCCCCACTAAAAAGAAATGTCCTTTTGGTCTGACAAAGACCATCCAATACCAGGTAGGTTCCTACTGCAACATCAGAATCTCAATGTTGAAAACAAGCTTAGAGCTTAGATCAGTGATTCCCAAAGTGGGCACTACTGCCCCCTGGTGGGTGCTGCAGCAATCCAAGGAGGCGGTGATGGCCACAGGCTCATTTATCTTTCCTATTAATTGCTATTGAAATTTAAAAAAAAATAATTTCCAGGGGGCTAAGTAATATTTTTTCTGGAAAGGGCGAGGTAGGCCAAAAAAGTTTTTTTTTAATATTTTTTTTGTGGTTTCTTTTTTTTAAAACATTTTTTAATATTCATTTTTAACATGTTTATATGCTTCATGCCCCTACTTTCCCCTTCACCCCCC
>NC_058130.1:684504861-684561715 GCF_016433145.1 Gracilinanus agilis
TAGCCTATTTTGATACCTTCAATTTCTTTTTCTTCTCTAATTGCTATTGCTAGTGTTTCTAGTACTATGTTGAATAATAGAGGTGATAATGGGCATCCTTGTTTCACTCCTGATCTTATTGGGAAGGCTTCTAATTTATCCCCATTGCATATAATGCTTGTTGATGGTTTTAGGTATATACTGTTTACTATTTTTAGGAAGTGTCCTTCTATTCCTATACTTTTCAGCGTTTTCAATAGGAATGGATGCTGTATTTTGTCAAAGGCTTTTTCAGCATCTATTGAGATAATCATGTGATTTTTGTTTGTTAGACTGTTGATATGCTGCTATGCCAGACGATTTGATCATATTTCCTCCTCCTTGTGCCTCTCCTTCCCTTCTTCCCAGTCTTTCCCATTTGGAATATGACTACAGTCTCTGGTCCATGGAAATTTCCTGAGGAGATCCCAGAAACCATTTCTTTCTTGGAAGCAGCCAGTTTGGAAATCTGTGACCATCTATGTCAAGACTGTCAATAAGAGAGTTTGAATTTTTTTGTGAAGAGTGGGACATCTGTAGCCAGTAAAAGTCTAATGTCCCTTTTTAAGAATTCTGCCACTGGCACAAGAAGGAAAGGGCTGGGCTCTCTATCCATCCAGTTCCATCTCAGGAAGTACCCTGATGGAAGTATGCCATTACTTACCAAAGTGTGTTTTTATTCTAAAGACTCAGGCTCATCAAAATGCACTTTGAAAATGACTGACTATTATGTCATTTACCTACTACTGGGGATGAGGAAAAGACCCTGAACAGAGAGGCAGAAAATTTGGGCGTGGGTCTGGTTTCTACCAGTTACTAGACATGTGGCTGGCTCCTTTGTCTCTTTATCAGGAAGTAGAGAACAATAATGTTTCTGCTACCTGGCAGATTAGCAGAATTAAATAAGACTGTATTTGTAAATCCTATGTTACCTTTAGAAATATAAACCATTAATTAGCCTTAGAACTTGAGGCTTCTCTTGAAGCCTCAGTGTTTTCTTCTACAAAATGGAGCAGGGGGGAAAGGGCCTAGAAAACTTGATCTGATAGAATAACAACCTTGTGAGTAACTGCAGATATTATCATGTCAGAGTTTAGAAAATTGAATCTTGAATAGGTGAAGTGGTCTGCACATATAAGTGATGCTTGGCTTGCCTTGTTCTGTACCTAGTGATACCTTTGGTTCAGTATTGCAGTATGAAGGACATTTGGTGGCTGGCTCCACCCTACTCATGAGAGCAAGTATGAGAATTAGCAGCTGGACTTTATAAACTTCAAAAAGACAGCACAGCTTTTCATTTAATTCCTCAACAGGTGCTTGGTAAAGGCCTTCGGGTAGCCATGGGGACAATGGGCAGCTGCATTTTCCTTTTCAAATAGATTTGTGTCTTAGAAATCCACATTCCATATTCTGGATAGTTTCCTAGCTGATTGAAAATGGAATTCCGTATTGGCAGCACACGGGTGATCGAGCAAAACCGACAAGGACATGGCATCAGAAAACCTGGCTCTAGTCCCAGCTTGGCCACTTACTAGCTACGTTAACTTCAGCAAGTCATTGTCATTCTGAACCTCAGTTTCTTCATCTGCTAAATAGTGGGAAGAGCCAGAATGGTACAGAGGAAGGAACAGACTTCTCCATTCATGAATCTTAACACAAATCCCTGATCTGGCACAGACTGACTTTGAAATCACCTTCCCTTTCTTGCCTACTTTTCTTTTCTTTATGATGAGGGAATTGGATTAGATGATCTACCCCATTCATGGTTTTTAGAGCTGAAAGGGATTTTTAAGGTCCTATAGCCAAGAAACCCCCAAAAGTGGTCCGAAAGAGTCAGAAACAATTGAACAACAAGCACCGTTCTTTCCTTGAAGAATTTAAGCCAGAATTAGATCATTTACTATGAAGAAAAAACACATCACCTTTTTCTTAGACTGGAGGAAAAAAAACTGAACTTTCAGAACTTACTATCCAAAATAAGACTTTACTCCATTTATATTTTCTGACCTGCATTAAGAGAGTTCTTGCCTCCAGGTAGGTAATCTGATAAGAAATCTAATCATAGTAGTGGTCATTTATGTGACAAGTTATACTGACAGAGTATTTTTACTCATCATCTCATTTCAGCTTCACAACAGCCCTTCAAGGAAGACTACAGAAAGTATTTATCATTTTGCTTTTATGTATGAGGAAACTAAGGCTTAAGCGTCATGAAATGACAAATGGCCAAGACACAAGTATGAATTTTCTCATTCCAGTTCCAACTCACTCTCTGTAATACCATGTTACAAAGCCAAAGTCAGAATGGTCACTGCTTAATCCCAGTGCCATAATGAGAGATAGAATTATTTTCTCCTAGGAGATCTTTAAGGAGATAAGCACAACCAACTGTTAAACTGAAAGGAAGTTTCTATCAAATATAATGAGTAGAAGGGAACACTTAATAGTGGAAAAAATATTGACAGAGTCCAGAATATCAAGATTTATGTCAAGAGGCTGGTACTTGCTAGCTATGTGACCTTGGAAAACTGACTTCACCTCTCTGGACCTCAGTTTTCTCACCTATAAAAAGAGGATGTTAGACTAGGTAAGATTAGTCGAGCTTTTGGGTCCCTTAGTTGGAGGCCCTGTAATTCTATAAGACCAACAGCCCTGGACTCTTAAAAACCTGGTAAGTTAGATTTTGAAGAAAGTGAATTGATCAACCAAATGGCAGTTATTTACCAAACCCGTTGCTCTGTGTCCAGCTCTGTTCTCATCTCTACGGGTGATATGGAAGAAGTAGAAACCCACAGGGAGCTGCCAGTTAAGATGGAGAGAGATGACTATCCCTCATGAAACAATAAAAAAATGATTATGGGAGAAATTATGTGGCCCTCACCCAGTACCTGCCACATAGTAGGCACATATTAAATATTTCTTGACTGACTCACTCACTCACTCACTTACTGGCATATTAGGAGTAAGTACAAAGAAGGGAGTCAGTGTAAATTGGAACAGTCAAGGGAGATTTCATCAATGAATCAGCTCTTATGGTTTGCCTTAGATGCTAATGGTCTTTAGATAAACAGTGGTGAGCAAGAACATTCCAGAAGAAGAAGCAACACGTAGGGAGACCTAGCAATCTTTTAGGATATTTTAGATTCTAGTCAATCCTGCTTTTGGCTTCATATTTCCAGACTGAAGACTCTTGCTAGTGGGCTTAGATATCTTTTCTATTCGGCCTCATGTCGTAGTATAGATAATGATGAATGAGGATGGTCAGAATGGTGAGGGTGCCTGGAGATGATGTCTTGTGAGGACCAGTTGAAAGACCTAAGAATGTTTGGTCTGGAAAAGAGAAAACTTTAGAGAGCCTTCAAATAGCTGAGAGGCTATCATTTGAAAGAAGGGATATGCTCAATTTTCTTTGTCTCAAAAGGCAGAAGTAGGACTAATAGGAGGAAGTTACAGGAAAGCAGATGTCCGTTCTATGTAAAGAACTTCCTGACCATTAAAGTTACATTAAAGGGAAATAAGCTGCCTCGATGGCTTATGAAATCACCCTGTACAGAGGTCTTCAAACAAAGGCTGAATGATCACTTGTTGGGTAGGTCGTAGAAAAGATCCTTTTACTGGGGTCATACTAGTTAATTTCTGAGGTGCCTTCCAACTATGGAATTCTTTTATTTCAGAAAACTTAAGTGAATAATGACCATACAATTACTCCATTTGACCTCTTCTTCCTTTCATTTAGGTTACATTGTACTCATGACAAAGACTCTGGTTGTAGTCTCCAGGATCCCTAAGAAGTCACGAAAATATGGTGACAGTAAACGTGAAATCAAATCATTTAAGTTTCAGACATGGAAGGGGCATGAGAGGTTATCCTGTATCTGGGAATCACCTTTATAATTCTGATGATAAGTACGTATAGAACCCCTATTTGAAGTCTTCCAACGGAAAGAAACCTACTAATGGCAAAAGCACTCCATTACATGACCAAGAAGTTCTAATCATAAAGAAATTCTTCTTTACATATACATAAAATCTATCCAAGTAGTGAATAAAGCCTAGAAACTTAAGTCAGTCTAAGTTCAAATCCAACCTTAGATACTTCACTCAGTCAGTCAACAAATATTTATTATGTACCTACTCTATACCAAGTGATGACTTTGTACAACTCTGCCTAACTTAAATCCAATTCAAAGGCAAGCCAAGGCTATACCTAATGATATCATTGGTTCTCTCCAAAAAATGAAGGGAAAACAACAATATATTATAGGGCAACAGCAATATAATATATTATATATAAGTGCTGGAGAGATGAAAAGATGGTCCCTTCTCTCAAGGAGCTAACTAAACTGGAGAGACAACAAGCAAACTCATATTTACAAACAAGCTATATATAAACAGGATACATAGGAAATAAAAACAGGAAGTCACTTGGGAAAGGGTTACTAAAGGGATTTTAGTTGGGACTTAAAGGAAGCAAGAGAAACCAGTAGATGATGAAGAGAGTAAACATTCAGGCATGAGAGACAGAGAAAATGCTCAGAGATGATATTTGCTAGTTGTGTGATCCTGGGCAAGTCACTTAATCTCTGCCTGCTTCAGTTTCCTCTCCTGGGAGATAAATGGAGATAATAATAGCATCTACCTCTCAGAGTTATAGTAGGGATCAAATAAGATAATATTTTTAAAGTACCTAGCACCATACCTGACACCTAGCATACATTCGTAAAGGCTTATTCCCTTCCTTTCCCTTTCCCTAAGGAGACAATTTGAATCTCTGACTTTCTCGATTCAGGGTAATTTCAGAGAAAAGCTGAGAAACCTTGAAAGATCTTCTACAGAAAGTGATATTTGAGCTGAGTCTTGAAAGAAGCCAATAGGTATTGAACAAATCTTTGCTGATTTTTATTTAATCAAAAAAATTTTAATTAAAAAATCACTGAAGCTTCTTAACAAAGGGATCTTGGACAAAACAGGCAAAATAGACTATTAATCTCATCTTCCTGTGACTATTTTTTTTTTCATTTCAGACATACGACAAACACACTCCAAAGTTAAGTGAGGCACCTACCATCTTGAGACCAGCTGTAGGACAACCCCATGTTGAGTCCAAGCTGTTCTCTATCCCTGGAATACTCCCCCTCCCTCCTTAACCATTGAGCTCCTCATTCTTTAAAAGCCTAATACAAATGCTACCTCCTTTAAGAAGCCTTAGAGAGCAGCATAGGACTGTCGGAAGAATGTTGCCTCTGAAGCTAAAAGGTCTCAGTCTGAATCTTGTTTAGGAAGTTACTGCGTATGTGCCTTGGACAAATCATTTAGACTCCATGGACCTCAGTTTCCTTCTCTGTAAAAGGAAGGGGTGTTGGACTAGCTGGCCTCTGAGGTCTTTTCCTAGTCTACATCTCTGATCCCTCTCTCTCCTTCCAAACCAATCAACCTCTTTTTTCCCCCCCTAGGTCTCTGATTTGTAGCTCTAATATGCCCTATATTTTACAAATTGCTCTAATATCTCTGCCAAGAAAACTCCAAATGTCTTAGAGAGTCCTCTCAACTGAAATGACTGAATGATAAATTCTCGCCTCACACCTCCTTGGAGTACATACTTAGTCATGGAAAAATTCACATTCTACCAGGGGAGCCAAGATATATCCTCAAAACCTTAAACACAGAGATGGATACACTGTGGCACAATCAAGTGTAATGGACTTCTCTACTAGCAGCACTGAGGGACTTATGAGAAAGAACGCTATCCACATCCAGAGAAAGAACTGTGGGAGTAGAAACACAGAAGAAAAATAACTACTTGACCACATGGGTCAACAGGGATATGATTGGGGATGTAGACTCTAAACGATCACCCGAGTACAAATATCAATAATATGGAAATAGGTCTTGATCAATGACACATGTAAAACCTAGTGGAATTGCAGTTGGCTATAGGAGTGGGGTGGGAGGAAGGAAGGGACAGAACATGAATCATGTAACCATGGAAAACTATTTTAAATTAATTAATTAACTAATTAATTGATATTATTCAAATTAAAAAAAAACTAAAAAAATGTACCCTCAAGGAGCTCACCTTCTAATTGGGAGAGAACAGGTATATGACTAAATACATATGTAATACACAGAGGAGATGGAAGATAATCTCAAAGAAAAGACACTAGGAGCTAGGGGACCCGCAAAGACCTCCTGCAGAAGGAGGAATCTGAGCTGAGTCTTGAAAGAAACCAGGATGTATTTAATAAATATTTTCTGAATTCTTAAAAATGTCAGTTTCACAAATATGTTACAGGGAAATATGATTAGATAAAACTTTTTTTAGATAGATATCAGTCAGGTGCAGCCAGATGACTCAGTGGATAGAATGCCAAGTTTACACATAGGAGATCCTGGGCTCAAATCTGGCCTCTGACACTTCCTAGCTGAGTGACCCTGGGCAAGTCACTTAACCCCCATTGCTTAGCCCTTACCCCTCTTTTGCCTTGGAACCAATCCACAGTATTTGTTCTAAGACTGAAGGTAGGGTTTATTTTTGTTTTTGTTTATTAGATCTGAATCTGAAGAAAGCAAACTGAATATGAATCAACACTGTGATAGGTCAACAAAAAAAGCTAAGGTGATTGTAGACTGCATAAAGGGAAGTATAGGGTCCAAGATTATGTCATTGATATCCCTGCTTGCCCTTTGACCTGGTCGAACTACCTTCAGAATGTAAGCTCTTGGAGACCAGGAACTATTTCATTTTTGTGCCTGTGTTCCTTAATATCTGGCACACAGAGTAGTCTCTGAGTCAATGTTCATTCATTGATTTGAGTATTACATTCAGTTCCAGGTACTAAGATTTAGGAATGACACTCATAAACTGGACAGCATCCACCTTGGGGAGCCAATGGCTTTGAGTTCATTCAATATGAGAATTAATAAATAGAATATTTGTTAATATTAGCTAATATTAATAAATATCCCAATAAATGGGAATATTTGGTCTAGAGAAGAGATTTGTTCATTTATTTACACTTTTAAGTTTAATCTGCATTATTTACATTTTCCTCATCCCTTTTTTAAGTCTAGACAATCAACAAAACAATAAATCAAGGCCTGATTTGTAGCATTTGCAGATTTGAGGTGTAAATACTCACAGTGAAAATTTAACAATCAACTCTACCAGCTGGTAAGAGCTGCTGCCAGAGTTCTTACTTGCTTTCACACTGCTGTGAGAAGAGAAGAGTTAGGGAGCTGGGACACAATTTTTCTCTTCAGGGATTTGATGGGCTGTGAAAGAGGACTTGATGTCCCTGTGGTAGAGGAATTCACCAGAGGAAGTACCATGGGGCAGAATTAGAAACTATGAGAAGAATCAGGAACAAATGCTTTTGGACTCAACCAAGAAAAACACTTCCTGACAATAAGAAATCCCCCTGAGTAGAATGGTCTTCCTGAGCGGGCTACAGATTCTCCCCTAAGCACTGGTTGGATGAGCCCTTGACAAGCAGGTCATAGAGGAGACTCTCTTTGCAGCACTAGATGACTTCTGAGGTCCCTTCCAGCTCTGAGATTCTGGGAATTGACTTGAACTAAAAGGAAGATGAGGGAAAGATGAGAAAGATGCTCTGAGGTTTGCATGTGCTCGAAAGAGTGGTGGAAGCTTCCCAAAGCCAGCAGGATGGGGTGAAGGGTGCCGAAGGCATGATATGCTGATCCAGGCGTTTTTGACTCCCAGATCTGCATGTGTTCATGCATGTGTTCGGTAGCCCAGCCATTTGTTATGGGATAATGACAATTTACAACCCCTATTTGGAAAGAATTAGTAGTTTATTCCCTAAACTAAAGGCCAAGGAATTACCAAAGTGAGAAAGCATCTGTACTCTATCCTGGTCACATTGCATCTGGCCTGGGAGAGTCGTCTCCATTTGGTTAGAGATGTGGAGATCCTTTAGAGAGAAGTCAAGTCCCTAAACTACCCTGCCCTCAAGGCTCTTACTAGTAGAAATAAGAGTAATTTAGGGTCTCACTACCTTGATAATTTCTTCAACCTTTCCTTTTGTTTATAATATTTTAATAATAATGATGAAGCAAGTACAATACTAAGGATTTTCTTCTCTTCAAGGATTACAAAACACTTTTCTCACCACCATCATATGTATTTAGTATCACTATTCCCATTTTACAGATATGGAAACTGAGGTCCAGAGGCAAGTGAGCCTCATTCTTCTCAAAGAACACTCCAGACTTCCTCTGTCATGCCTCAGCTCTCCATCCTGAAATTTGCTCCATCTCTGGAATTTACCCAGTGTAACTACCTCCATCCCTACATCCTCTCCTTCTGATTGAAAATGACTTCTCCTGGAACTTGCTTTAAGGAGGTTGCTCCAGGCAGCCACATCTTATTCCTTTTCAGGCTGTACTCTGGACTTCCTAAGTGGAAGCCCCTTGAAAGCAGACTGTCTTTCTATTTGTATTTGTTTTCCCAGCATTCAGCACAGACCCTGGCACACAGTAAGAGTTTAATAAATTCTTGTTGACTGAATGAACTTACAAAGTGCATTTTTACAACCTGTGCAATAGATAGAACAAGGATTGGGAGTGGGAGGAATAAAGTACTGGAGAGAAGGTGGAGAGACCAGTGATTCCATCAGGGTTGAGAATTCCTAGTGAGAAGACTTCTTCCACCAAAGCAGAGAGACACCTGTTCTACAAATTATACTCAGAGGGAACTACCTAAGAGACATGAAGAGCCTCCCCTAGAGACATTCAGACAATAGTCCATTCTGACCCTCCCTTTCTCTTCTCCCTATACTTTGACTTGGCTCTTCTAAGCAAGAATTCTGTGAACTAGAATCATAGAAATAAGGATAATACATCTGCGAGATAGCTCAGTGGATAAAGCACACTACCTAGAATTAGAAAGACTTGAATTCAAATCTAGATTCAGATTTTTCCATTAATTCCAATGCAGAAATGTAACCAGGTCCTCATGAATCCCAAGCTAGCTCTCTTTCAAACACTCCCTCTTGGGAAGATTGTCATCCCCAGTTTATAAATGAGGAAACTGAGATACCAAGAGGTGAATGACTTCTTGAGATTTGAACCTAGATCTCTGGGTCTCTGAGCCTCAATTTTCCTCTCCTACCAAATGGTGAGGGATGGAATCATAACACTCCTGATCTCCTAGGGTTGTAGTGTGGGAACTTTAAACCTTAAAGTGCTCTAGAAATGTGAATGCTGCTACTACTGCTGTTGCTGTGGCTGTTGCTGCTGCCAATGATGATGATGCCACATGTCTTTTATTGATTTTTTAACATGTCTTTTACTGGATAATGATCCAGTCAAAGCTAAAGTCTTGTTTGACTCCTGGATCCCAAAGCCAAGGTCCAATCACACTTTAAAAGCTCCATTTCTATTTCAGTCTGAATTTCAAATTTACTCCCACCAGTACAAACTCCCTAAATATGATCAACTATTTTCTCTACTTCTCTGCAAAAGTAAGAGGTCCACAGACATCATTTTTTCTATGTATTTATTGATTTTGCTGTATTTTTTTCTTTTATTCCTCTTTTTTCTTTTGTCCTTTAAAGATATTATTTGCTGGCAGCTAGACAGCTCAGTGGATGGAGAACCAAGCTTAGAGAAAGGAGGTTCTGGGTTCAAATGAGATGGCAGACACTTCCTAGCAATATGACCCTGAGCAAGTCATTTGGTCCCCTATTGCCTAGCCCTTACTGGTCTTCTGCCTTGGAACCAACATGAAATATTGATTATAAACTGGAAAGTAAGGATTTTAATATATTTTAAGTAATATTTGTTAAAGGGGGCAGCTAGGTGGCTCAGTGGATTGAGAGCCAGTTCAAATTACAGAAGGTCCTAGGTTCAAAGGTGACCTCAGACACTTCCTAGCTGTGTGATCCTGGGCAAGTCATTTAACCCCCATTGCCTAGCCCTTTACCACTCTTCTGCCTTGGAATTAATATACAATATTCAAATACACTTAAATATTCTAAAATAAATGTAGATTTATTTAAATTTAATTTAAATTTTTAATTTAAATTCTAAAGATGAATTTAAAAATTAAATTTAAGAATTTACTTTTAAAATTTGAAGTATAAAAATAATTTTAAATACTTTTCTAAAAATTAAATAAAATTAAAAATATTTAAATGTATATTTAAATAATATATCACATGATATGATATTTCAATAATATATATTAAAATATGAACTAACTGAGAGTGGGGAGAAAACAGGATATGGGAGGAAATTAGACAACATCAAAACAAAATATATCGATATAAATTCATTTTTAAAAAATTAATATCTCCTTAGCCTGAGTGAATAGAGGAGTAATGAGCCAAATATGGGTTTTGCTTATATCTGTATTCCCAGCATTTAGCTTTATTTTTGTTCTCACTAACTTCCTTCACAGTTTCCTCATCTATGAAATGAAGGCATTGGAGAAGAGGACCCCGAAGGCGATGTATGGGGATGTCTTGAAAAGACCAAAAGGAGAGGATGGTTCTTCTCCATGAGGGACTGAAATCTTTGATCATATTTGGGAATGGGTGGGAGTAAAATGGAAATGCTGAGTGAAATAGAAATGGAGCATTCAAACTGTGGTCAGACTTTGGCTTTGGGCTTTAGGAGCCAGCCATGATTTCAGCTTTGACTGGATCATTATTGAGGCAAAGACACGGGGCTACAAAGCACGTGGGGAAAATCCTGAAGCCTGGGAGAAGACAACCCAGGCACGTGGTCCATCCTGCCCAGTCAGCACTGTCCTGACTACCCTAGTCGGGGAGCAGGCTTCCTGGGGCATGCTGAGGTCTGGCAGAGGATAAGTAGTCTCTAGCTGGGGGTCTAGGATTCAAAGACTCCAGGGTTCTCTCTCTTGGTTTGTGAGCTCTCCAGCCTGCTTCCCTTTCAAGTCCTTACTGACCTTCCCTTTCTCTCCCTAGACCTTAACGTGGCTCTTCTGGCTGAGAACTCTGTGAACAAGAATCATAAAGTAAGGATAATAAGTCAGGGAGGTGGCTCAATGGACAAAGCACTGAATCTCGAATCAGAAAGACCTGAATTCAAATCTAACCTCAGATTTTCACTAGCTTTGTGATCCTGGGCAAGGTGGTTAGGCTAGCAGTCTCAGTTCACCATTTGTAAAATGGGAATGATAATAACATTTGATTCTCAGAGTTGTGAAGATAAGATGAGTTGATATTTGTAAGATGCTTTGCAGAGCGCTACATTATTAATTTTTTCATTAATAACTACAATAATAATAATAATAATAATCCTGATCCTAATGATAGCCACTCAGCTATCATTATTATTAGAAATGTCACTGGGCATGGAATTAGTCAAACTGAGTTCCAGAATTAATCTACTTATTCAGTGCTATCTCGATTACATGACCAAAAAGTCATTTTATTGAGCTAGAAAAAATAATAACAACATTCATTTGGAAGAATAAAAAGTCAAGAAAATCCAAAGAATTGATGAAAAAGGTAAAGGAAGGCAATCAAACCATGCCAGATCTTAAATTGTATCATAAGGTAAAAATCATCAAAGCTCTCTGGTACTGGCTAAGAAAGACAAAAGTGGATCAGTGGAATAGAGTATTCAATAAACAGTAGTAAATAAATATAGTAACTTTGTGTTTGATAAATGTAAAGATTTAAGCTTTCAGGATAAGAATTCATTGTTTAGGAAACCTGGAAAACAGTTTGACAGAAATTAAGCATAGGCCAATCTCCTACACCATTTACCAATATATGATTAAAATGAATACATGACATGGATATAAAGGGAGATATATTACCTATCAGGTTTAGGGAAAGGAGATATACAGGTTAAATGGAAGGGGATCTCAGAGAGAAGATCCTATCAAGGTGAGACCTGGAAAGAACTAAATTACTGTTCTTCAACCTTGTCAAAAGGGGAAATGAAGTTAGTCAGGCAGAACTTGTTCTTAAGGAATCCATACTATCTCTTAGCGATCACCTCTTCCTTTCGAAGGGCTCACAAACTGACTCTTTGATAAACTGTGCTTGAACTTCACCAGGAACTGATTCTTCTATTTCACATGCCTCTGCCAGCTCCCTCACATCCTGAAAAGATGCCTGGGAAACACAGCTCATCTCCAAACAATTTAAGCAAGGTTTAGGTATACTCGATGTTGTCCCTGACAGGAGAGAATAACATTTCACACCCTTTTTATGATTAAAAAAATTTTTTTAATAGATCCATTTTATTTTTTGTTTCTTGAGTTGCAAGTTGTTTCTTTCCCTCCCTCTCAACCTTGTCCTAGAGAAGTTTGACACAGTTATATATGTAAAACTGTACAATACATAGTTCTGTATATCAATTCTGTCTCTAGAAGTGGATAGTGTCTACCTTTGTAGGTCCTTTGTAGCTGATCTGAGTATCCATATAATACAGAATTATTTAGTCATTCAAATTTAGTCTTTGAACAGTATTGCTGTTCCTGGATATAACTGTCTCTCGGTTCTGCTCTTTTCCCTCTTCATTATTTCACTGTAGAACAGTAATTTAGTTCTTTCCTGGTCTCCACTCCATAGGATTTTCCCTCTGAGCTCCCCTTCCATTGGCCCTGTATATCTCCTGTGCACACATGGTGGTTTGTATATTGTCTCCTCTGCTAGAATGTGAGTTCCTCAATGGAGGTGGTCCTTTGGTTGTCCTTTGTATCCCTGACCCTTGGCACATAGGAAAGTGCTTAATAAAATGATGCTATTTGATGATAATGAATGAATGTGAGAGCAGAGTTCTGGTATACCTGGGTTTCAGCAACATAATATTTAACAAAGCCTCTCCTGATATTCTTGGGAATCAAATGGAGCAATGTAGAGTTGGTCAGCTGATCCGTACCAAAGAGCCTTAAAGAATTCACATTAACTCTGGATCATTTTTTTAGAGAATGCCCCTGGGCTTTTGGCACTTGTCTGTTCAAGATTTTTGTCAATTACTTGGGCAAAAAAGGTTCCTGAGAGTCTGAACACAAGGCTGAAACTAAGATGAAATTTCAAAACATTAACAGAAAAATATTAGCGGAAAGGTGACGAATAAGTGAGTTTTTAAAAATCAGCTATACAAATATTAGATGGATGAGACACCAATCAATCAACAAGCATTTAATCATTGCCTACTATATATTAGTCAGTCAATAAATATTTATTAAGTGCTCATTATGTGCTGTGCATTGTGCTAAGCACTAGGTATACAAATACCAAAATGTATGACAGTGTCTGTCCTCCAAAAGTTTATAGTCTAATAGAAGAAGATAATATACAAAAGGAAACTCAAAAGTCAGGAGGGGGAGGCAGGGAGAGGTTATCTTTTGAAGACCCTCCTTAAATGGAGGTTCTGGGAGTTCTCTGCTATGCCCTCTAATCTGAGGGTGGCACAGGGTCCTAATGAGCTGTGAGTTCCAGAGCTGATATAATCTTGCAGGAATGAAGACATTCCCAAGGCATGATGGAGAAGTTAAGAGGAGTACAACCCTGAGGGGAAAGTATATCAAGTACTATCATGAGGTGGTAGGCATACAAAGATAAAAGTTAAACCATGTTTTCCCTTAAAGAATGTATATTCAACCAATCAATCAATAAACATTTAAGCACCTACTAAATGCCATAGTAGCTAAGCAGCTAGGTAGCACGTGGATAAAGCACCAGTCCTGGAGTCAGGAAGACTCATCTTTCTGATTTCAAATGTGACCACAGACATTTATTATCTGTGTGACTCTAGGCAAGTCACTTAACCTTACTTACCTCAGTTTCCTCATTAGTAAAATGGGTTGGAAAAGAAAATGGAAAACAACTCCAGCATTTTTGCTAAGAAAACCCCAAGTGAGATCACAAAGAGTCAGATATTTCTGACTGAACAGCAATACTAACAAAAACTAGGTGTCAGGCACTGTGCTAAATTCCAGAGATACAAAAAGATGCAAAAGACAGTCTTTGCCCTCAGGGATCTTACAGTTTAATGAGAGAGAAAATAGACAAACAAATATACACAAAGCAAGGTAGAGACAGGAAAAATAGGAAATAATTAACAGAAGGAAGGCACTAGAATTAAGTAGAAGATGGGATTTTAATTGAGACTTAAAGGAATCCAGTTAGATCGGTACACAAAGATATGGAGGAACTGCATTCCCGGTATGAGGGACAGGCAGAGAAAGTGCCCAGAGAATGACAAGAAATAAGGTTTCTTGTTTGTGGAACAACTGAGAGGCCAGCATCACTGGACTGAAACATAGATAGTCAGGGGTAAAGTATATAGAAGACAGGAAAGGAGAAGCGGAAAATGTTCTATCAGGAGAAACAATTGTATATCTAGAAGGATATACAAAACATATATATTAAATATTACAAGATTGTTTGAGATGAAGAATAGAAAGAGCTAAGGGGAAGCTTCATGTAGATTACAGGAGTTTTTGTCAGTGGAATTTTAAGGGGAAAAACATTTTAATAACTGTATTCCAATGTTACTGGTTTCCTTTGTAATTCTGTGCATTTCATTTTATGCCTTTAAAAGCATTCTTCTGAGGAGTCCAATGGTTTCACCAGACTGACTGCCCAAGGGATCCAAGGACACACAAAATGGTTAGGAACCCTAATATAGCAGGTGATACTTGTGCTGAGTCTGGAAGGAAACTTGTTATGGGAAAATAACCCAAGTGTAAAAGACCTGAGAACATCAGTGATTGCAAGGTCCCTATGAATCCACCACATGATTGGCAGCTAAGAGAGCTTCATTCAAATTACAGAGTCATAAAAAAGGGAGATAACAGTGCTGACCCAGGCAAGAAGATCAGATTTTAGGAAGGACACTGACACACATTGGAATATGTTAGAAGCAGGTGACCAGGACAAGGTCTTATAATCCTGTCATGGGAAGGCAGAAGGAACTGGGGATATTTCACCTAGAGAAGATTTAGGGAAAACATAATGGCTATCTTCAGGCATTTAAGGGATTCTCATGAGGAAGAAGGAAACTACTTGTTTTATTTGGCCACCTAAGGAAGAACTAGGGCCAATGGGTAGAAATCTCAGAAAGGCTCAACTTTAGGGAAAATTTTCAAACTGCTCCAAAGTGGAAGGGTCAGCCTTGGGGAGGGGTGAGCTCCCTGTCACTGGAAGTCTTGAGACAGAGACTGAATGAGAACTGGTTGAGGATGTTGATACAGGGATTCCTGCTTGAGGGAGTGGTTGACTGAATGACCCTGAAATCTCTTCCTTTTTCTCCCAGATTCTACTTTTCCCAGATTCCTCTACTACTCCACAACAGTGTTTTCTAGAGCTAAGAGTGGATGAAATCAGAAACACATGATATTCGGTTTCTTGTACTTAGAGAAACAAAAACATTACTAGAATCAAGATCCTAACTGCTCTGGAAGACTCCTGCCAAACCTTAAAGGTTAGTCAAATAATTTTTGGTTTCAGGAAATACCATTCTCACAACTCAGCTGGCCTATGTTGATAGTATCTACTATGTCCTCTCCTTTCCACTTAGTCTGCTAAGGGACGGGTTCTGGAACTGCACATCTGGACCAGCTTAACCAGAATGTGGGTGGCAGTAGTACTCCTAGTGATTTGGAGTTTGGTATGGGGAAGTGATTGAAAAAGAAAACTGAACCCCACTTTCTAACTCTCTCCCATTAGAGAATTCATAGGCATTGTACAGAAATTTTGGAATATAGGGATTAGAGTATCTTGAGGCATCTATCTATGTGGCTCAGTAGAGAAGAGGGCCGCGTTTTGACTTGAGAAGATGGGAGTTCAAATTCTGCTTCAGATGCTTACTAACTGCAAGACCCTGGGAAAGTCCTTTAATTGCTGTCTACCTCCTTTTGCTCATCTATAAGATGGGAATAAAATAACACCTCCTTTCCATGGATATTTGTGAAGATCAAATGAGATTATATTTGTAAAGTGCTTTGCAAACCCTAAAATGCTAGCTAACTGTTATATTTATATTCATATATTTATAAGTTGGCGGGCACTTAAGGAAACAGAATCTGAAAACTGAGAGAAGCCTTGATACCTTGAATACTAGAAAATATCCCAGAGAATGTTTAAGATAAAAAAGAGAACAATGGATGTTAGAACATAGTTACAAGTGCTAAAAGGAAAGGATCATAAAATGTTAGATCTAAAAAGAACCTCAAAATTAATTCATCCCCTACAGAGATTTGTAATTATTTTTAGTATCTAGACCCCTTTGCCAGTCTGGTAAAGTTTCTGAACTCTTCAGAATAATGCTTTTAAGTACATAGAAATATATAGGATTAAATAAAAATATACATGTATATATATGTATATACATACCTATAAGATTACCAAAGGAAACAAATTTTAGAGCCAATTTTATCAGCTCAATCAGTCAACTAGCATTTATTAAACACTTACTATGTTCTAGGCATTGTGCCAAGTAATGAGGATGCAAAGAAAAGCAAAAAAAAAAAAAAAAAAAAAAACCAGTCCCTACTCTCAAGGAGCTCACAATCTAATGGGGGAGACAGAATATAAACAACTATTCAAAACAGAAAATGTGTATGTACACATACTGATTTAGATATATAATTAGGGGTTATATCAGAGGGAAGATGAGATTAAGGATCAGGAGATGCTTGATGGAGAAGATGGCATTTTAAACCTTACTTCCCTGAAGGAAGGCAAGGAAACTAGGAGGTGGAGAAGAGGAAGGAGAACTTTCCAGGCAAGGATAACCCTGAAAATGCTTCATGTTGGATGATGGGGTATAATATAAAAGGAATAACAAGGAAACTCATGTCACTAGATCCAGAGTATATGAAGAAGAGAGAAGTATTAGAAAACTGGCAAGGTAGAAAGGGACCAGGTCATAAAGAACTTTAAAAGTCAACCAGAAGATTTTATAATTGATTCTGGAAATAACAGGGAGTCAATGGAATTTACTGAATAGGGGGCTACTATTTGGAGCACCAGATTTGGAATAAGGAGGACCTGAGTTAGAATATTGCCTCGCTAAGGAAGGTTAGGGGGGGTTTGGGGAGAGAGAAAGAACATGAAACATGTAACTATGGAAAAATACTCAAAATAAAAATAAAAAATAGAATATTGCCTCACTTTAGCTATGTGAGTCTAAGGAAGTAATTTAATTTCTCTCAACCTCTTTATCTTTAACATGAGCTTAATAATAGCACCTACCTCCCAAAGTTATGTAAGGATCAAATAAGATGACATTTATGAAGAACTTTGCAAATCTTAGAGCACTGAATAAATGCTATTTATTATTATTAGTTACATATATATATATACATATATATTTTTTAAATTCACAGATCCCAGATTATGAACTACTGAATAGCACAATCCTTTTATATAAATGAGGTAACTAAAACTCATCAAAGTAAAGTATTTACCCAAGATCACACAGTGACTTGTCAACCAATCTAAGACTAGATCCCCATTTTCCTGAGCTTGATTCCCGTATCTCCCTAGTGGTAAGACTAGATCCTACCCTCAATCTCAAGGCTATCTTTGTTCAAAGCTACCAAGGACTGCTTTGTGCCAGTCCCATAAACAACAACTCATACTTCCAGAGTGCTAAAAGTTTTACTGAGTAATTTTCTCCCAATCCTGGGAGGGAGGTAATATACACACTACGACCCCCATTTTACAGATGAGGAAACTAAGGCTCAGAGAAAAGAAAGTGACATGCCCAGAAGACAACCTGAGCTAGTCTCTTCTGTGCACTCTGCTGGTCTAGATCTTCCTGGCAGCCTCACCTGAGACTAAATTTGCTGACATTCAAACTAGAAGAAAGAAAGCAAAAGCAGAAAAGAAGATTTATCTAACCCATTATCTCAGGAGAAATAAGAAACCACAACATTATCCTTCCCAAGTGGGGCAAGGTCTGGCCCTTTTCCACATGGTCCAGGAATAAAGCTGTACTGTGCCCATGAATGGTTTGGTCCCAGTGCAGCTGGCAGGGGCCCCAACTGCAACCGGGTCTTGCTGTGGGAGCCAGCTTTCGAGTGTCAGGGGTCCCCAGTGCCAAAGACACCCATTGGAGACTTCCAAAGTAAACAGATCAGATAGCCAAAGGAAAGCGAGCCTGCCAGGCTATTCCAGGGCAAAGACAATGGAAATTTGTGGGCTCTGGGTGAGATTTTAAATTCCTCCTGACCTCTCTGTTCTAGGGACAGAGCCTCCTGGGAGCTTTATCAGGCAGACTCCTTCCCTCCCCATGCAGGGACTGGCGGGCACAAGCCTGCCAGAATTTCCGCAATTCAACAAGATCAGCAGACATGTATAATGCACTTGTTGTATGAAGAGTCTGTGGTCAGGACTAGTGAAATTATAGACTGGATAAATCATCCTGGGGGCATAGATTTGAGCTAGAAAGGACCAGAGAGATCATTGAGTCCAATCCTCTCGAAACTAAGGTCCATAAAAGTGCCTTCCTGCTCCTTGTTTTCATGAAGAGTAAGGTCTAGTAGAAGAGTTACTGACATGGACACAAGTACTGAGACTTAGGGTTAAGGTTACAGTTGGGCAGCTAGGTGGCCCAATGGATAGAGTGCCAGATCTGAAATCAAGAAGACTCATCTTCCTGAGTTCAAATCCTGGCTCAGACCCTTATTCACAGTGACCCTGGGAAAGTCATGCCTCAGTTTTCTCATCTGTAAAATGAGCTAGAGAAGGAAATGGCAAACCCTCCAATATTTTTGCCAAGAAAATGACAAATGGTGTCATGAAGAAATAACTGAATAAAAACGAAATAGGATTAGGGTTAAGGTAGGTACATGAGGGTTTTAGTCAGGAGAGACCTTCTCTAATACTTACTAGCTGTGGGGCACATTCTCCTTCCTGCTCAACCTTGAAGGATCCCAGGCCCAGCAGATGACCCTCCCCCATATATTTTTTTTCTCTGTGTCTGAAGCTGAATTTGAACTCAGGTCTTCCTAACTCAAGACCCAGCACTCTATCCATTGCACCACTTAACTGCCTCTAATCAGGAGCATTAATTCTGCTGCACCGGCAGGTTTCAGCAATTCTGTGTTGGTTCAGGATGACTTTTCACAATCTGTTATCATCATCCTATGAAGCAGCTATTCAGAAGAGTACCACAGTTTGGTCCCTAATCTCTCAGTCCACTAAGATTTTCCCTCTGGGCCAGGGTAACTTTTCAAATTATCCAGAATTGTTCCTTTTTTTAACCCTTATCTTCTATCTCAGTATCAGAAGAGCAGCAAGAAGTAGGCAATGGGGGGGGGGGGTTTAAGTGACTTGCCCAGGGTCACACAACTAGGAAAAGTCTGAGGCCACATCTGAACCTCCATAGCTGCCCCTCAGAACTGCTCCCTAAAACATCTAAGGGAAAGAAGACCTTCACTCCCCTCCAATTACCATGAACTGAAGAAAAAAGACTTAGAGTCCCAATTAAATTTTTATAACCCTTTTTTCTTCCCAGTGGCCCTCTCTTTAGCTCTTGTGTCATGCCCATGCCCCATGCACACGCTATGGGAGAGTGAGCCTCCTCATCCATTCACACACCCTCCAAGCTTATTACGACCCACTACCTGGAAAGAAGCAGACAAAATCGTCTGCACAGAGTTATCAATGGCTTATCAGCCTCTGGGTAGTGGAGAAGTTCTTAAAGCACAAAAGGCTCAGAGCAATTCAAACTGTCCATCAGCGTTATCCCGCTAACGGCTAGTCTGGGCTTCCTGGGCTCCCACTCAGCCTGCCTTTGACTGATTCATTCCATCTGAACTTTATGAGTGGCAAACACTCAAGGCTTCCTCTTCTGCTCCCTCCATGGATGATCGAGATCTCTCCAAGTTCAGTTACCTCTTAGCCAGGCTACTTTGCTTCCCGTGTTAAGCATTTCCAACATCTGCTACCTCCACCCACTGCCTGTCTGCCAAATCCAGTATCCCAGAAGCCTGGTGGTTGATTCTTTCATAACACCCACATAAAGCCAAGACCCTTCATGGACTAGCCCAACTCAAGGGCACTTTTTGGTGACATAATGGAGAGAATGCTGTCCTTAGAGTCCAGAAGACATGAATCCTGCTTCCAATACTTATTACTTTGTGGCCCTGAGCAAGTCACTTAACCTCTGACTGCCTTAATTTTCTCATCTGTAAAATGGGATTAATAAGAGTGTCAACCTCAGAGAATTCTTGTGAAAAGCAAATGGGATAATATAAGTAAAGTGCTTTGCAAGCTTTAGACCCCTATAGGATCTATCATTGTTAAATCTAAGGGAAGGAATAGGGACATTCCCTGCCTTTAAATCATTGTCAATCATTGAGGATAGCTAGGTATCTGGGTGAATTGAGAACCAGGTCTAGAGACAAGAGATCCTGGGCTTAAAACTGGCCTCAGACACTTTCTAGCTGTGTGACCCTGGGCAAGTCACTGAATCCCCATTGCGTAGCCATCACTTCTCTTCTGCTTTGGAACCAACACACAGTATTGGTTCTAAGATGGAATTCCGGTCAGGGTTTAAAAACAACAACAACAAAGAATCATTGAATACCTATGATGGATCATATCCTACTTCACTTTCATAGGAAGCTAATCAGTGATTATTTTTAATAATTATAGCTTATATTTATCTATCAATTTGTGGTTGCAAAGCATTTTTCTATACATCATTTCATTTGATATTCAAAATAATATTTTGAAGTAAGTGGAGGAAATACGGTATCTAAGAAACACAGAATGTGAGAGCCGGAGGGGACCTCGGCCATCATCTCTCGAGTCTTTAGTGAGGAAACTTAGGCTTGGAAAGATGAAAGGAGTTGCCTAAAGTCATGCAATTAATATTTGCAGGTCTAACTAATGGTTTGAATCAAGGTCTTTGGCCTCTGTGTGTAATGATCTGTTCACAACAATACACTTATACAGTAAGTGAAGCCAATTTTGAGAGCCAGAACAACTTGGTACAACCAATACTGGTCAGAAGACCTGGTCCTCTTCCATTCTTCCATTTATAAGCAAACCATTCCAATATCCATGGCAAGAAAATCCCATGGATAGCTATGGACCATGGGGTCAGGGAGAGGCAGACACAACTGAATGACCAAACAACAACCACCGTATCAATGATATTGTAGATGTTACTTAACCTGGGATGCTAAGTGGTGTAGTGAATAGAGTACCAGGTCTGGTGTCAGGAATAACTGAGTTCAAATTCTGCTTCAGATACTTACTAGCTGAGTAACCCTAGGCAAGACTCTGAGGCTCTGTTTGTCTCAATTTACTTATCTACAAAATAGGGATAATAATAGCACCCACTTTCCAGGGTTGTAAGGATCCAGTATGATAATAATCACCAAGTGCTTAGCACACTGGCTATCCTATAAACATTGCATTAGTGTTAACTATTATTCATCTCTTCCCCATTTATAAAAATCGGAGTAATAAACCTGCCCTGAACCCTACCAAAGATTATTGAGAATGATGGATAAGAAGATGTATTTGAAAACACATTGAAACCTCTCAAGTGCTATACCAAGTTTCCTTCCCATCACCCTTGTCCCAATTAAGGACTTCTAGAAAGGCAACAAGGCAAAGTAGATATTTAAGTTGATTTCTTGGCACCATAAAGATCTGGGTTCAAGACCCACCCTTGACACCTATCAACTGTGCAACTACGGACAAGTCCATTAATAAGATTATAAATTATCAAGCAAGTGGTAATCTGCATGGATAGAAGTTTCCTCACCGAGAGTTTCCTATACCAATGAAATCACAGAAAGAGGGGAGGTTTGGGAGCACTAGATTTTGATTCATAGAATCATAAGATGTCCGAGTCAGAAGCGCCCTCTTCCACCTTTGAATAGTTCTATTTCTTAGGAAACTTTTCCTTGCGTCAGTTTTAAAACTGCTGGTCCATCATGCCTTCCTCTATTAGTATTATGAGTCACAGACTGTTTAGAACTAGATAAGGGCAAAGGGCAGTGGAAAGAGGGAAGAGGATTTCTCTTTAATACTTTATAAACAAGTATATATCTATATCTATATATAATATTTTATAAACAAATATAATTCCTTTCAGTGTCTTTTATTGTGTAAATAAAACTGTTCTATGTTTATGCCTTGTGAGCCAGCATGCTTACCAGGGAAAGTAGTGCTACCTCTGGGAGAAAGCCAAATGCCACAATTCTCAGGTTTCACCAGACTAAGTGTAAATGAGCAGGATGAGTGTGATGATTCCGAAGTGTCCTTGGGCTCTTCGTGTCAGTAAGGAGCAGCGATAAAAGATTACATTTTCATATTGCTTCCCTCTTTGTTGTCCTGCCTCCTCTTTCTCCCTTCACCTCAACCCATGGTATCCCCGGTCATCATATGACCTGTCCAGTCATTGAGGGTGACCGTCCCTCCCTGTCAATATCTCTTCTGATAATTAAGTGGGGCAATAGAAAGAATGCTGGCCAGAAAATGTGGCTTAGAATTCCATCTCTGCTGCTAGCTACATGTGTGTGTGACCGAAGAAGTCTCTTTGGACTTCATTTTCTTCCTCTGTCCAGTGAGGTGTTTGGATTAAAGGACTCCTTGAGCCAGATGTTCAGAATCAGGCAAAAACAATTAGTATATTGTTCAGGATAGTATAGTATTCAGTTTAGTACAGACAAAAACAATTAAGGAAAGTTTAATAGAAGCAGATACTCATTTCAAAATCTCTGATCCCTAAAACTAAAATACTAGATTTCTCTCGTAATAAAACTGCCCTTCATTCTTTTGTAGCTCCAAAAAAAATACTTTTTACTGCCCCTCAATACTATTTTTTGGCATAATTATATTTGTGACTCCCAGCATAGCTGAAACTCAGAAATAAACTATGATGTGACTCAGTGTTTTCTTTTTTAAAAAATCCTTGCCGTCTGTCTTAGAAACAAGACTAAGTCATGGTTCCAAGGCAGAAGAGTGGTAAGGACTAAGCAATGGAGGTTAAGTGATTCACCCAAGGTCACATAGCTAGGAAGTGTCTAAGGTCAGATTTGAATCCAGGACCTCCTATCTCTAGGTCTAGCTCTCTGTCCACTGAATCACCTAGCTTTGCTGAGTATTTTTCTTAATTGAAGATACTTGGGAAATTCTAGAGGTTCAGGCAAAATTCAAAGAGAAGAGCTCTTTCCAACCTGAAGTGTCTGAGTCATTTCAAGCTGAATTGTGACCTTTAGATGGCTGTTATGCTCAAACCTGAGCTCCAATACCTCTAAACATAACAAATATCCTACATCTCATATTCTATGTTGTTAAGCTAATTGTTAATAACAGGTAGAGAGAAATCGGAGAATGATTCCAGTTTTCTTTTTGTTTGGATAACAAATTGGTTTGGGAATCTGTTCACAGAATCAGAGAATTTCAGTGTAGGCAGGGATCCCAGATGTCATTTAGGCCAGTCCATTTTCTCTACCATATGCCTAACAAATGGCCATTCAGTCTTTGGAAAAAGACTTTAAGGAGCAGGGAACTCACTACCACCCAAGAGAGAGAATCTATGTGATTTGTTCCCACCTGAGAGGCAACATAAGCCTTCCCCATGGGGATAAAGTATGCTCATATTCAGTGAAATCGTTTCTAGCATCTAGCAAACTAGAAAACAAAATTCTAAAAGAGGGTGATGACATGAAGAGATTCTGAAAGTTGAGTTGACAACAACCTATAGCACTAGAGATGAACACTCACATGATTCTCTTCCAGAAAAGAAGAAATTTGGAATTCGTGAGGAGAAAGTAATTTTTCTGTTTTGTTATTCAACCAAATAGCAAGAGGTAGTGCTTTTTATTCATACAAATAAGAAGGAAGAACTATATTATGGGAAGAAAAATATGTTTACATATAGTATGTATGTGTATATGTGTACACACGTATATATTAAATCTCTAAGTGTCAAATATTGTGCTAAGAGCTTTATAAATATTTATTTCATTTGATCTTCACAATAACCTTGGAAAGTAGGTGCTATTATTACTCTCATTTTATAATTGAGGAAACTGAGGCAGATATTAGTTAGGGTTAAGAAACTTGCCCAGAGTCATTCATCTAATAAGAACACCTGAGTTAGGATTTAAACCCATCTTTTTCAAAAAGATATTTTATTTTACCACTTATATCCACATAAACTTTTTGAAGTTATAGGATCCAAATTGTTCTCCCCCAGCACCCCTTTCTCTTCCCTCCTGTTTCCTGGAGATGGTAAGCAATTTGATTTGGGTTATTCATATATTATTATGCAAAATGGACTTCCATATTGTTCATTGTTGTAAGAGAATACTCATATAAAATCAACACCCCACCCCCAGATGAACTAAAGTGTGCTTTGATCTGCATTCTGACTCCAAAAGTTCTTTCTCTGGAGGTGGATAGCATTCTTTGTCATAAGTCCTTCAGACTTGTCCTGGATCATAGTATTGCTGAGAGTAGATAAGTCTTTAATAGTTGATCATCCCACAATATTGCTGTTATTATGTATAATGTTTTCCTGGTTCTTCTTATTTCAGTCTGCATCTGTTGACATAGGTCTTTCTAGCTTTTTCTGAAATCAACTTGTTCATCATTTCTTATAGCATAATAGTATTGAATCACCAACATGTATAACAATTTGCTCAGCCATTCACCAATTGATGGTCACCCTTTTAGTTTTCGATTCTTTGCCACCACAAAAAGAACTGCTATAAATATTTTTGTACAAGTAGATCCTATCTCCTTTTTAAAAATCTCTTTGAAGCCCAAGTCTTTTTATCTTTTTTTATCCTTTTTATCCCCCCATAGTTCCTGATACTGTGCTGGACCCTCATTAAAGACTTTAAACATGCTTAAGTTCCTATGTAATAACCAGAGCTATTCAAAAGAAGAATGAGTTATCTTGGCTAGTACTGGGTTCTCTGTTCCTTGAAGTCTGTATACAAAGACTGGATGACCATTTGTTAGGTATATGGTAGAGAGGATTCCTTTTAAGCTATCAGCTATACTAGATTGCATCTTGAGTCCCTTTCTACTCTGAAATTCTCTGATTCTGTGATCAGATTCCCAAATCAATTTGTTTCCCAAAGAAAAGTTCTATTTGTCCTAAGCCTTCAGGGAAATATTTTTTTCTTGTATGTGACCAGCCCTGACCCAAAGTGAGAGGCTGCCTCATAGCAGATCCCTCCCCTAGACCTGACTTTCATGGTCATTGGTTCTCCTACCCAAATTGTCCTTGACATGTGGGTCTTGAAAAGTTAAACATTGTTTCCGCTGCTTGTTGAAAGCATCCCATAAATCCATCATCCAGCCTTCAACATGGAAGACTCAGCTTCAAGGAAAAGTTTGAAAGACTGCCATACTAAGAAAAGAACTACAGATGTTTAGCCTAGAGAAAAGAAGACTTGATGAAGGATGTGATTTAAGTATCTGACAAGATGTCACATGAAAGAAGGATTTATCCTTGTTCTGCTAAATCTAAAGAAGCAAAATTAGAAATACTATATGGAAATCATAAGAAGGCCAACTTCAATTCTACTTTGGGAAGAATTTCCTTGTGAAGAGAGCTGTGCAATATCCTGTTTGAACAACATCCAACTGTCCAAGTAGGGGCAGGATGATTACTTGTCAGACAGAGATGTTACAGGGGGAGAATAAATTTGATCACAGAATATAACAACTGGGAGGGACTCTAAAGCTCAACTAGACAAACTCTTCTTTTTACAGAGAAGGAAACTGAGGCAGGGAGGGGGACGTGATTTGCCTAAGGTCTCACAGCATGTTAATGGTTGAGCCAGGTCCAGATCCCAGGCCTCCAGCTTCTCAAGCAAGGCAGGACTTTTCCTACTACATGAGAAACCATAACATATAACCTAACTAAGCCATCCACACTTTGCCAGTTGTTTCCAGATCAAGACATAACAAAGATTGGTTAAAGGATTTGGTGATATTTAGCTTGGCAAAGATAAGACAGGGAATGCAGAAAACAGATTCATAAATCTAGTGGAAGAAGTTATCCCAGAGGTCATTTATTCCAATGTTTTAATTTAATTTTTTTAAATTTTTTTCAGAACTTTATGAACACCAAATTAAACAGCCATTTCAACATGTTGTTTCAATGTTGTACTGCTAAGATGTGCTTTTTTCTGGTTTTCCTTTTTTCTCCTACATTTTTCAAAATATATGCTCCACTGAACCTCCTTTCTTTATTTTGTTACCCTATCTTTTCTCCCCTACTCCCTAAAATATTAAGGGGTGGGGAAGAAAAATAAAGCTCTTACAACAATCATGCATAGTTAAGCAAAATCAGTTTCCACATTGGTTGCATCTGAATCTGTTATGATTTGTTCTACATCTTGTGTCCATTGCTTCTTTAATTCAAGATGATATTTGTAAATTATTATCTAATATAAATTTGTAAATCATTCAAGATAATATTGTAAAGCACTTAGCTTTGGCTAAGATGGCACACAGCAATCACTCTATAAATATCATTAGTATCATTCACCCTGTCTTCTGGAATTATAGTGGGTTTTGGCACTGATCAGCATTCTCAAGACCTTCAAAGTTGTTTTATATTGCTGGTATTGTGTAATCTGTTCTTCTATTTCTTTGGTCTTCACTCTGATGTACAGTTCATATAACCTACTATGAAAGGATTTTTTAAAATTCCTTTTGTCTATTTTGAGTTAATCAATCAAGAACTAAAAGTACACTTAGTAAGTCACTAAGTGAGAGAGTTAACAAGTCACTTTCTAAAAAAAACATTCACACCCCAAAGGCTAGCACTGCTAGGCAAATTGAGAGGCTGAGATTGGTTCCCATGAAGTGGGAGAGAGATAGGAAGTGATGTGGGAAAGGGGCTATAAAAGGTGAGATAGAGGAGAAGAATTATTTTATTTCTTCCTTGGCTCTTCAGCAAGGACTCTCTCTCTCTCTTCCTCCTCCACCTTCTCCTCCTCCTTCTCCTCATTTCTTCTTCTCCTCCTCCTTCTCCTCATTTCTTCTTCTTCTTCTTCTTCTTCTTCTTCTTCTTCTTCTTCTTCTTCTTCTTCTTCTTCTTTTTTCTTCTTTCTCTCAATTGGCACTTCGGTGGGACACTCTCTTCAGCATGTGTTCTGGCAGTCTTGGCATCGTGTGTGCTGAAGGTTCTCAGTGGTTTTTCAGCATCTCCTGGCTCTTCAGATTTTGGTTTCCTGATTACGACCTTGGATTCTGGTGAGTTTCACTTTCAAATTCACAATCTGGAGGCACTAGGATTAGGACTTAGGGTATTTGTAGTTAGGTGAGTTTTTTTCCTACCTCTTTTCTATATTTCCTACTTTAATATCTCTACCTTGCTATAAATAAAAGCTGCTAACAGTCATTTTAACTTAAGAAATTAATTATTTTTATAAACGGTGACCACAACAATCTTTTTTTTAACTCATAAATTTAGTCAAAACAAAATTTTAATTATTACACTACCATCTTACTTTAGAAATGAGAAATCTGAGGTTCAGGAAGGGTGTTTGAATTGCCCAGAGTCACCAAGGTAGAAAGCATCAGAGGTGGAATTTGAACCTGTGGTTCCACAGTCTTCAGAGATGGTTCTCTTTCCAATGTACTACCATACTTTTAATGATGGGCCATATAGGTTATGCAATGGATAGAGCACCTGGCAAGTTAGGAAAAAGATCTGAATTCAAATCTAGACTCAGACACTTACTAGCTGTGTGACTAGACAAATCACTTAACCCCTTTTTGCCTCAGGGCCTTACCTATAAAAGGAGGACACACTAGAAAAAGAAATGGCAAGCCACTCTAGTATCTTTGCCAAGAAAACCAAATAGACAGATTCATGGAATCACTAAAAGTTGGATGTGACCAATTGACAAAACAACAACCTTTGATGATAACTGTCTTCAATATCTGAGCAGTTGTCCTGTAAAAGAGTATTACATTTGTTCTTTTGGGTACCAGAAGAAAAGAGAAAATTGATTAAATTAACAGGGACCATTTTAGACTTGATGTAAGGTGGAATTTCCCATCAAAAATCCAAAGAGAAGAGTGGGTTCCCTATTACTAGAGGTATTCAAGGAGAGATTGAGTTACCATTTGTCAGAGGTTCTGTAGAGAGGATTCTTGTTCAGGTTCAAGTTAGAATAGATGGGATCAGCTCCACCAGTCTGTGATTCTACCCATTACCACAAACAAAACAACCTCCCACCCACTTTCAGTTTCGGGGCACTGTTGGGGCTATTGGCTCCACTTCTCTCTGTCACTGCCAGGCAGATCAGGGACTTGAGAGTGGAGAGGGGAAGTAGGTGGCAATATTGTTGTTTTTCAAAGCCAAGATGAAGAATGTGCTGAGTTGTCTCCTGCTGCAACCTGAGCTGTTTCCATTTCTATGGCTGAAGCCTCTGATCACAGTCCCTAAAAGAAAGGGAGTTCTTTGTTTTCCTTTTATTTACTTTTACAACTCTAACTAAAAGGGACCAAGTATTCATGAGGGGTTTAGAAGGGAGAGCAGAGAACGAGATGGAGGGGAGGATGGGGAGAGTTAGTGAAGAACTCTCCCAAAGACCAGATGAGGCCAGAGGACCGGGCAAATATGCCTGAAATATGATGGATAAGTGTCAGCCTCCTAGGAGAGGACAGAAAAGGATCTGAATGTGACTTTCCGATCCAACAATGACTTGGTTAGATAGCCTTAGACCTCATTCTTCATCTAAAAATGACTACCAGCATGATAATCCTTCTATGGTTATTATGAAGAAAACTAAAAATACAATTAAAATGTAACCAGTTGTTCTTTTTAAAATTCTGTCTGTGGCATTTCTGAGGGACTTACAAGAAAGAACGATATCCACATCCAGAGAAAGAACTGTGGGAGTAGAAACACAGATGAAAAACAATTGTTTGATCACATGGTTCGATAGGGACTTAACTGAGGATGTAGACTCTAAATGATCACTCTATTGCAAATAGTAATAATATGAAATATGTCTTGATCAATGACACATGTAAAATCCAGTGGAATTACGTGTTGGCTACGGGAAGGGGGTTGGAGGAGAGGAAGGAAAGAATATGAATAGTAACCATGGAAAAATTTTCTTAATTAATCAATTAAATAAAATTTAAAACAAATTCTGTCATTGGAACTGGACACAATGTCCTTTTATGCATTTAATTTTTTTTCAGATAAAGGAAATCTACTTTCTCTCCCTCCTAACTCCTTGCATTGAAAAAAGAGAGGAAAACCAAAACCTCGAAGCATATATATATATATATGCATAGATAGATAGATATAGATATAGATCATCAAGAAAAATTATTTTTGGCATGGACTTTGGCCAAAAAATATGTCTGAGCCTGTTCTCTGAAGAAAGCAATAGTATAAATGCCAATAATAATGCTGAAATGTATAAAATGCTTTAAGATCCAATATCCTTCTGTATATTATCTTCTTCTCTTAGACTGCAAACTTCCTTGAGGGCAGGAACTGTCTTTTTCATATTTATGTGCCCAGTGCTTGTCAGGGTGCCTGGGAAGTGCTTAAGAAATGTTTATTGACTGATTAATCTTTTAATTTTTTTCAAGCCTTTACCTTCTGTCTTAGAATTAACACCAAGTATTTGTTCCAAGGCAGAAGAGTGGTAAAGGCTTGGCAATTGCAGTTAAGTGACTTGCCCAGGATCACATAGCTAGGAAGTGTCTGAGGTGAGATTTGAACCCAGGATCTCTCATCTCTAGGCCCTGCTTTCAATCCTTTGAGCCCCTGATTGATTTTTACATGCATTATTTCATTTAGGCTTCACAACAACCCTGAGAGGCAGGTACAACAGATATAGAATTTTACAGAATAAGAAGCCAAGGCTTGAAGATTTTCAGAGATTGTAAAATGCTAACTTAGAACAAAAGGGTCTGATATCTGGAGAAAAAAGGCTATGACCCTCAGGATTCCGTGGATGAGAGAGAGAGGGGTGTCACTCTGGGCCGCACTGCTTTTAAAACCTCTTCATGGTTTTTTGAAAAACCTCAGAACTAAGGACAAATACAGTATTCTGTTCTATTTTAAAAGACTGCCAATCTCCAGCACACCCGTGGCGCTTCCTTAGCCTTAAATGCCCTCTTCCCTCCTTTTTGCCAATGCCAATGCATTCTTCAAGGCCTCACTGAATTCCCACCTGCTCCAGAAAACTTTCCCTAACCTTTTGGTTAAAAAGAAAAAAGTCCACCACTCAAGTAAAGGGGAGAAAAGACCTGGCGTTTGTGAGTTCATGTGAAAAAGGCCTGGGGGCAAGGGGGGTGGTATTGGACCCCCAAACTCAGTGTGAATCAGCAGTCCAAAAAGGCTCATTTCAACTCACTATAACACAGTGCTTGGTATATAGTAGACACCAAATAAATGCTAGTGATGGTTGTTTATATTTATCGGCGCAGAGTTCAAGATAAAATATGTGAATCTTCTACTGTCCTCAATACATCTTAAGCCACTTTTTAAGCATGGTAGCCATCAGAGTGCAGGCTTAGACACATATCTTTTGGGGCAAAGTCAATGCTAGGAATTATTTTTCTTGAAAAAAAAATATATATATATGTAGAGAGAGATTATACATACATAGATGATTGTTTATTTAAATATTTTAAAATTTATATGTAAGTATTTATTTATATTTATAGGTGTATACATTTGTTTATTTAAATATTTATAAATTTATATATAAATATTTATATTCATAGACATATTTGTTTATAGAAAAATTTATATATCTATATGTTTATGTTTATGTTTATATATTTATATTCATATATATCTGTTTCAAGAGTTTGGTTTGGTTTTTCTCTCTTTTCTATGAAAGAAGGTAGGAGGAAGAGAAGGTAGCTTTCCTTTATTTGAAATAAAAATTAAATGTGAAAAAGGACATTCCAAGGACAAAATTTTAATCGGCACGTTGACAAACCGAATTGAGTAGGCTGCTGAGAGAATCTGGAAACCACACCATGTAAGGCTTGGTCCAAGTCACTTCAACAAATAATTTATTAAGCATCTCCCAGGGAAGTTTAACTTGGAAAAGGAAAGACTTGGCAAGGAGGAGGGGCCATTCCTGTTGTCTCCCAATACATAAAGGGCCACCATTAGTTAAGGCTCTTATCTCTTCCCATGCTACTTTGTGTGTGTGTGTGTGTGTGTGTGTGTGTGTGTGTGTGTGTGTAGATTTTTATATGTGTGTGTATATTTCTTGGTTTATGAAATAATTTTCTCCCGGTAGAATATATAATAAGTTCTTTGAAGGCACGAATTATTTTTTTTGTTTGTTTTATATCTCTGGCACTTAGGGTATAGAGGAGTGATTCCCAAAGTGAGCACCACCGCCCCCTGGTGGGTGCTGCAACAATCCAAGGAGGCAGTGATGGTGCATTTTACGAAAAAGGTAGAAACATTAATACATATATATCTTTCCTATTAATTGCTATTAAAATTTAAAAAACTTTATTTTAATAATAATAATTAATTTCCAGGGGCGCTAAGTAATATTTTTCTGGAAAGGGGGCAGTAGGTCAAAAAAGTTTGGGAACCACTGCTATAGAGCATATATAGTATATAGTGAGTGTTTAATAAATGCTTGTTGGAAAAGTTATTAAGGATTATGATTATCAGATTACTAAGGATATTAATATACCCAATTATTAAAGATATTCAGGTCCCCACACTATTCCCAGCCATCCCATACTTTCTCCTGGTTCTCCTCCTCCATGCCTTCCATCTTTCTGTCCACTCTCTGTATTCCTGCTTCAACCCACCCTGGCCAATACAAATAAGACATTCAATCCTGCCTTATCTTAGAGTTTTCTTTTTAAAAATTTTGGAGATCTTGGTCTGTTTTATAGCCACTAAAAAGGTCATTGGGCTTCCTGGAGGAAGTCACAACTCTGAAAGTTGTTTGAGAGTTTCTCAAACACAAAATCATTTAAGAATTTTCAGAGAAACAAATCTGGGGGGTCTGCTTTTTTGACATAATTACGTAAATATGCACTGGCTGTTACAGCAGGCAGGGATCACTTAAAGGAAAAGTACTTGGTCAGTTCTCTCTTAAAAAAAAAAAAGAAAGAGAATTGTACTCAATGATCTCTGTGGTCTCATCTAGAATAAAGAAAGAAAGAAATGTTTATTTCAACAAATATGTGAAGAGCACCCTGCTAAGCATGATACAAACATTATCTTATTTGACCTTAAAACAGCTGCTCTTATGATCTCCATTTTGAAGTTGAGAAAATTGAAGCAGACTGTAGGTAAGTGACCTGCCCAGGGTCATACAATTTTAAGCGTCTAAGGCCAGATATTTGAACTCAGGTTGTCCTGACTTCAGACTTAATAGTCTATCCACTGTACCACTTAGCTGCTGCCTAGTGTGAATATTTATAAAATAATATTATATGATTAATATTTCATATCATATTTAATATTAAGACAAAATTTAATCATATGTTAAATAAAATAATGTGCCTTTGTTTAATGTCCTGAGGTTGTGTCCACATCTAACATTCTATAGTATAAGATCCCTCCAAGCTTCCAGATTCTATATTTTTATGCAATAACAATCTATATTCTAAAATATCTCCCAGCTTTCCTTCAGGAGTTCTGTGAACAGACTTAGGGGCATCAAATCCTGCTTTCCTTGAAGGCAATGCTCCTCCATCTATGGCTATCTTTCCTTTTTTTTCTAGAGCTCTGAATAGAAGAAAAATCTATTGTTATGATAGGCGTCTGTCAGAATTTCACTCCACTCATTGCAGTACCGAGAAGCTGGCATGAAGGCAGGCAACAAACGTTTATTAAGCACTTACTATGTGCCAAGCCCTGTGCTAAATTCTGGAGAAATATATATGAGAAAGAGTGAGAGAGAGAGACAGACAGACAGACAGACAGACAGACAGACAGACAGACAGACAGACACAGAGAGAATCCCTGCCCCTCAAGAAGTTTACATTCTAATTGAGAAAGAGAACCCATAAAAAGGAGGAATGGGGACAGTAGGTGAGAGATTTTATTATTTGATTATGTCCTACTCTTCCCATGATCCCTATTTGGGGTTTTCTTGGCACAGATACTGGAGTGATTTGTCATTTCCTTTTCCAACTCATATTACAGAAGAGGAAACTGAGGCAAACAGGATTAAGTGACTTGCCCAGGGTCACACAGCTAGGAAGTGTCTGAGATAAGAGAGTTAAACTATTTCAGAAATTTTAAAGCCAACACTGTTGTCATAATGAGAGACTACACTATAGAGAGGAAAATGGGCATGTTTCAGAGCTCAGAGATTCTAGTTCCTGTTATGAACTTTCTGTTTGATCTTGGTTAAGTCACTTCTCTCTAGACCTCAGTTTCTTCATTTCTAAAAGGAGGAAATTAGACTAGAAGCTAGACTAGTGGCATTAGACTTACTGCCTGGATCTACAATATCTGAGTGCCATTGAACCAGATTAAAATATATTTAGGAAATATTTTTAAATAAATTAAAAATACAATAAAATACAGATAACATTGTTGTTGTTCCAGTTGTGTTTGACTCTTCATGACTCCATTTGGGATTTTCTTGGCAAAGGTAGTGGAATGGTTTGCCATTTCTTTCTCCAAATCATTTTGGAAATGAGGAAACTGAGGCAAGCAGGATTAAGTGACTTGCCCAGTAAGTATCTAAGGCCAGATTTGAACTCAGAAAGATGAGTCTTCCTGACTCCAGGCCCAGAGATTTTTTTTTTAGATTAATGGCCCTCATTTCTCTTTGACCTTGACACCAATGGACTAAAATGAAAGTCTATGTTTTATGTTCCATTATTCTCTGTGGAGCTTTGTCATTCCAAAATCCCTGGCTTCTGTAACTTGATCCTTCAGTGTTTCAAAAAAATAAATGTACAAGGTAATAAGTAAACCAGTTTATCATGCAAATTATGTTCAGGAATGCATACAAAATAGATCCTAGAATTTTACAATTAGGATAAACCTTGGAGATGATTCAATTCAACCCAAAGGTGAGGAAACTAAGGCCTAGAGACTAAATAATCTGACCAAGATCATTAAAATAACAGACCCAGAACTCTATCTCTGGTCTCCTGACACCTAGTTCTGTGTTACTAGAAATTTGGGGGTCTTTGAACTACATTTCCCATGAACCCACTGGCTTCCTATCATTATGCACTGATGCAGACTGGTGGGGGGGGGATAAAATTGAGGGGTCTGGCGTAGCTAGTCCTCTTTCCTTCTCATGGTGACATGGTGGAGCAGGGAACAGCGGGCTGTTTGAACAGCCTACGCTAGCATGGCATGTGGCTTTATTTTCTAGAGATTACTAATAAATCTTACAAAACCATAATATTTTTAAAGTTATTCTTATATATTCATTTTATTTTTTACAGTTCTTTGCTCTTCTCACCTTCCTATGATATTAAAAAATAATACTTGATGAAATACTTCTAATTTTTTGAAACTATTTTTTTAAACATGACCATAAATTATAGAAAAATATACCTCTTAGTCCTGTCTTTTTAGACAGTTCTGTAAATAAGCATGGGTCAAGTTTGGTGAATTCTCCCAGCAAGCAATTCTCTATTTTTTTCCTTTTTTTAAAAAAACCTTTACTTCTGCCTTAGCATCAGTTCTCAGGCAAAAGAATGGCAAGGGCTAGGTAATAGGTGTTAAGTGACTTGCCCAGGGTCAAACAGTTACAGAGTATCCAGGTGCTCTAGACTCCAGGCCTCATGCTCTATCCACTATGCTGTTTAGTTGCCCCTCCACTTCTTCTCTGGAAGGCCCAACACTGAGGAACCTTTCTGAAGTCTTGGCTTTCTATCTCTAGAATGGATCATTAAGACTAACCAAGTATGTAGACACTGAAAATAAAATATGACCTTGGGTGTTGGTCAAGGAGTTCTTTCTGTGTTATAGAATCACCAAAAATAAAAATTTGCTTCCTATTATCATATATCCTATTATATATATATATACATATATATATTTATACATATATATATATATATCCTATTAATTTCCTATTATTAGGAAAGCATTGAGTCCAAACTGAACTTTGAATGCCTTTTATATGCTGCATGCAACTTGACATGGAGGCTAGAAAAAAGGATTAAATTCAAAATGTCCCCTAACATCCTGGAATTCACAAAAAGGTAGCCAGGTAGTCAACATACAGCAATAATCATAACACAAAACGATATATAAATGCATAAGAGATGCACAAACCAAGTACTGGGTGAGATCCAAAGCCAGACTTCGTTCATCCATCCAAAAATAACTTAAGTGATTGCACAATACCAGACACTGTGCTAAGCCTGGGAGATGAAAATAAATAAAATAAAATAAAATAAAATAAAATAAAATAAAATAAAATAAAATAAAATAAAATAAAATAAAATAAAATAAAATAAAATAAAATAAAATAAAATAAAATAAAATAAAATAAAATAAAATAAAATAAAAACAGTCCTTGACCTCAGGGAGATTCCATTCTACTCAGGAGAAATAACACACACTCAGGTAAGCAGATGTATAATAGAGACAGCAAAAATACAAAGCCTATTTCACAGGAAGACCAATTCTGGGGGATGAGGATTGTATCCAAGATGGAATTTGAACAGGGTGTTGAAGGGAACTAAACATTCCCAAAAGGAAAAATGAAGGGGAAAAGTATTCCAGGCTTACATTTGAGACACCCTGTGTAAAGGAAAAGAGGAAATTAAATGTCATGTTTGGAGAATAGTGAGCAGTCTGGTATAGCCAAGCCATAGAACATTGCATGTACATATATATGTATTCATATATTACCACACTATGCATATATTTATGTACAGATACATAGATAGCATGTGTACATACATAATTACATAGTAAACAGAACAGATACTTTGGGAAAATATTACATGACATAATATGTGATATGATATGATATATGGTATAATATGATACAATATAAAATGATATGACATATGGCGTGGTATGTTATAATACAGTAAGATACGATATGACATGGTATGGTAAAATGCAGTAAAGTACAGTATGGTACAGTATGGTATGATATTGTGTAGAATGGCATGGTACAGTATGATACGGTACACTATGGTATGGTATGATATGTAATTTATTACATGGGTTATCTCCCCTTTATAGAATGTGAGCTCATTTAGAACAGCAACAGTTTTATTTTGTCTTCGTATCTCAGTTCCATATTGTTAAACACATATTGCCATTAAGTGATAAATGTGTATATTGGTGTCTTGACCATATTGATTGATTTGGAGATTACTGCAGTTAAAGATAGATAGACAGACAGACAGACAGATAGATAGATAGATACATACATACATACATACACAGAGAGAAAGACAGACAGATGGATAGACAGACAGGTAGATACATACATACATACATACATACATACATACATAGACAGAAAGACAAACAGATAGATAGATGGATAGACAGACAGATGGATAGACAGATAGATAGATAGATAGATAGATAGATAGATAGATAGATAGATAGATAGATAGATAGATAGATAGATAGATGGATGGATGGATGGATAGATGGATGGATAGATACATAGATACATAGATAGATACATAGATACATAGATAGATACATAGATAAACAGACTGGAAGACAAAAAGATAGATAGATGGATAGACAGACAGACAGATAGATGGTTAGACAGATAGATGGATAGATAGATAGATACATACATACATACATACATACATACATACATAGACAGACAGAAAGACAAACAGATAGATAGATGGATAGACAGACAGACAGATGGATAGACAGATAGATGGATAGATAGATACATAGATACATAGACAGACAGAAAGACAAACAGATAGATAGATGGATAGACAGACAGATAGATGGATAGATAGATAGATACATACATAGATACATAGATAGATACATACATAGATACATAGATAGATACATAGATAGACAGAAAGACAAACAGATAGATAGATGGATAGAGAGACAGACAGATAGATGGATAGACAGATAGATGGAGAGAGAGAGAGAGAGAGAGAGAGAGAGAGAGAGAGAGAGAGAGAGAGAGAGAGATACCTCTGAGTTTTGAGGAATGCAATTAGAAGTGAATTGGTTTGGATTGGATTGGATTGAATTGGATAGCACTGAATTGAATTGAATTTTTCAGGATCTGAAGAAGCAGAGAGAATGTTCCAACAGAATTCCCCCAGGTTATGAGCCATATTTAGATGTTCCAGACACATAAAATTCAGAAATGTTCAAGAGAGATTAGATTTCTTTGATTCCCTCATCATCACTCATGGAGAAAGCTGCTGTTTTGACCATCTTCCCTAAGTACTGGGATGAAAATCTCAGGAAGCCTTGAGGAAGGAGTGAACCAAATCACCATTTTTTGCTTCCTTAGTTTCTCTTGAAGACTGCTATGACTGTGCTACAATTAACAGGGAGACCCCATCTACTTAGGACTCAGTAATATCTTTGTATATGATAGTCTCTGGAATTTTCCCTGCATCTGGTTCTAGTCAAATAATTACTATTATTTGACTTTAATGCTCTGTCTTTTCCCCTTATCATCCCATCTCCCTCCTTCTCTTTGGGGTTTATTTATAACTTTGCAAGCATGTCTATCTCCAAAGGGAATGGTTGATTATTTCTCCTCAGAATGATGTCCAGGGCTTCCTGCAGTCTGAGTCCAGAGACAGATTAATCCCAAGGATGATCAAAGGAATAACCAGAGAGATGGAGGGGGTGATAACCTCACCCTTAAGAAAGAATATGCTATATAATTTCATTTGTTTCCAACATTAGAGCTGGATTCTTAGGGATATTGAAGGTTTTCCTGGCTCTTAGCATTACCTCTGGGAGGAATAAAATCACAAGTTATCTAGTAGGCAACCTAGTGAGAGGCAAATATGGTATAATAGAAAAAAAAAATCAAGAACTGAAATAAGAGTCAGGAGTCTCCAGTTCCCATCTCATTTCTCCTTTAAACTTACTGTGTGACTTCCTGGCAAGTTATTTAATCTTTTGGGTTCTGTTTCACAGAATCATAGATCTAGAGACGAGAAAGGATTTCAGAAGTCATTTAGCCCAACCTCCTTGTTTTATTTTTGAGGAAATTGAGGCCCTGTTAGGGAAAAGGAAGGAAACAAGCATTTTTAAAGCACCTACTATGTGCCAGGAACTGGGCTAAGCACTGTGGGAAAACGTCATGGTATTGTTTGAATTTAGCCCATGTGGCTGAGAAACTGGACCTTTTGCTTAGAGACACATTCGTTTAATGTGTCTCAAGACCTAGCTGATCAGTAACACAATCAGATCTGAAGAGTGATGTGAGGAATGAAAGGAGTTTTCTCCTGTTATACATCTCAAGCAACCCACATGTGTCTTATCTGGAAATTGTCTCCATGCTGGCCAATTAGCTACCATTTCCTCCTGCCTTTGTTAAATCCTATAAAGTACAGAACTGACACTCAGAGGTTGGGGCCACCCCTTTTTTGGCTCTCCCCTCTACTAGACAACTTAATCATCTTTTTTTTCCCTTTAAAACCCTTACCTTCCTTCTCAGAATCAATACCGTGTATTGGTTCTAAGGCAGAAGAGGGTAAGATCTAGACAATGGGGGGTTAAATGACTTGCCCAGGGTCACAAAGCTAAGAAATGCCTGAGATTGCATTTGAACCCAGGATATCCCATCTATGGGCTTGGCTCTCAGTCCACTGTGCTTCCTCCTAATAATCTTCTCTTTTAGTTATTCTTGCTATGGATTTCTTTTTTCAATTAAAAGTACTTTATACATGTAATCTTATTTGATCCTGACAGGGATATTAATTGCCCAAGACCACACAGGTAGTAAGCAACAAAAGTAGTATTTGAACAGAGGTTCTCTGACTTTAGGATTGGTGTTCTTTCTACTGTTCTAATGTTTGCCTTTCAAGTCATTTACTATTAAATAAAAAATTGGGGGCTTTTATATGAATGTTATCATTTTTTTTTACTTTGAAACATCTTGCTTGATAAATTTAATTAGCATTTTCACACAAAGAACAGGAGGGTTTATTATCTATTTTTTCATTATCTATATTTAAAAAGGTAGTAGAGTTTATCTTTAAGTTAAAATCTTTAAACTAAACCCAGATTTTAAAATTTGTTATTATCCTAAGGTTTTACTTAACACCCAACAAATTGACAAAGATGATACCAGATGGGAGTGATTAGGGAAAGAGAGGCGCACTGATGCATTCTTTTTTTTAAAGTATATAAACTTGATCTTCTGTTGAAGTATCAATTTTAAGACAAAAGAGCAGCAAGGGCTAGGCAATTGGAGGTAAGTGACTTGCCCAGGGTCACACAGCTAAGAAGTGTCTGTAGTCTGATTTGAACCCAGTTCCTCTTGACTCCAGGCCTGATGCTCTATCCATTGTGCTACTGTGAGAATTTAACACTGGTAGGTACCCCTTTTCTTTCTCTTGATACCCTAAAATCAGCCTTGGATTTTAAAGGGAAAGTTTCATATTGAGTTTGAAAATAGGCTATTCTCTGAGCCTGATCCTCTGATTGAATTAAGAACAAAGGATGATGTTTATGTCAGCAAACTACTTAAGACAAGGGGGAACTCTGTGGATTGCCTTTGATCTATGTAACAGGCAGTTTCACCCCACTTAAGACCATGCATGTTACACCTAGTGGGAAGATGCTTGCCTCTTGTCCCAGAAGACCAACCTGTGATCCAGACTGAGGTCAGAGTCCACCAAATCAGAGGAACTCAGAAAAGTAGAATCACTGAAAGTATAAGTTTGGGTCCAAGAAGGAAGGAAGTCTCTTTGGCTAGGATTTTCAGAGCAAGAGAGCATTCTTGGGAATAGCTCCAGAGTCTAGTAGAGGTTTGGTAAGGGAACAGCCAGCCACACATGGCCAGAGGCTTTTTCTTTCTCCAATCAGCTCTTTTAATTTATTTAATAAATAATTATTAATTAAGATACAGTTTCCAGAGAATTGTAATCTTAAAACTACCTAGATGTCCTACACTAATGCGTTCTTACTGGAGCTGTGAATCAGTATACCTTATCTATAAAGCAATTTAAAATGATGCAAATAAAGTTAGACAATAAACATTGATTAGGCACCTACTATGTACCAGGCACTGTGCTAAGTGTTGAAGAAAACAAAAAGAAATAAAAGATAGTCCATGCTCTCGAAAAGCTCACAATCTAGTGGGGGAGGCAATAAGCAAACAAGTATGTATAAATGAGCTATTGCAGGATAAATGGGATATAAATAAGACTAAGAAAGCACTCAAATGAAGAGGACTAGGAGAGGATTCCTGTGGAAGATGGGATTTTAGTTAGAAGCCAGGTAAGCCAGGAAATAGAAATGAAGAAGGAGAGCATTGCAGGCATAAGAGACAGTCTTTTGCTCAGCGGTTTCAGTTGTTTCTTACTCTTTGTGACCCCATGTGAGGTTTTCTTGGCAGAGATACTGGAATAATTTGCTATTTTCTTCTCTAGCTTGTTTGAGAGATGAGGAAACTGAGGCAAACAGGATTAAGTGGCTTGGCCAGAGCACAGCTAGTAAGCATCTGAGGCCAGATTTGAACTGGAGAAAACAAGTCTTCTTGACTCTTGGACCCATGCCCTATGCTCTGTCCACTGTGCCACCTAGCTGACTTGGGGGACAGTCAGTAAGTGTTTATTTTGAAGAACAACAAGAAGGCCAGTGTCACTGGATCTAAAAGTACATGGTAAGGAGCAATCTCTAAGAAGACTGGAAAAGTGGGGTTGAAAAAGGCTAGGTCAGTGATGGTGAACCTTTTAGAGACAGAGTGACTAAATTATAACCTCATGCAGCATGTGAGCCATCCTCTTACTCTAAACAGTGGAGGGAGAACTTTCTCCCATTAGGCTCCTAGGGAGAGGGGTGGGTGATGCAAAAAATGTCTTCAAGTGTGGTGGAGAGGGGGAAGGGAACAGCCCCCTCCAGAAGGCATGCCATAGTTTCCCCAACAAGGGGATGAGTTGTGAAGGTCTTTGAATACCAAGCAGAGGATTTTATATTTGATTCTTGGAACTGTAGAGAGTCATTAGAGCTTACTGGATTTGAGGATGAAGGGCGATATGGTTGTACCTACACTTTAGGAAAATTACTTTGTAGACTGAATGGAAGATGGAATGGAGTGGGGAAAGACTTGAGGCAGGCTAACCCACGGGCAGACTTAAAATAGTCTAGGTATAGGATGTGCATCAGAATGATGACACTTTCAGAGCAGATAATGAGATATATTTGAGAGATATTGCAAAGGTGAAATCTTAGGCTTTGGTAATAAATTGGATTAGTGGGGAAAGATAATGAAGAGTTAAGAATGACACCAAGATTCAGAGGCTGAGGGGTGGGAAGAAGATCATGCCCTAGGGGAAGGAGAATGAGTTATGATTTGGATGTGTTGAGTTTAAGATAGTTACTAGACATCCATTTTAAGATGTCTGAAAAGCAGTTGGAGATGTGAGATTGGAAGTCAGCAGAGACATGAGGACAGGATAGGTAGATATGAGGAACATCAGGCTAGAGATACCTAAATCCATGAGAATTGATGAGATCACCAAGTACAGTAATATAAAGGGAGAAGAGGAAAGCCCCATGGAGCATCTATAGTTCACAAGACTGATCTGGATGAGTAGCTGGCAAAAGGTACAAAGGAGGAGTGGTCAGATAGAGAGAAGAACTAGGGAAGAGAAGTGTCTCAAAATCCTAGAGATGCAAGAGTATAAAGGAGAAGAGGGTGTCCAACAGTGCCAAAGGCTACAGAAAAGTTGAGAAGAATGAGGACTGAGAAAAGACTTTTAAATTTGGCAATTAAAAGTTCATTGGTAACATTGGTAAATAAAGTGGCTAAGTTATCCATAGGTTTTGAGCCAGAGATTTCATTTCTAGTCATATATTCTAAGGAGGAAAGTTGCTATACATATAAAAATATTTATAGCCTCACTTTTTGTGGTAGCAAAGAATTTGAAACACAATGGATGTCTATCAGTTGGGGAATGGCTAAATAAAGTGTGGTACAAGAATGCAATAGGATATTACTATAAACTTAGTTAAAATGTTTAAATGAATTTTAATTTTTGAAATTAATATACAAAAAATAAGTAGGATGAATGCAGAAGTATACATTCATTACACGAACTGATGAAAACTAAAGTGAACAGAGCCAAAAAGAAAAAAAATAATATATACAATAATTACAACATTTGTAAATAGAAAGAGAAACCACCACAGAAGAACTGAAAGTTAATACTGCAGAATTAGAAAAAAACAGTTTTGGCTCCTTAGAAGAGATAAAGTATGACACCTTCCCCCATGATTTTGCAGAGGTGGAAGGTTCATGAGAGTCAAACAATGCATATGCTTTCAGATTTTTTTCCTATACATTGATAAATTTTGCTGTTTTTTTTCTCTTCTTCCTGTTTTTCTTTTTCTCTCTGTCTCTCTTAAAAATACCTTTGCTCTCTGACATTGCTCTCAGAAAAGGGAAAGAGGGTGGAAATTTAGGTGATGTGAAGCTGAAACATAGCAATCAAATTTTATTTTTAAAACTGGAAAGGAAAGAACAACCACAAGCTGATTGAAAATAAATGTTGAAAAAAATGCAAAGAACAAGCTTGATTCCAAAAATGAAATGTGAGAAGATATCTACTACTATTTCTTCATAGAGGCAGACAATCTAAGTGTGTAACATTATATGTAATATGAAAAATATGCATTTATTGACGTGCTGATTTTGTTTTCTTATAGCCCTCTTTTCCTTTCTTTTCAAAAAAATATTAGGGATAATTTTCTAAGAGAGAGGGACATCAAACGGATTTTAAAAGATATTAATTAAAATAAGTTAGACAGGATGGATGGATGGATGGATAGACTGATTGATTAAATAGATTATATAGACTTTCAAACAAACAAATGGAATATTTTATAGAGTACTAAAAGGTACTAATGGACAATCACAGACCTCAAAATCCTCTAGTTCAAGTAGTATCTGAACAAAAATCTTCTTTACAATGTACCCAACAAGTTATTAATGCTTTATCATATGATGTCACTCTATTATTCCCCTCATATCTGTTCTGTTCCATTCAAATAAAATATAAACATGCACAGGCATATTCCAATTACACATTTAATTTCATCAAAGCCAAGGTATAGTTATTAGATCATATTTTCCTCCTAGAATTAGGATTTCCATTTCACCCAATTTATTACCTGTATTTTGTGTATAAATATAAGAACAAAGATTAGATTTGTAAGATACATCAGAGATCAACTAATCCAACTCTCTCATTTTACAGATGAAGACACTGAGACTGAGGGGGTGAAGAAAATTGTCCAGGATAACCCAAAAAGTAAATGGCATAGGTAGATTTTGAAATCAGGTCTTCTGATTCCCAATCCAATATTTTTCCACTGCATGTTGTTATGTTCACATCCTGGGAAATGGTGGATACCACCTTGAATGACAGGGGAGGCAGTTGGAAGGCATAGAATGTTCCCAGATACCATGAGCTAGGAGCAAACGTCGGTTGGCCTGGCAGTATAAATTCCCCTGACAGACACTTGAAGGGGTCTTTGGTCTTTTGGTCTTTTGGTCTTTGGGCTCTTTAGGTCTTTAGGTCTCTGAATCTTTCTAACTCTTTAGGTCTCTAGGTCTCTGGGTGGTGAAGGGAGGCTGGGAGGTCAATGAAGAAGAGAGTAGGAAGAATCTGAATATTTTCTGAAGACTGTGAGATCTAGTGCATCACCAAACACTGATAGTGAGAAAGCTGAGAGAATAAGATCACCAACACAGCTACATCAACAGCAGTTCCTATTCTCTGGCTTGGCTGTGGTCAGGCTGGGCCAGAAGGGTAGTGGAGAACAAAGCTCCAGCTTTTACTAGATCAATAACCTCTAGTCATGATTGACAACTAGTTATAGATATTAGATTGACATGGTCCCCAATCTCCATTCCTTATCCTGTTTATCCTTTCCCTGATTGTAGATTATAGATAAAAAGTTCTTAACAAGTACCTTCCTTAGTGGTCTTTATATCACAACCCTTGGGAAGGGAATCAATACAGTCATATATCAAACCTGATCCAAAGAAAATCAGAATTCTATAATAATTTATCCAACCCCAGGTGGGACCTGAAAGGGTTACCCATCCACCTAACCTTTCGGGGTCCTCCCTGAGCAACTGTTAGAGAAAAGGGAACTTATAACAACTATCAAGGGTGATTGGGTTCCTCCATCATCTGCAACTAGGGAGAATACATAGATACATTCACACCACTGTATATCTATATCTCCCTAGGCCCTTTTGTTTATAACAATGTGCCTCTATTATTTGATGCTATAAAAGTTTGGGGAGGGTGGTTTCTACCTGAATTTTGAGATTTTTGTCTCTTATAAATTCGTTGGCTCTTAAACTACCATTCTTTTTCCTATATTGTAGCTACTATTCTATATGATATCTAATTTGACAAACATTCATAGACAAGTCCCTTCCTCCCCATTCTTTTTTAGTTTAAATATTTATTGATGATATGTATAAAACTATAAGAATATATATTTTACTAGCCATCATTAGGTGCACTCTATCCCTAACCAAAAATCCATCATTTCAATATTTTAAGGGTAGTCAGCAATGGAAATCCTGTTCTCAGACACCATCTTAACCATTTTGCAGGGTTGCAAGGCACTTTGAGGGTAAAGACTTATGTCATATTTACTTTTTATCCTTTTTTATCAGCACCTTACATGCCAAAGAACCATAGAATATTAGAATGAGGAAAAAAAAAACATCTGCACAAAAAAAAAAAAAATCAAGGCTATTTGTTGTGGTGGTTCAGTCATTTTCACTTCTGTCTGATCTTACATGACCCCATTTGAGGTATTCTTGGCTAATATACTGGAGTAGTTTGCCCTTTCCTTCTCCAGATCATTTTACAGAAATGGAAACTGAGACAAAAAAAGGAAGGGACTTGCCCAGGATCACACAGCTATTGTATGAGACCATGTCTGAGTCATCTTTCTGACTCTAGACCCAGCACTCTATTCACTGTCCCACCTATTTGCCCCAAGGCATCAAGGCTAACCCCTAAGGAAATCATGAATTTCACCTAAAATGTTCCTTGAGCTACTTGAGCAACAGAGAACTTCCCATATCCCTAGGGATCTTCCATTTCTGATAGCTGTAGTTATCAGAGAATTTCCCCCTCTTTTGTACTGAAATTCATCTTTTTATTTTAAGCTACTAATACATCTCCAACAAGTCTTATGATTAGCCTAAAAATTCCTAGTTCCTTGTACCATTCCTGGAATTAGAATAATTTCCAGTCTCCTCACTATCTAGGTTGCCTTTCTCTGGATACATTCCTGCTTTGTTAATATCTATTCTAATCTATATACTTAACTGAATATTATATTCCAGCTAGAGTTTGATATGGGCAGAACATACCAGGATTCTTAAATCAGCATCAGAGAAGGGAACAAGCATTTATTAAGTACCTGCTCTGTGCCAGGCACTATGCTAAATACTTTACAAATATTGTGTCATTTGTTCTTCACTATAATCCTGTGAGAGAAATGAATTATTATTCCCATTTTCTAGTAGAGCAAACCGAGGCAAGCAGAAGTTTAGTGGCTTGCCGTAGAGTCACAGACTAGTAAGTGTCTGAGATTGGATTTGAACTCAGGTCTTCTGGACTAGCACTCTGTTGAATGCACTACCTAATTGCCTCACATAAGAAACCAATATTTCAATGAAAATAAAATTAGAAAAGATTCATTACCATCTGCTTTGCACCTGTACCCTAAGAACCATGGGGCCTTTCTATTTTACTTTAAGATGAAACCTTCTATATGTTGTTTCCCCTATTAGAATGTGAGCTCATTGAGTTCACAGAGAGCTTTTTCTATTTATATCCCCAGCCCTTAGCACAGTGCCTTGCACATGAAAGAGTTTAATAAATGCTTTTTTCCCATTTATTCTTTCTTTCTTTAGAACACTAGACTTAATGTTTTTGTCAGCTGTATTATGCAAACTTATACTGAGTTTGCAGTTCACTAAAAACCATTTATCTTTTCCATATGATCTGCTATCCAGCAATGTCCCCCATATCTTGTATTCATATAGTGGATTTTTTATCCAAAAAAGCAGAGTTTTGCATTTATTTCTGTTAAATTACAATACCGATTTTCATAGCCTTTGAAGACTTTTAAAACGCTTTGTTCCATATATACTTATTGAATGAATGAAATTTTTCCATTAAGCTATTTTCCATCAAGCAGTGCTTAATAACCTTTGGTATTCTATGCCAAAATTACAGAATGTAAGGGTAGCTGTGTGGTGAGGATCATGGTAAATGAAATAAAATACTGAGGATTAGAATTGTTCTTTTTCATTTTTTATATTTATTATTTGGTTTTCTTCTTTTCAAGTCAAACTCACTAAAGTTTTCTCTTTTTTCTTAAAAAATCCTTGTTTATTAATTCAATGAGTTTTTTATTTTCAATTTCATTAATATCTTCTTTGATTTTCAGTATTTCCATTTGGATATTTAATTGGGGCTTTTTAATTAGTTGATTTTTCTAGTATTTTTAGTTGCATTCTGAATTCATTGACCTGTTCTTTCAATCTTTTGCTAACAATAGTTTTTAATGATATAATTATTCCCCCATGAGATCTGTTTCGGTGGCTTCCCAAAAGTTTTGCTGTCATTATATTTAATTATTGTTAAATATAATATAAAATATAAAAATCATTGTCACATTTAATGAAATTATCTTTTCTCTGATTTCTTCTTTGATCCACCAAATCTTTAGGATTGTTATTTAATATGTAGTTGATTTAAATATATTTTCAGTAGTTTTTTACTTAATGCAACTTTATTGCATTGTGGTGGTTAAAGGATGTGAGAAGTATACAATTTTTTTACATATTTTTGAGGCTTTTCTGACTTAAGACATGATCAAAAAATGTATAACCCTTTCAATTTGATTTAATAATTACCAGGAGTCTCTCAAAACTAATTTTTCTAAAATTATTTTCAGATCTTTAACACTATTCTTAATTATTTTTATTAGATCTATGTGGGGATGATAGGGATAAACAGAGATTCTCTAAAATTCTACTTACACTATTTAATTCTCCTTATAACTAATTTAGCTTTTTCCTTTAAGTATTAAGAAACTATACCATTTGGCAGATATATAAGTATTAAAATCATTCTCTAGAGTATCTTTTCAGAAAATTTCAGTTTCCCTCTTTATCTCTTTTAATTTTAAAGTTTATTTTTGTTGTTGCCTTGTCTGCTTCTGCTGCTTTTTGTGTTCAATCGAGGTCTAACAGATCTTCTAACTCCTTATTTTAGTTCTGTATGAGATTTTATATTTCAAGTATATTCCTCAAAAAAAATTATTGGATTTTTCTTTCTAGTATATTCTACTGACCTTTTCCATTTTGTGAGTGAATTTATCCCAGTCACATTCATGGTTATACTAGTTAATTATTTCTTTTCCCTTTGTTTTACATTTTTGTATTTTTTCTATATTTGATTCCTGTTTATTTCAAGTTACCCTTTTTTCTCCTTTTAATCTTCTCTTCAGTATCCCCTCACCAAACTTGGAGCTTTAAAACAAGCTTTTACTTATGAATAACTCTTTCCTCAATCCTTCCTTATATTATCTTTTGCTCTCTTCCTGTTCCTTTTTGTATCTCAGTGGACTATAATGTGTTCTGTGTCTGTATTCTGCCCTCTTAAACATTTTAGATGAAAGTAAAGCTCAAGTGATACCTACTCCCTGAACTTCTTCCAGTTTTGTATATAGCATAAGGATTCTGAAATAAACCTTTTAACATCCCTCTCCCACTAGCAGATAAGCAGTTCATCCTTCAAAGTTCCTTCTGTTGTTCGTTTGTATTTACTTGTTTGTTTTTCCTTTTTTCAACTCCAATTTTTTCATCAAGAATGTTTGAGTTTTTTTTCCATATTTCACTGGACATCCACCTAGTTTAAATCAAATACCTCATCTTAACCTCACAATGATACTGTTAAGTAAATATTATTGATATTATTATTCTATTTCACAGATGGGGATGCTCAACTCAGAGAAGTTACATGACTTGCCCATCATCACTCAGTGAATCAAAAGTAGAATTTGAACCTATGTCTTTCTGATTTTAATAATCCCTTCATCCATAGCCTCTTGAATTCCAAATACCCACTGGGCTGGTTTCCCCATTAGTGTCTCTGATCTTCCACTACACAAACACACACACACACATACACATATGAATTTTCTGGATCTTCTTTACTTCTGGGCCTCTGATTAATTGTACTTTCTTTTTTCCAACATTGCTTTGGTCCAGGAAGAATGCTGGGCTCAGCAAGATTCTTAAAGAAGTGGCTGACAGCTGGTTTTCTACTCATGGGAGACTTTGGGATTCCCTTCTCCAGTGAGAGATAATTACCACCAAGAGCTGAAATGGAAAGCTTGCATTTTTCTTTGAGTAGAGTAATGGTTGAATGCTCTCCAAAACTCTGCATGACCCAGAGCTGTATATGAGATTCATTAACTTCTCTGAAAAAAAAATGAAGGAATTTTTTTTTTTTGAGGATTGAAAAAAAGAAATACATTACACCATTTTACGATGTTGCGGGATAGTGATTTTATTTGGAGGACCATGATTTGACCCAGGACGTTCACAAACATGTGGAATAATCAAAATAATGCACATTTCTAGTGTTTTATGGTTTACAAAGTACTTTTCATTCAGCAACCTATGAAGTAGACAGTATCAGTCCTGTTACATTCCAATTTTATAGAAAAGGAATCTGAGTCTGAGAAGGGAAGTGATGCCAGAGGTTAGATTAAAAGTCTTCCGATGTTCTTTTAAATAATAATGCTGTTGTTCAGTTGTTTGAAACATGCTTCACTCTTCATGACCCCATTTGGGGTTTCCTTGGAAGAAATACTGGAATGCTTTTCTATTTCCTTTTCTAGCTCATTTTACAGATGAGGGAACTGAGGCAAACAGGATGAAGTGACTTGCCCAGTCTAGTAAGTATCTAAGGCCACATTTAAACTAACCATACCAAAGACCAATTTTAACTGTAGTATAATTATGAATAGACGTAGCCACTATTTAATAAAGTACACTGGAATCCTCATGAACCATAGTCAGGTCTTCCTGACTCCAGGTCTACCACTCTATCCCCTGAGCCACCTAGATGCCCCAAATAACACAAAGACCTTTCATTTGTATAACCTTTTCAATGAAAATCTTATAGCTTTCAAAATACCTTCCCACCCCTTTGGTCTTTATAACCTCAAGAGATGGATAAGGCTAGTAGTATTCTTCCCATTTGATTGATGCAGTAGCATGGCATAATGGAATTGGACTCAGAAAGATCTAGGTTTGAATCCCACCTTTGAGACCGCCTATGAAACCCTGGGCAAGTCTCAACCTCTCTGAGACTCAGTTCCTTCTCCTGCCAAATGAAAGGGTTGGATTAGCTGTCTCCTGAGATCCCTTTCTAGCTCTCAACCTATAATTCTGACTGGATAGCAAAGGCTGGCTGTGGAGTCTTTTAAAAATAAGGAGATTCTTCAGTCTTAAAGTCAGAGGGATTGAGGAAAGGTCCTGTCATTGCCCTCTTTCTGAGAACCCTCTTTCTGAGAACCTCAGTCAGTTCTCACTTGTCTCTCTTATTCTTAGTAGCTTGTGTTTCTACATACCCAATGTTGTCCTCGAAACAGCTCTGGACGCTTGGCAAAAATTCTGATTTGACAAGATAAGAGAACCACCATTCAGAGTGGATAAGTGATTTGCCAACTGCAAAAAATAGTAGAGCCAGAAGTCTCAAAGGCTCTTGCCTTAAATTCTGGAGTTCTTCAAGCTGCTCTCCAAATAGAGAAGTAAGATTATTTCACCAAGTGTCGGCATGATGCTGGATAACCTTTCTCTGAAGATGAGCTTTCTCCTTGCCCCACACCAAAACAAAAACAAAAACAAAACAAACCAATATGGCCTAGTCAGAAAGCATTGGATTTATACTGTCTTTGAAAGGGCTCTGTTGATAACCCCGGTGAGCCAACAATGGAGGTATCTGCTCTCATGGAGCTCACAAATGCTTCCCCCACCTCTGTCCCCTTTAAGCTATTTTGTGCTGGGGTCCACTAGGGCAGATTTGCTTTACCCCTTGGCTCGACCAGTAAGATCTTGAGAAGAAAAAGCTTCCCAAATAGAAATTCATCTCATTCTTTGTATCACAGACATTTCTCTTCCCTCTTTTTGTTAGGGACCAGTCTTTTTTTTTTTATCTTTGTATCCCTCATGATGGTCAGTAGGTAGAATGCCCAACTTGAAGTCAGGAAAACTCCTCTTCCTGAGTTCAAATTCTGCCTCAGACACTTATTAGCTGTGTGACCCTAGGCAAGTCTCTTGCCTCTATTTGCCTCAGTTTCCTCATTTATAAAATGAGGTAGAGAAGGAAATGGCAAACTACTCCAGAATCCTTGTCAAGAAAACCCCGAATGGGGCCGCAAGGAGTCAGACACAAATGAAGAATGAGCCAACAAAAATCATAGTAAGTGTCTGAGACTGGATTTGAACTCAGGTCTTCATAACTCCAGGCTCTGTGCTCTCTCTATGTGGTTATAATATATATATATATATATATATATATATATATTAAATGCATATATTAAATAATAACTTTAAATGCTAATTATTATTATTAAGACATCTCCTGTCTGACTGTGGGCATGCAAAGGTGGGTAAGTGTCTGTATGAATAGCTATGTGTGAGTATATGTTTAGATACATATTAAGGCTTAATGACTTAATATTGCACTAAGACATTTGGGACACCTTGCATAGACATAACAAAATCTCAGAATGTTCTTTTTCAAAGAAACCTTAGAGATGGTGTAGAAGCAGTGTTCATTTTACAGAAAGAGAAACTGAAGTCTAGGGAGCCCAGTGAGTGGTGGAGTAGGGATTTGAACTCAGATCTTCTAACTTTATTAGAATGGCTCTTTCCACTCTATGTGCATGTTAGTAATATTTAATTTATTGGTGTAATAAAGCAAATTCATTATATGAATTTTATGCATAACTAGCTATATGCACACACACATATATATATACAAACATATATACACACATACATTTGTATAGATCAATTAAAATATATTGAAATTTCTAAATACTCTAAAATTAATCATCAAAGTTAGTAACATACAAAAAAAAGTCCTGATATTTTGTTGTTCAGTCATTTTCAGTCTTGTCTGACTCATTGTGACCCCACAGGGTTTTACTGGCCAAGATGCTGGAGTGGTTTATCATTTCCTTCTCTAGCTTATTTGACAGATGAGGGCACTGAGGCAGAGTAAAGTGACTTGCCCAAGGTCATACATTTAGTTTCTGAGACCAGATTTAAACTCGGGGAGATGAGTTCTATCCCCAGCTCCACTAGCTATATGGTCCTGGACAAATCATTTAATAGCTATTTGCCTCAGTTTCCTCATCTGTGAAATGGTAAAATCACAACACCTACCTCCAATGGTTCTTATGAGGATCAAATGAGATAATAATCATACAGTGCTCTGCACAGTGGCTTGCACGTAGAAAACATTTTATAAATATTACCCTTGTCTCTGAATACAGGTGGCAGCAGTTGTCATTTAGGAAATAATATAGTTGTACTATAGTAAAGATACCTGATTGAAGTTAGTGTTGTTTCTGTTACAAGAAAGAAGGGAATTCAGGGAAACTGAGCAAATCTCATCAGTCAGGTCCCACTGTTTCAGAACTCGTGAAGAGGCAGCCTTCTGCCTTGGGCAGAGGGGGCAGCAGTCCCAGTGACATCGCTGCAAAACCAGGAGGAAGGACTCCTATACACTGACTCCTCAGCTCCTTGCTTTCTGATGCTTCCTTTAAACTGGGATTGAGCCTTCTCCTGGAGAGAAGGATAAACGGAAACATTCCTCAGAGAGCCCTGGGCTCAGAATTAGAACACCCGAGCCCGAGTTTCTGGCAATAAGGCATACGTATATGGGATGAGGCAGTCCGCCTCCATGAAATCTCAATTTCCTGATCTGTAAAATGGGAATAAAGATACCAATACCACTTACCTACCTCGTGGGGTTGCTGTAAAAAATTAAATGATATAATGAATGTGAAAGGACTTGATAAACTATTAAGTACTCCATAAAGGTATGAAAATGATTAGTATTAGACAAGCACTACCATCTAGTGGAAAGAGCAGTGGATTGAGGAGCCAAAGACCTAGTTTTGAGTCCTTGATACTTACTAGAAGGTTAACCATGGGCAAGTCATTTTAAACCTCTCTAAATCCAGCTTCCATTTCAAAGTGATACAGGAGAAAGAGCATTGGATGGGGAAGAGAAGGATCCTGGATTCAAATCCTTGCTCTGCTCCCTACTCCCTGCATAGATTAGATTTAGATTGGACCTTTTGCCTCTCAAGGTCACCATTTCCTCAACTATCAGCTAAGGCACTGATGACAGATCTTTTAGAGACCTTCTGCTGTGCCCCATCCTCACCCCTGAGACCACATGCCATGTCATGCCCTGCCCCACCAGAGACTGCATGCCCTTCCCTGCTCCTTACCCCAGGCAGGGGAGGGGGAAGAGCTCCCATTGGGCTGCTGAGCAGAAGGGTTGGTGAAATGAAAAAATATCCTCAGACATGGTGGAGACAGCAGCTCCCCCAAGTTCTTTCTCCTCCCCCAGAAGAACACCTCCCCCAAGGCTTTCTAGTAACAAACCCTGGTGGGTAGCAGTGTCTGTGTCTACAGAGAGGGCTCTGCATGTCCTCTCTGGCATGTGTGCCATAGGTTTACCACCATGGAGCTAAGGTAACACTAGATGTTAATTTTTAAAATGTGAACTATTCCTAGTCAGGGTCTAGAAAACAGGAGTCGGAAGTCAACTAGCTAACAAGCATATATTCATCTCTTTTGACCAGTCAGCACTTTAGTAATCTCTAGGAATATAAATACAAGCAAAAAGAAAGACAATCCCTGTGCTCCAAGATCTTATATTCTAATAGGGAAAATGACATATAAAAAAGAAAGATATTAGGGATATAGCAGGCAGCAACACCAGATATGCTAGAGGAAATCTTTGGTGCAGCCTAGAGTTTCTTCCAGCTCTAAATATTATGGAATTAATAAAATAGGGATAAGTTATCCTTGTCATGAGGAGGAAATCTTACAAAATGTGGGTGGACCAAAGCTCCAACTAGCATAGGGCAACCTAGGATTTGTCCCAGTTTAGCCACTGAGACAGAGTACTTAATATTCTTAGCAGCTATGATGGGCCATATCAGAGCAGTAGAAGATCTTGAGCTTTAGAATCATATCAACTGGGGTAGCTAAGTGGCTCAGTGGATAGAGAGCTAGGCTTATAGATGGGAGGTTCTGGGTTCAAATTTGGCCTCAGATACTTCCTAGCTCTGACATTTCACTTAACTCCAATTTCCTAGCCCTAATGGCTCTTCTGCCTTGGAACTGACACTTGAATTTTAAAACAGAATTCTGTAAGAGTTTTAAAAAATTCAACCCCATATATTGGCTACCTTGTGGGCTGGAGGTGGGAAGAAAGAACTGCAAGATCCCTCTTTCTCTTCTTCTGCCCAACCCAAAACACATACAGCTAACTTATTTCTCCCAGTTGCTGGAATTCTCATTATGGCTCTGGCATATAGTGCTTTATGAGATTTTTAAGTGATGTATAGTATACATAAAAGTTAAATGAATAGTATTTTCTTTTAAGAGGACAAGTTTTAATAGGGAGGAAGAAACAAGTTGGGTGGAAATAGGACCGGCTCAAACCCTATACCTGTAATTGCAACATGGAGTGCTTTCCAGTGCTTGGGACAGTGCCTGACACAGTAGGTACTGTTGGAGGATATTGTGAGTCAAGTTTTGCATAATGAAAGTTAAATTTTGCAAAAGTAGCAAGTGGCCATGTCTGGGGGCAAGTGCCAGTTGATACTTGGAATCTTGGGAGATTCCTGAGACCATGTCAGGGCATGAGACACAATCGATGGTTGAGATTTTGCTATAAATAGGGAAGAGCCCAAGCCTCTTTGGTCTCAATCTTGAGCCAGGGTCTGAGGGTGGTGGGTAAAATCCTTTCTCTCCTGAACTGATAGATTAGGCTAATGATTGACCTGCATACATAGGGGTTAGAGTATCAACTCTTGATCACAGCATCAATGAATAGCATCTACAAATTAATAATACCATCAAATCAAATACAGAAGATCTCTTCATCCAAGTTGCAGCCTGTGTCAAATATAAACAGGCAGGGCCATCTCCAACAGGCCTTGTTGGGCCCCTGGCCCCAATATTTTGAAAGCATTTGGCTTGGTTACTTGGGGATAGAGTTAGACATTAAGATTAGTCTTTGTACTTCCTATACCCTCTCTCCTTCCCAGAAATCTCCCTAGTTCATTAGATATTCTCAAAGTAAAACCTTTCATTATAAACTAATACCATCTACTTACTTTTGTAGATTAACTTTACAATCAACAGTGAAAGGGGCAGCCATAAGAGAGTTTCAGGGAATCTCAAAGGGACAGAGAGTGTTATAAAGAAATAAAAGGGGACTACTAGGAGATATATGAATATTGGTGAGGGAAACTGTGTCTTTGTATTCCCCTAGGTTGCTGGTGACTGGGGAACACCAACTCAGTCACCTTTGCTTGATGATATAATTCCCTTTCTAAATAACAGTGCCAAGGTAGGACCCTAAATGGTCAGGTGGATGGGTAACCCTTCAGGTCCCTCCTGGGTTGGATCAATTATTAATATTGGGCTCTGATTAGCCTTGGATCACGTTGTTCATCTGACTGTGTTTGCTCCCTCCCCAAGGGTCATGATATAATGACCACTCCAGAAGGTACTTATTAAATATTTATCTTTGATCTTAATTAGGGAAAGGATTATCAGGATATGGATTGGGGATTGGAGACCTTGTCAAACTATTATCTATAGGCTATAATCCCTCAGGACTGGAGGCTTATTGATTTATAAAGCTGGAGCTCTTGTTCTTCTCAACCCCTCTGATTCAACTTGACCACTGCCAAACCAGAGATATTGCTCTGCTGGATGTAGATGTATCGATGATTTCTCTCTCAGCTTCCTATTATCAGTTTGTGATGTGTTAGCCTGCACAGCCTTCAGGAAGTAACCACCCTTAAGCAAAGCTACCCTCTTCTTCTTATACCTCCCTCCTCCTGGTCACCACCCGGGCCCAGAGATCTAAATAGCTATGATGATTCAGATGCCTAAATATCTAGGGAGATTCAGAGAGAACCAATGACCAATGGTCAGAGACCCACAGATCAATGATCAAAGACCAAGACCCCAAAGATCAAATGTCAAAGGCCCCTTCCAAATGGCTGTTGGGGTATTTATAGTGCCAGGCCAACTGACTTTTGCCCCTGTCTCACAGCATCTGGGAACATTCCAACGTCTCCAACTGTCTCCCCTGTCAATCAAGGTGAGACCCACATTCCCAGGGTTTGGACATAACAAGAGGTACACAGCTTTAACTCCTGAGCCTGTGTCTGAATTCAGATAAATCATTTTGCAGTGAGATAATAATTTTTCCATCATCAATATCTACAAATATAATGCATTTAGTATCAATAGACTAGCACTTAACTGTCAAGATACCAGCTTCCCTGTTATTTCTGCTGTGATTGGTTGAGAGGATTCTAAGTGAAGTCTGTTCACATCTCCAGGCTTCCAGGGGGCATTGAGGTAGCCCTTTGACATCTAGGGTTATTAGTTTCATCTTCCTTGAACCCATTCATCATTTTATAAATCCCTTCTTACCTTTCATTTCAGTTGTCATTTCAGTATTTAATAAATGTTTATTGAAGGGCAACTTGCTCTGTGAACCTAAAGTGTGGCAATAAAAACCAATTTGGAGACAGGTTTTATTGTCAAGGTATTCTAGATTCTGGGTAGTGGAGACATTTTCTGGATATCTGACATTTTTTGCAGACATTGAAAGTTTACAAAGAGAAGCTTTGTAGAGTAGAGAATAAAGGACTAATCTGGGAGTCAGGACAACCTGGATTCTTAGGATCATTCATTTAAACTAGAAGGGGATCTTAAAGGCCACCAAGTCCAACTTTATACTTAAGGAAACTAGATTTGCCAAAGGTCACACAACTAGAAAGTATCTGGAATGGGATTCAACCCAGGTCTTCCTGACTCCAAGTCCAACCCTTTACACAACAATCTTCGATCCCCAATCCCTCTTCTGTCACTTGCTTGGCTTCCTAGCCCTGAGCAAATCACTAAACAACTCAGTGTCCCAAGCCACTCTCTAAAACCATAATTTGCAAAGCAATTAACTATTGATCAGTACTGGTAAATGGCATTTCCTCAAATAGAGTTCCCTGAAATGATGAAACTGGAAAATCCAGTAAAGAAAAAAAAATAGTATCTGAGGCTCAATTTAAACTCAGGTCTGTCCACTGGGCTCCTATACCTAGAATAAAATAAAAACTGGCAATATTTTTTGCATTAACATGTTTTATAAAATGGCTCCAGTAGATGTTAACAAATTTATTACACTTTTTTTTACATATTCTATATTCTGGCCAGGTTGGCATATTTGCCACTCCCTATGCATTACATTCAGTAGGAGGAGGAGTAAGAGGAGGACTAGGGGGAGGGAGAGGAAGGGAGGAAGGAAAGAAGGAAGGAAGGAAGGAAGGAAGGAAGGAAGGAAGGAAGGAAGGAAGGAAG